>NC_041214.2:74668636-74799072 GCF_002837175.3 Physeter macrocephalus | reverse complement strand
TAGTTGCTTCGCGGCATGTGGGATCTTCCCAGACCAGGGCTCGAACCCGTGTCCCCTGCATTGGCAGGCAGATTCTCAACCACTGCGCCACCAGGGAAGCCCTTTCCCACCATTCTTAACCACGTGACAGTGCTATGCTCAAGACACGGGATGACATCCCTGCCCAAGTCTCAGACTTTGTGCCTGCCTTGTGCTTCCTCCTCTGCCTGGACCGCCCTCCCTCCCTTTCCTCTTGGAGAATTTCTACCCCAGTTTCAAGGTGAGGCTCCAGTATTTCTCTTTGAAGCCTCACCTGATTGTGTTCTCTTCACATGGGCTTCATCGCTCATACCTTCCTAACACTGAAGCACTGTGAGCACATACTTTTATTCAGGACTTTATTCATAGACATTTTCCCTGCTGCTATGATGAGCATGCCTCAAAGATGAAGCCTGCATCTCATCATTACTAACAACAACCACTATCATCATCTTCTGAGGACCTAATATGTTCCTGGCCCAGGCCCTTTAATTCATGTTCTCAGTTCATTCTTTTTTTTTTGTGGTGCGCGGGCCTCTCACTGTTGTGGCCTCTCCCGTAGCAGAGCACAGGCTCCGGACGCGCGGGCTCAGTGGCCATGGCTAATGGGCCCAGCCGCTCTGCGGCATGTGGGATCTTCCCGGACCGGGGCACGAACACGTGTCCCCTGCATTGGCAGGCGGATTTTCAACCACTGCACCACCAGGGAAGCCTGTCAGTTCTTTCTTTTGTCAACAAAACAGACACTTTGTTTTTATCCAAGTTACCAGTGTAAAAACTGATGTTCAGCGAGATTGATCAGCTAGCACAACGTCACTCAGCTGGTAAGCAGTCGTCACTTAAGCTGCTAAACTGGGATTCAAACCCATGTGTCTCTAACTCCCAACCTGAAAGTTGAAACTAAAAATAACCACAGTGAACAATGCCCCTCAGCTTTGCATTCCCAGAGCTGGCCCAGGTCTGGATAACGCATGATTAGTGTCCAAGATATGTTTTTGAATAAACAACCGAAAGCATAACATGCTGACAGAAATCTTTTGACTATGTGTATATTTCTCCTGATACGAGCTGGCACACGCTCTTGACTTTCTTTAGTCTATCTCTAGGCTGATGGTTTATAGTCAAGTCCCATGTTGCTGATAAACTTTGTCTTGACTATATTTAAGTGCCTTTTCAGGACAGAATCACCAGCAAACAGAATCCCTTAGAAGACTAAGGTATTGGCTTTGCTCCTAGACTCCTGAGTTAGAAAGTTTTCCCAGGACTGGAACAACTGTGTATCAGGATCTTCTAAGCAACATGTCCTTGTATTTTTATATACCATCTGTGAGAGTGGAGCTGAAGGAGAATATTTTTAAAATTGATCCTGTTATAACAGTAACAGCCACCGTAGATTGGGTACTTATTGTGTGGCCAACTCAGTGCTTGGTGCTTTACATACATTATTCCTGATTTTTTAGCAGCCCTGCAAGGTAGGTCTTACTATCCCCATTTTACAGAACAGGAAACTGATGCTCAGTGAGCCTAAGTTACTTGTCCAAGGCGTCCTAAACACACATAATATCTGATTCCAAATTCATGCCTACATTTGCGTGGCTTTACCCTGACTAGAGAAAGAAAGAAATTAAACACCATCAGCTGTAACAGAACCAACATTATCATGAGAATAATCCCTTAGAAACTTGGAAATTCTATGGCTAATCAAAGTAATTCTAATTGTCAAATATAATTACAATACACAACGTCTCAGAATCTTTAAATAACATTTTTTTCACATAATTACTTCATTTAAACTTTCCTTTTACATCTTTGCAAAATAAAGTAGGTAAGAGCAGTGTTATGATCCCATTTATGGATGAGGAGATTAAAGCTCAGGGAAACTAAGCAGCAGGTAGCAAAGGGATTGGAACACAGACCTTTAACTTTCTAACCTAGTAAACTTAAATGCAAAAGCATTTTTACTGTGAGTTTTTCGAACTCGAAAGCTGAAAGTCTGCCACTTACAGAACTGCTTGTTTCTAAAGAGTTGGCTTTTGCCCACTCCCTCTTCCTCATCCGCCCCTCTCCATTGTCACCTTTTTTCCTTACTATTTTCACTGGTTGCACAAATATTATAACAAGAATAAGGGAAATAATTAGAAGAAAGTTGTTCATAATTTCAGTACCCGAACATACTAATTAATTTTAGGTTTCTGTTATTGCTGTGTAGTCCTTACCCAAATATTACAAAAAAGCACACACACACAAATAAATATTTCAGCTCCTCTGGAGCAGTGGTCCCTAACCTTTTTGGTACCAGGGACCAGTTTTGTGGAAGACAATTTTTCCATGGACGGTGAGAGGGGTGGGGTGGTGTGCTGGTTCAGGCAGTAATGTGAGCAACGGGGAGTGGTGGGGAGCGACGGGGAGCGATGGGGAGCGATGGGGAGCGACCGGGAGTGATGGGAAGCCATGGGGAGTGATGCGGAGCCATGGCGAGCCATGCGGAGCCATAGGGAGCGATGGGGAGCGATGGGGAGCGATGGGGAGCGGCAGATGAAGCTTCGCTCGCTCACCCGCCGCTCACCCTCCTGCTGTGCAGCCCAGTTCCTAACAGGAGTTGGGGACCCCTGCTCTAGTGGACTTCCCTGGCTGTCCAGTGGTTAAGACTCTGTGCTTCTAATGTAGGGGGCATGGGTTTGATCCCTGATCAGGGAACTAAGATCCCGAATGCCACGCGGGGCAGCCAAAAAAATTTTTTTTAATTTAAAAAAAAAAAAAAGCTCCTCTAGGAAATTTTGAAACTTGGTGGTCACAAGCTCATGATTCACAGAATCCAGACAGCACCTTGCACGTAGTTTCCTCTGAGATGGCACAGATCTCCATATCACAAACCAGGGAGCTAGAAAGAAGACATAGCAATGAGCAAAAGACTTAAAGTTAGCGAGCATTCTTCAAAAGACTTTTAAAAGAGTCACCACTACCACATCCAAATTCTGATTGTGACAATCGTTCCTCAACAGGAAGCAGTGCCTGGTTCTCTGAGGTAAAATCTTCCTTTGAATGTTATCTTAATCAGAGTGATATTGACCAAAATGTTAACAGTGGTTATCTCTGGATGGTGAGATTACAAGTGATGTTTATTTCCTTCATGATTCTTTTTTGCATTTTCTGCAATGAACATGTACTATGTTTTTAGTAAGATTAAAATGAATAATAATACTGATACTGAATAAGATGTGAAGCTGATCAAAAAAAAGAGTCTATAAAAATTAGAGTCAAGGGTATGGATCATATAGTCCCTACCACTGGAGGGAGGGACAACCAGCCCCTCCCTCAGATCAGAGAGCCTAGAACACAGGAAGTATGATTTCTAGTCCAGTTCTCTTTCTAATATAACATCTGCTAACAAGCTTGGGGGGTTTTTTTGTTGTTTGCATTTTGGTTTTTGTTTTTTCTGTTGTTGTTGTTTTTTGTTTTTGTTCCTTAACCATTTGTCAACAGAGAAGATTCATTCTGAGAACATGTTATGGATTTTCTGTAGCAATGGTTCAATATAATTTTGTAGACAATAACACCCATAGAAATGTGTGGGAGCTTTGTTGTCAAGTCCCGTAGTGTTTTAATAAAGGTACATGTCATTTTTCTTCAGCTAAATTTCAGCTAGAAATAATATTAGATGAGTTCTCATTGCCATTCATTCCATAGCCTTTCTGCAATTTGGACACCTTAATGATTTCATGCAAAATTCACTGTCTAAAGAGTCTTGGTGGCTTCTGTCTGATCCTGGTTTTTCCTTTTGATGCAGATTACTTACACGCATCCATCATGGTAAAAACAGCAGAGTTTGGGCAAACACCGCTCTCTCAGACCCCTGCTCCCTTTTAGGCCTGGAGATCCTTCATCTAACCCAGTTCCATTCTTGTGCCTCTTCCCGCTGACTTCCCCAGTGCCATTTTTATTAAAGCTCCAGCTCATCCCACATTCAGCTGCATGACTTCTTACAGGCTTCAGAATAAATCACCGCGTTGCTCCGATCTTGGCTTCTCTGCCCTCGGCTTTCAATTAAATTTAGAATTGACTTTAAAGGTACAACCTCAATGTACATGGTTGAAAATGACCTTGTTTCCCCTTTCCCACCACCTGCGACTTCCTGCGCGGGGCTCTTATACTCCAGCTCCTGGTTCAAAAAGTAGAAACAGGAATTTGCTACATGCTCCTGTGGCAAACTATAAGTCTCAAGCTGTTTAAAGTCTTTAAAGTCCCATCCAAAAGGTAAAGTACACTCTGCAGAGAGAAATCTGGGGGCCTGAATCTCTGGCTGCCTGTGTTCAGGAAGAGACACAGAAGGAGAGGAAGAAGAAGAGAAGAAAAAAAAAAACAACCTTTGAGCTAAACACTTAATTTGTTTAATTTCTACAGTTTACATTCAGGAGGATTAGTCTATTTATAATATGCATCACTATTAAAGTAATTATGTTAAGTTAATATAAATGATCTATGACAAGATTACAAGGACACCAAAGCAGACTTGAACATCAAAACTGACTTTCATCTTTTGTCTTGTCATTTGGCTTTCCACTCTTAGCAAGGAACAGAACATAGTAAGCTGCAGATTTGGGCTATTTAGAATTGGGCATGCTCCTGCCAATTTCTCCCTCCTCCCTTTGGAAGTCTTTACCAATCCGAACGAGTGAACTAGAAAACCCTTCTTCCTCAGTTCAAAACCCTTAATATTTTAAGACACTTAAGTTGTATCTAAAAGCAATAAGGTCCCTCCCAATTCAGGAGAGAAGGGAAGAATGATTTGATTGCCTGAAAAAAAAGATAAAACAAGGTCCAGTATGTGAAGAGGATGTGTAAGTTGAAAGGGCTCTGCAAGTGTAACAGGCCAATTTATTAACTCGACCATCAATTAGTTACTGAGTACCTACTTTGCGTCAGGTTCCAAGGAGGCTGTACAGTGTTTAAAGAGTTTGAGCCTTAGTTTTCTCACTCTAAAATGGAAATAGAAACCCTTTATTTCAGGGTGTGTGATAATTAAGTGAAAGAATAAATATAAATCACTTAAAACCAGTTCTTAGCACATAATAAATACTGAATGAATAGCCTTATATAAAAAAAAAATGAAAGAAGTACTCCCAAATGCTAAGGGATTTGCAGACTAATGAATTATTATTCAAAACTTCTGGGACTTCCCTGGTGGCGCAGTGGTTAAGAATCCGCTTGCCAATGCAGGGGACATGGGTTCGATCCCTGGTCCGGGAAGATCCCACACGCCGTGGAGCAACTAAGTCCGTGTGCCACAATTACTGAGCCTGCTCTCTAGAGCCCGTGCGCCACAACTACTGAGCCCACGCACTGCAACTACTGAAGCCCGCATGCCTAGAGCCCGTGCTCTGCGACAAGAGAAGCCACTGCAATGAGAAGCCTGCGCACCGGAATGAAGAGGAGCCCCCGCTCTCCACAACTAGAGAAAGCCCGCGCGCAGCAACGAAGACCCAACGCAGCCAAAAAATTTAAATTAATTAATTAAATAATTTAAAAAACAAAACAAAACTCCTGCCTGTTGCATTTGACCCTAAAATTTGGGAAACTTGGAAGATTAACCATGCAAATCTCAGATCAAAATACTTTCCTACTGATTGCCCTTTAGAAAGATTTACTAAAAATTGTGGGTGCTTTGCCAAATAAGGAAGAAAGGGAAAAGGAATTAACACTTACTAACTCACTAAGTGTGAGACCTTAATGATTTTGCGTCTTTTTTCTCATTGAAATCTTTTTAAATCCCAATTAATAGACAGGCATGAATAGTCTCATGTCCTAGATGGGGATACTAAGTCTCAAGGAGAATCAGTAACCTCCCCATGGTCACAGAGCGAAGAGGGAGAAGATAGCATTCAAACTAGGTGATGGGATTTCAGAGCCCATGCTCTTGGTTACCTCATCAGCTGCCCTCTCCACCCTAGGTCGCAGGGGGAAAGATCTTTAATCCTTATCTGAAAACACAAGAGATATTTGGGATCTTAAAGTAGAAGGGGAAATTTTGAAGAAGAAAAATGTTGCAATAATTAATTTCTTGATCAATCTTCTGAATAATAGTATTATAGTGAGATTCCTTCCTTTCCATTTAAACTCTCCAAGGTAGAACCTTCCTTTTTCAGTTCTAAAAGATTACTGTTGACAGGGACATGTTTGAAGACTTTGATTTTCCTTTCCTTTCTTTCAGTAACACACTTTTCTGGGGAAGGAAACCATATAAAAGTTTAAAACTGTGACTGGAAAAGTTAGAGAAGAGGTTGCACCATACTGACCCTGTTCTGAAAGGCTACAGCCACCCCCTAGGTTAACTGATCTTTCCACAGCAGCTCTGCATCCACTCTTCCTAAATGAACTTTTTGGACTCTCAGCCAGCCTTCCTCCCTGGACTGCAGGAACAATGGTGATGGCCAATACCAAGTTCAACCCAGGAGGCCAAGTGCCTAGAGAAGCTAAAGACTTCTCTGTTAGGCAGGCTAGGCAGGCCTCAATAGACAGCTCCTTAGGATTAAGGATGTTAAGGAGTTGGGTTCTTCTATTCCATGCCTACCCCCCAACTATAGCACGGTTAGACCACAATTGGTCACAACCAGCTAATTAAACTGTCACTCCACAGAAGGCCAAATGGCCATGCATAAATAGAAATTTCTCTTTCTTACCTGCCCTGCAGTCTTCCTTCTTTTCCTTCTCTGTCTCTTTTTTAGTTTCCAGAAATAATTGTTCTTTTTCTAGTGCCTAAAAAGAAGGCACCCCACAGTTCATCTTACTTGGCAGTAGCCTAAACAGCTTCTTATCCTCTCAATATAGTCTTTAAAGTTCACGGATGAAAAAGACTGAAGGGTGAAAATGCCATTCACCTTTCAAGGGTGTTAGCTACCATTTAGCTAACAGAGAGTTTACAGTTATTTACCACTCCAATAGTTGTGTGTGTGTATGTGTGTGTTTTAATATTCCAAACCTCAGAAATTGAACCCATCACTTACTAGGACATTTTGTTAATAGCCAAATATATATATTTATAATAAATTTCTGGGAATTTAATAATTCCTTTTATGTGTATATCATTTTCTTTTTCAAAGCACTTTCACATGTACCTGAGCTAGAGTTAAATTATAACACCCATTTTACAGATCAGGAAACTTGACTCAGGTGGACTCAGGGGCATACCAAGGTCACAGAGTTAATTAGTTGCAGCATCAGAATTAGAATCCTGGCTTTCTTCTTTATTGTGGGTTTTTATTTTGTTTGTTTTTGTACTCCACTATATACAAGGTTTATATCCTAGTCTTTGAGATTTCCTCATGGAAAAAAAAGAAAGTGCTATTCCACAAATTGTGCCTTGGAGGTTCTGTCAGGAAGTGACTTTTAACTGGAATATACTGTTGGCATACCCTATTTAATATCACTTATGGCTCCAAGGCATTGAAAGAAATTTTGTGGAGAAAAGACCTGAAATCACCTCTTAATACAATATAACCATGGAAAAGTTCTTTCACGTCTCTGAGTCAGTTTCTTCACCTGCAAAATGGCGACAGTATTGCCAATCTCATAGCGCTGGTACAAGGCTTAAATAAATGGCATTTGTAAAGCACTCTGCCAGTAGATTGTAGTGTTAGAGTTCTTTCTCTTGAAAAAGTGCTGTCAGAGTAACAGAGTTAGGAGAGTACGGTTAAGGAAGTCTGGTGAGTTAGGATTCCCTCACCCTCCTTGAGGACACTCCACTTGCAGACCACAGCTCCCTCCCAAACTGTAAAACTCAGATAGGAGGAAGGATAGATAGGTAAAGGCCAGATCATGTGAAGCCCTGCAGGCCTCGGGATGGAGTTGGGAGTGGCCTGATCCAAAAGCAGTTCGAGGTTCTTCTTTCTGTTCCTCCAAAGCACTAAGCTTGTTCCTACCTCAGGACCTTTGCATTTCCTGTTTCCTCATTTGAACCTCAGATAATCACTCCCTCACTGCATTCAATGCCACTCCTTCAAGGAAGCTATCTCTATCAGAGTTTATTAAAATACCATCTCGTGGGGATATATGTATACGTATAGCTGATTCACTTTTTTGTACAGCAGAAACTAACAGAACATTGTAAAGCAGTTATACTCCAATAAAGATGTTAAAAAAATAATAATAAAATAAAATAACATCTTCCCACCTACTAGTCACTCTTCAAGCCCCTAACCCCTTATCTTGATTGCATTTTTCCTCAACACTTACCAATACCTGAAATTATATTGCATATTTATTTAATTGTTGTCTATCTCTTCTGCTAGAAAGTAAGCTCCGTAAAGACAGGGACCTCATTCACTCTGCTTCCCCAGTACCTAGAGGAGTAAATGGTTAGTCTTAGGTGTTTAATAAATAATGAATGAATGAACGTGATATTGTTATATAAATGAAATAATGTTATTCTAGGACCAGTTATTAGCATTGTGGATTCCTCAGACTGCCACCTTCACATTAATTTTAATCGCTAAGTACATTTTCAGCATTACATTAGGATTCTTATAAAGATTAAAGCTAAATGACATATTCAAAGAAATTGTAGAAACATGAACCATTCTTTAAAATTGACACATTTCACTTAGAATAATGTTCCAAGGTCAAGACAGCTGGGAAAACTTTAAAATGTAAACCTGATCTTGTCATCAGTCTGCCCTATTCTTCAATGGCTGCCATTGCCCTGGGCAATACTTAAACAGCTCCACTCTGAAGGACCCTCAGAATCTCTTCAGAGCTCTTGCTGCTCTTTAAGCATCATCTCCTGTTCCCCATATAATGATTCATAACACCTCGTTTCACTCTCAGAAGTGTCCTGGTTTGAGTAATGATATATATGGTCATACTACCTACATATCCTTCTCCACAAGGCCTTCACTCCAACCAGACCCATCCAACCAGCAGGTCTCCAAACAGCAGAGGCTCTTTCATATCTTTCTTTGAGCAATCTTCCTTCAGCCAAGGATATCCTTCATTCTTCCTGATGCCAGTTCTAATATCAGCTCCTCTAGAAAGGCTTTCCCCAGAATTTTCCTCCAGCCTAATTTAGATTAGTTAAACCCTCCAGGGCTACTTTGGAATTGCCTGAGGAGCTTTTTTGAAAATACAGATTTCTGGGCCACCTGGATGGGTGGGGCCCAGGAACTCTGTTTGCCCCGTCTAACTGTCCCTACAACATCTCTGCATACTGTTATGACCAATTTACCCATCTGTTTCCTTCATGGGACTATAAAATCCTTGAGCGCAGGACCTATGACCCTCAACTTCAGTGTATTTCCACTGACTGAAACAGGCACTTAGTAGAGGATACATCAACACATGAATAATAATGGCAAACGTTTACAGAGCCCTTACTACAGAACAGGCACTGATCTATGTGGTTTTTGTGTATTAACTCATTATTTCAGAAAAAATTTTAACCTTTAGGGTTGTAATAGCCTGAATGACAAAAGATATTAGGGACATTAAGGTACTAAGAATTAACTCTGGAAAGTGCAAAATGTGGCGTCCAAGTTAATTTTTTTAAAGTAAACATTTATCTTAAGATGGAATACCTCTTGAAAGTCTTCTGTAGTCCTATGCACACTGAGGAGTGTTGATCATTTTCTGGGTGAGCACCTAGTGTGCCTTGCAGGAGGACTTTGTAAAGATGACCAGAAATACCTAGGACTCCATCCCTACTGCCGAACTTCCTGACTGTTTTGTGCTTGGTCATCAGATGCACCTTCCTGTGCCTTGCAGGAGGACTTTGTAAAGATGACCAGAAATACCTAGGACTCCATCCCTACTGCCGAACTTCCTGACTGTTTTGTGCTTGGTCATCAGATGCACCTTCCAAGTGTTTTATCTTCTTTTTTTTTTTCTTTTTAAAATAAATCTATTTATTTATTTATTTTTGGCTGCTTTGGGTCTTCATTGCTGTGCGCGGGCTTTCTCTAGTTACCGTGAGTGGGGGTTACTCTTCGTTGCGGTGCACGGGCCTCTCTTGTTATGGAGCACTGTCTCTAGGCGTGTGACTTCAGTAGTTGCGGCACATTTGCTCAATAGTTGTGGCTCTCGGGCTCTAGAGCACAGGCTCAGTAGTTGTGGCACATGGGCTTCATTGTTCGGCGGCATATGGGATCTTCCCGGACCAGGGCTCGAACCCGTGTCCCCTGCATTGGCAGGCAGATTCTTAACCACTGTGCCACCAGGGAAGTCCCAGTGTTTTATCTTCTATCTCAGCCCTCTTTAACAAAACAGCTTCCACAATGCTGGGAAAGAGAACAAAGGTTCTGCTTTGCTCTTTCAATCAACACACTTCAGCTCCAAAATTTAGCATTCTCTGTGGATATCCTATAAAATTAAGGAGAGCTTATGAAGGACCTGTGACCCACAAAGAGCTTAGTGCATTTTAAATGTACAATTCTAGTAACAGTGTCAGATTATGGATTTCCAAATGGCAGCCACAATCATGATTTAGAACAGATGGTCAAACCACAGGCAACAGAATCAACAGAATTTTCTGCCATTCCCAAGAGGCTAACAGAATCCAAGAGAAGTATCTGACATCACCTAAATTGGTAAACAGCTGAAAACAATCTTAATTAACAGTTTGCTGGAGCACTTAATGACAAAGAGCATGCCTCAGCAGAAATTGGTATTCTTAGGCAGTGTTCGTAGATTATTAACCACATAGGAAGCTGGTCTAAAGCCCTGGGAAAAACAGTCAAAATTAGGAATTAGGAGATCTTAGTTTGGGCCCAAGCTCTGACACTGGGTGACCTTGGTCAGTAATTTGAACTTTCTGAACCTATTTTCTTGTCTATAAAAGAATGTCTAAGTTACCTTCTCTTAGCTTTAAATGTACACCCAAAGCAATTAGAGAATGGGAAGGACTTTAACCATAAATGAGCAAAGTAAGTAAGAATCATGTAAACATTTTAGATCATAATAAAGTAAAATTCATCTTTCAATATGCAAAGAGGCTACAGTAGGTGAAAGTTAACTACTATTATTCATTTTGCTACCAGAGTTACTATGGCAGAGGATATTATTGTTCTAGAAATATTAATGCTCTCAGCAGAGCAAACCGTAGTGCCTATGGGTAAGGAGCCTGTCTTAAATCAACAAAATCATGTAATGTTGTCAGTTAAGAAATGTTGGACTATTTTTTCGGACGCGCAGGCTCATCGGCCATGGCTCACGGGCCCAGCCGCTCCGCGGCATGTGGGATCTTCCCGGACCTGGGCACGAACCCGTGTGCCCTGCATCGGCAGGCGGACTCTCAACCACTGCGCCACCAGGGAAGCCCTGGACTATTTTTTATATAGTCATCTTTGGTTCTCCGTGTTGTCAGTGTTCTGGAATAGGCTTTGAAAAGAATGGATAATCTTTTCAGCACTGCTTGTTATCCAGTGCAAGAAACTCTGATAAGGAAAGACTCCACAATGAGCCTCCGCAAGTAAGCAAAAAAAGTTTCAGCCTGAAATAACCCAGAACTAGTTAAGTCTAGATGCCAGCAGGCAAATTTACTCTGTATTTTTTGCACCCTCCCTATGTTTCTTTGACAGAATTTTTCTTTAAGGACTGTGTTAAACTTTTCACGAAAAGTTACGTTAGGCGTGTATTTTGTGAAAGTGATGGAAGAAGAGAGGAGAGAGTTTGAAGAGAAGGGACAGGGTAGGAGAAAGGGACAGAATTAAGCTCCTGGGAAGGAAGCCCACTGCTTCTCAAGTTACCATTTGTAAACCCTTTACCCGGTTCTGTTTGGGCTATTGTCCTGGGTAAATCATCCATTGAAAATCAAGCTCTTCAGCTCATTATATATTCTTCATTTGAGGTGACCAGAACTATTTCCTGAAACCTGGTTTGGGTGCTAATTACCTGCTCAAACACCTTGTAAATACCTCCGTGGATTTGTCATAGGACAATTTCACTTTTTTATTTTTCTTAAATTGAGCACACTTATTGCAAGTTCCCCTTTCAGCTTCCTAGGCGTGACACTACAAGCTGCCTAAGTAGAAGAGCCTCCTGCTGCTCTGGTTACTGTGAAGAGACTCTCACTTCTCCTCAGCTACCCTAAGGCATAGCTCGCAGCTCTGACTCAACCGTAGAGAAATGTTTACCGTGTATTTCTATACAGAGAAGTAAGCTGCTTTTACCTCCCCAGACCTCTCTCCCTCCCTCTGCAATGAGGCAAGAACCCCTTTTTACAAATACCCGAAGAACCTTGTACAACAGAGACTTGCCCTCACAGACAGTTCTTTCTCTTTAGATTTTAAAATAACCGTTTCTCTCAGCCTTCATCCTCTCCTAACCCTCGGACAAAAAACCTCAAACTCATAGCATATGTCTTGCCGTTGGGATAGGATGACATTTCTATCAATTTTGAAACTGAATAAAAAAATTATTTTACTGGGGAAAAATGTTTATTCATTTATATATCTCTGATTGATTCAATACAAAACTGTGTTGCCTTTTCTTTCCTTCCCACATCTAAATAAATGTATGTCCAAAAGCTTGAATGTAGGTGTCATCTTCAAAAAAATTAAAAACGAAGCCAGAAAAACGTGGAACAAAACCACGCCAATAGAACCCATATAAGTCAATATTTTAAATACACGCACTTCAATCTTTTATCCCTGGAAAAGAACTGGAAGATGGGAAATACTGCATCCTGACTACGCAAGATTTTTTTTTTCGCCTTTCCTTAAGAAAGCTGAAGGTGAAGGCTGTCTCTATGTGGCACTGTGGTATAAGTGACCGCTGTTGTGGAGGAGAAAAGCCCATGAAGCTTAAAAATTTTGCAAAGAGAAAACAATCCTCCTGCAGACCACAGTAAATAAAATAACAGCAGTGGGGTGATTTGCAACCATGTAACGGGGCTTTTGTCTGGGTCTATTTCTCTAGGCCTTGAGGGTTTCTGTGTTCCTTCTCCGCAGGATCTCAGTGTTGCGCCCCTCCATTACAAAGGCCCAGGGCTTGAGCCCCTCCTCCAACTGTTCACCCCCAATCTTGCCCATGCTGAGGCTTACTTACAGCAGACTGAAGAGTTTCAGTGGGGTGCAGGGCACTGCAATTTAGGATTTCTGCAGTACAGGGTGAATTTTCAAGAGTGTATCAGAGAGGGGAGCCAGACTTAAAAATAGCCTTTACTCATCCTATTAACCATTTCATTGCTGAACTGGTTTTTAAGGCCAGGCCAGCAGGGTTTCTTTTTCTCTAGCAAACATCAAAATTGTTACAGCTGCCTCTGACCAGTTGTATAAAGGCAACACTTCACTATGTATTGGATAACAACTGAATAATTGTTCTGACTCCTTGCAGAAAGAACTATTAAAAAAATCATTGTACTCTTCTATACGCTGTGTTTGAAGGTGGGAAAGAAGGGAAAGGATTAGAGAAGCAGAGGGAAGAGGGCGAATGAAAGAAAGAAGGAAAAGAGAAACCTTGGTGAATGGAGGAGTTGAAGCCTCTTGTTCTGGTTTGTATTGATCTTATTTAAGCATGGGGAGAACTGATGAGTCTGTGATTATTTTAATGACCATGAAACCTGTGCATTCAAAGAGATAAATGAAGCTATGTAATCACCTTCTAAGTAATATCAAAGAACCATAAAAGGACTGGGGGAGGGGTGTCATTGTATAATAGTATTTACATCATACAGGGCACCACAGGCAAAGGTAAACCAGGGGGTTGAAGTATTTCCAGGGAGACAAGAGCCTTAAATTCAATACTTTATGGCCCTGACCCATCTAAGTTATTGAAGCAATATTTAGCAAGGAAAACGCTGTTTTTTGTTTTTGGGGTTTTTTTTTTAGGTTTGTGAGTAGTTTGTACAGCAAGTAAACCTTTGGAAGTGCACCAACACAGAATATACCAACAATGGGCAAATTGAGTCAGAGAGTGTGTACTAGGTGAAAGCTATTGGGAAAATATGCTCTAAATTTTATATAATAATGAAAACATACTTGGTTCAAACAAAAGACAAACTTCTGATTATCTTAAATAATATGACATTCTTTTAATGTGACATTATTAAATTATATGACTGCTTGTATAAGGGAAGATGCTAAGAAGTATGAGACTCTGACACTGCCCTTGAGATTAGCAAGAAAGAGGAGGCAAATACACACACACAGATGACTAGCAATGTGACAGTGTTTAATATGAGTTGAAATTAACTGATTACATCATTTGTGACTTTAACGAATGTTCACATTTAATAAGCTAGTGCAGCTAAAAGGAGAAGTCCCAACTCTGGAATCTGACAAACGTGGTTTTCAATCCTAGTTCTCCTGCTTAGTAGTTGTCTAACTCAAGAAGAATGATTTAATGTCTCTGGGTCTCAGTTTTCTCATCTGTAAAATGGGCATAATATCATCTGCCTCTTCAGATTGCTGTGAGGATTAAATAAGATAATAAATGGAAAGCACCTGGTTGTATTTGGGCAAGTACCCCATCAAAATAGCTATTATCATTCATACCATTACTCTAAAAAGGTGACAGAAAGTCTTAAGGAAATTAGGAACCCCAGAAAAATAAAACCTATTTTAAAAAAAAAACAAAACCTAAGCCCTTCAAACCATGAAGTTTCTGATCACGAATTTGTCATTAATTAAGCTCTGCTACAAATACGATTGCCAGATGAAAAACAGGACACCCAGTTAAATTTTAATATCAGATGAACAACAAATATTTTTAGTATAAGTATGTCCCATTCAATATTATACTAAAAAATATTTTTGTTGTTTATCTAAAATTCAAGTTTAACTGATCGTCCTATTTTTTATTCTCCACATCTGGCAACCTAACTGCAAACAGTAGAGGCCTGAATTTATTTAATTCCTACTTCCTTTAGCCCAGGTCCCTACTGAGGTAACAGGAAAGAAATCCTTATTTCAGAAAGTTAAAAAAAAAATTAGTAAATGAAATTAATGTAATTAAAACTTTTCAAATATCTAGAACTTAGCTTGTTAACATAAGAGGAAAAACAACTGGCGTTTTTCCATTTTATAGCTTAGCCAGTGGCTTTTGGTTTTTAATAATCTCTCACCCAAACCATGGCAATGTGCTGTTTCTAGTTTCCCTTCGCCAGTTCTAATTTTGTTTTGTTTTGCCTTTCTTTTTTCTCCAGTGCAGGGCTCCAGGGAAACTTGATTATGCAGATAGACCTGTGGAACTGAGAGTAAACTGACAAATAAGACACCCAAATTGAGATGCTTTGTCAAAAGGAACGGTCCTTTCCAGTAAAGTGGTATTATGTAGGTAAGTTAAGATGTATGTCCAGGAAATGTTTAGGTCAATGGAGTAAATGTAAAGGGGTGTTATGAACATGTTTATGACATTTTGCATTCGCTTGATTAACACTTGGTATTCCTTTGTTAGTTTATATTTTCCAAAATAGGGTGACAGGGTGAAGGCCTACCACAGTTTAATGAATTCAGAAACTTACATCAACAATAAAGTTAATACTTGAAGCATGAGCTTTAAACTCTTAATTCCGTGAGACATTACCTGTGCATGGAGAATATTAATAAGGATATCTGATTTAACTTTGTCAACAAAAGACACCATACTAAAGTTTGCTTTCACATATATTTACTTGGCTTCGTGGTAACGGTTGATAAGACACATGCTTACATATAAATTCAGGTATATTGTTCACTAATATGTAAAAGGAAAAAAGTTTTCAAAAGTAGTATTATTTTAGTGTTTAAAAATGTTCAAAAGTTCAAAAGTTGCCGTTTTTGTCTCTATTAAGTTCCCTTATCCATCACTGACACAGATATGTTTTCTTAATTTTTTAAATTTATTATATCCCAATATTTATTTAAACTCCACAAATCTCTTTATCCACTTCTAAGTAAATGTTAATGACTGGCTGGTTTTGAAAACTCTTTGTAGATGTTATTATCCCATCAAAATCCCTATTTCATCTCAATTTAGAATTTAAAACAATGAAACCAAAAAAAAAAAGAAAAAGAATTGTGAAAGCAAACAAAAAGCCAAAAGAACATTAGAACAACGCATTTTCCTTTGAAGGGCGGAGAAAAATCATGGGTAATTCGGGCGAGTTGATTTCTAGAGAACTCTGGCTATCAGAATGACTTTGTTGGGAGCAGCCGCCCAACGGTCCTGGCCATTACATGTCAATCTGTCAAACCAGCAAACAAAAACACCACAGGCTTTAGCACAAATGGCATATGACAAATGCAGATGTGCCTCTGAAAAGAATCTTTGCTTTTTAAACACCTGCAAGAATTCCAAAACAACTGGCATGCCTTCCACTCTGCCATAGCCACTCTCCTGACCCTGAGTTCGGAGTGTTAAAGAAAAAAATGCCTAGAATGTACAGTCTTCCATTCCTATTTGGCAGAGCAGTGGGGGGCTGATGAGGAACTAGTACAGTGTTGATATCACAATGCCATGCACCTGCTTTGGATGTAAAATGAAAGAGTTTATTACAGAAACTGCAGCACTTTTTCATCTTCTCATTAAGTAGTTGTGAGCAAATTCAAGTATGTCTCCCTTTTATTAGGTTAACCCATCCTGAATTAAAAGGGCTTATTGAGAGTTTTTTCCCTTTTCTTCCCCAACAGGTGTATTGTCGTCCTTTCACAATTAAACTGCCTCCTATATTTTGGTTTAGGCAGATGAGTCATTTGTAGTACTGTTGCAAAACACTGTTTTTAGACAGTTAACCAAAAAATAAAATTTAGTTTACACTGTTATTGATTTTTTTAAAAAATTCAATCAATTATTGTCTTTTTAAAAAGACAAGCATCCCCCAAATACCTTTCAATTCGATGAACGCTTCTGTGTCTAAAAAATATATTACTGAAGAAGCATAACTCATTCCCAGGGAATATTCCTTCTGTATGTTTCAGCTGGTATCTCTTGAAATATCATCCTTATAAAACTAGTACTGTGAAACAATGGCTAATATAAATGTCTTTCAGGTTATCAGTTGGTAGAGGAAAATGTCCCTTGAATCCAGTCATTTTGTTTGCCAGAAGCAATTTGATAGTATTTTTCATCTCTTCCTTAATAACAGTCTGTTATAACATGTATACGTAGTTACCAAATAGAATCTCTTGTGTTAGTAGTCAAGTTATAAATACAGATAGGGCACTACTATGTTATCAGAAAGAATGTCAGTGAGAGCAGGTTGCCCAGTAGCAAATTACAAAGTTTTGGCTCCCAAGAATGAGATGTGTTGTTTGCTCTTGCACACTGCAGCTGCCTCCCCAATCCACCCCCCTTTTTTGGTGGTTTATTACACACAAGCTACTAATGAATGGGAGCCGCTGTTTTACAGTACACCACACTTACAGGACTTATCTCTAGGCCTACCACAGATTTGACTGATCAACAGCAGGGCACCGCCATCATAATTCTTCCTAGAAACAGGAGTATAAAAAGGGGTTTGTTGGAGGTTGGCTGGGTCTGCAGAGAATCCTGCCCGCAGGGCCTGCCGATGCCATCACTAGCTGTTATGGTCTTTGGCCTAATAAGGTACAGAAACAAAGATTGTTCACTTATTCAAGAAGACTAAAGCACCAGAATGATGGAAAGTAGAGGCAGTAGGGCACACATCCAAGTGGGATTAAGGCCACAAGTGCAACTTTATAGGGCTGTCTGGGTGGCAGAATAAGGATCTGCAGCTGAAAATCCAGTTCAAACATAATTTATTATATGTCATTCATAGTTAGAGGTGGCTGTCATTAGGAGTTAAATTGTTGCATTGTACCCTACTGATTTTGATAAGTATTTTTGTAAGCTTCTTACACATTATCACAATTCAGAAACAGAGGCAGAAGGTAAATAACAGACTGATAAACTGACATCGTGCTGTCTAAGAAATATATCTGGAAAAGGCCATGGTGCTTCATTTTTTTCCATTCTCTACTATAAGTCATACTATGTCCTTCACATTTCTAAATTTTGGCATTGCTTCCATTGCAATGTAAAAGATCACAACTGGCATCTCTGAGGCTTTCTCAAACTTTCAGATAAACATCAACAAAATGAATTCACCTATTTCCCAAGAAAATAAACACACTAACCCTGTTTTATATAGGAAAAAACTTCAACTTGGAGAAGTCTTTCCCTGAATCCTAAAGACATTGAATGACCTAGCTGAAAATAAAATTCTAAAGTTAAATACTGCTGGAATTAGAAATGTGGGTTATAAGAAGGGTATTTCCACAATGAGCCCTGTACACTTTGAAGTCATTGTACAATAGTCTCTTGTCTGAGAGAGGACTATACTTGGCTAAGGCTTCATTGTATTATAAATGGACTATATGTTCTAAGATCACAATAATTTAAAGTCAATTTAATTGGCTTTTATATGTACTTGTAGTTAATGAAGGTTTGATTATCTTAATATTATTTAATAGAGTGTGATAGGTTACAGAGTTTGGGTATGGGGGGTATAGGTATCAGTCGTAATAATGCCAGATCAGAGTTAATCAAGGGTGTACCATCGGGGAAGACTAGAATTAAATGTGGCAGTTTTTCAAATACTGGGTTGGCCAAAACATTTGTTCAGGTTTTGCATAAGATCTTACAGAAAAACCCAAACGAACTTTTTGGCTAACCCAATAATATTCTTCCAAATCGTCAAATAGCAAGTCATCCTCTCTACTCTCCCTCCCACCACCATATTTTACTTATCCTGATTTCAAGCCATTTAAGCCTTTAAGATTAGTGCCATAAATGTAATATTACCTTTAGTACTTAGGACATGGCCAGGTTTACTATTTTATTCAGTCTTTTAGCATTTTCCCTTACATCTCCTACTCATGCCCACTTTGTCAGCACAGTAAGTTGTAGTTGCCTGGTGCTTATTTCAGAAAGCAGAAATGTCTTATTGTGACATAAGGACCACTATGTTTGTGAAGCTATTCTAAATCAAATGGGAAATTTTGAGGTAGGACAGTGTGAAACTGTGTTAAACTAGTTCTCCTCTGAACTCTGTTACTTATGAGCTATTTGACCTTAGGCAGTTTGCTAAACTTCTCTGAGCCTCATTTTGATCATTTATAAAATGGGGATACCTTATATGCCTGCCCCTTCTGCATCCCTTGTTTTATACTCAAGGACAAGATATTAGTAGTGGCTTTGAAGCAGAAACTCCTGGAAACAACCTAAATAACCATCAATAGGAGAATGGTTAAAGAAATTTTGATCCAACCCTACTGTGGGATATTAGGCAGCAGTTACAAAGAGTGAAACAGATTGATCTATGTTATAAGAATGTTTTCCCTGACATATTATGAAGTGAGAAAAACACATAATAAAATCTCATTTGTTTAAAAAAAAGGCAGTATATATATGTGGTCATAATGATGAGTAGTTAACCTATATAAAATGCTTGCTGTGTGCCAAGCACTGCTCTACGCTGTTCACATACAAACTCAATCCTTACAATAACCCAATGCGATTGTACTGTTGTCATCCTCACTTTTATAGATGAGAAAACTCAGATGAGATGATCCATGTGGTGAGTAGTAGAGCTGGGACCCAACCCTTGACTGTCTAGATCCAGAGTCTATGTTCTTCACTCTTACCTATCTGTCTGCCTTACTGTCTATCTATCTATCAATCTATCAGCTCCCTATCATCTATCTGCCTATCTTTCCATCCATCCACTCATCAATCCATCCACCCATCCATCCATCATCCATCCATCTTTCTATCTGAGATCTGGAAGATACACACTTTTGGAGAAGTGACAAAGGACACTTTCACTTTTTATTCTACACATCACTTTCACTTCTATAAACTTTTGTATTGTTTACTATGCCATAGTCAAGTTTAGAAGTGGAGTACTGAGACATATGTTATAGAAATGCAGTAATTATAAAGGAAAAGCTTTACAAACAAGTGGTCCTTAAGTGGGTATTAAAAGCAATGTCAATAATTTACTTTGGGGCTTCCCTAGTGGCACAGTGGTTAAGAATCTGCCTGCCAATGCGAGGGACATGGGTTCCAGCCCTGGTCCGGGAAGATCCCACATGCCGCGGAGCAACTAAGCCCGTGGGCCACAACTACTGAGCCTGCGCTCTAGAGCCAGCGAGCACAGCTACTGAAGCCTGTGCGCCTAGAGCCAGTGCTCTGCAACAAGAGAAGCCACCGCAATGAGAACCCTACTGGCCGCAACTAGAGAAAGCCCGCGAGCAGCAATGAAGACCCAACGCAGCCCAAAATAAATTTTAAAAAATAATAAATTTTTAAAAATAAAATAAAATAATTTACTTTGGGTGGGGCCTTAAACATGAATATTGCTTGTAACTTTGAGGGCAGGGCGTATGACACCTTTTCCTCTTAATTGCAACACCTTTTTCTTTCAACAGCACCTATATAGCGCTTTGTCTCCTCAAAACTCAAAAGTTTTGTTTACTGACTGAAAGGAGCTTATATGTGAAAGGCTTCTGTTAGAGCAGGGCTATAATTTGAGGCTATGTAGCAGGGCAAAGTTAAATTGAAATTAAATATATGATTCTGGACAATTAACCAGTGCTTTATCCAATTTGATTAACCAGCCACAGATATTGTTTCTTTTACCCTCACAAACTCTCATATCCATCCACAGTATTTGCCTCATATTTTATTCTAATTTGGTATTTACATTTTCCCTGTAAAATATTTCTTGGGCCTGGATTTCTAATTAGGAAGATTGACACTTATAACAAACAATCCATTCCTGGATTCTTGTGCATTACATCACCAAAAACATTTGTATTAGTTTACTATTTTGATTATTACAGGATGAGTATGATGTTGCTAGAATGTATTTAGTGTGTCTTTATTCCCTGCTTCTTTGAATTTAATATCTTTTATCAAAGATTTTGAGGTTGTTCATACAATTGGCTGATACTTCCTGATTGCAAGATGTCTCTGTAGCCTTTTAAACATATTTAAATGTATTTCTAAACTTTCATTCACTTGCATAAGCATGAATGTAGAACTTCTGAATGGCAGAATTTAAAAAATGATTTTTTTCCTCTCTTAAGCTGAAGATTCATTCACTTAAAAACAATACATTTTAAGATGCAGTGTTTATTTGTAACTATATAATGGAACTCTGAGAGCAAGTGGCACATAAGAAGTGACCCATGAAATATCTTTGAAAAAGAAGGATTGATTTTCCATACAAGTCCTCAATTTAATAATTGAAATGTTATTTCACAAATATGAGAAATAGACATCCAGATGAGGATACTGAGGAACACAGAGACACCCAGATCCAGGAATAAGCTAGTATGAGAAGTGCTAGATTTCTCACACTTAATCCTCATCACTAAATTTTAACTCTCTTTAAATGTTTTTATTACTAGTAAAATGTTTTCATGGCACTTATGATGACAGTATTTACTGAATGAATAAAGTATAGAATGGCCTATTAAAACAGATAATGTTCAGCCTCATTTTGTGTTATTCTAGAAACTTTATTTTAAATCCATTAAATAATTTTCTATGGCACACTGTACACTCTTGCTTCTCTACCTTTCCCCTCTACCTAGAATATGGTCTCATATCTGTCTATCACAGTCCTACCCACTCTTCAGGACCCATGTTCTCCATCAAGCTTATCCAGGCTACTCCATATTTTCATAGCTGTTTGTTCATACTTTTACCATAACTTATTCTGAAGAGACACTTGTATACATGCCAATTTCTCTTTCCTGGATAGCTGGGCCCCAATCCTGAGCTTTTTTATATTTTTAAATTCTAATCTTTACTTACACAAAGTTCCATGATGGCAAGGACTTAGTCTCTTCATCTTTGAATAACTTGAAGGAATACCATATACCTACTATAGAGGTAGTCAGTTATGCTTATTCAGTGGATAGTAGGCACTCAACTAATGCTCAAGATAAACAGGTTTCTCTAGTTAAGTTCCATAATCAGGAATTGTATCTGTTAGCAGTCAATTATGTGAGATATATTCACAATATTGAGAGATAGAGAAAAATCTGATATTATAATATGCAAATAATTGACTGAATTTTCACTATACTTTGTGATCTTCTACTACATAGATATATAATATTCCTTTCAGAAGAATACAGAACATTTTTGTGCCTGGTTGACTTGGTTAAAAACCTCATTAGGAAAAATGT
Source organism: Physeter macrocephalus (assembly GCF_002837175.3). Lineage (NCBI taxonomy): Eukaryota > Metazoa > Chordata > Mammalia > Artiodactyla > Physeteridae > Physeter > Physeter macrocephalus. The sequence continues at coordinate 74,776,927 of NC_041214.2, read as the reverse complement.
TTGTACCATTTAAAAGAAAACCCTATTTTGCCCAAATTATATTAATTTGCCCAGATTGATAACAGCTTCAGGCGGGAGGGCGGGCAGAGAGAGAGAGAGAGAGAGAGAGAGAGAGGAGGAAAGAAAGAAAACATATCTTTGATACCACAGTGTATTGGGCAGGAGTAATTTAAAAGAAAAGTGAGGAATCTCTGATCTTTATGCTTCCCAATGTTAGTGTGGTGATTTTATGTACTTACAAGCAAATTTTATGTAGCAATTGACAAAATTTCTTTTTGGATTCCTAAAATAATTCTCCTCCTCCTCTTTCTTCATCTTCCTCTTTTGCAACATGAGAAGTTTACATGAAAACTAACCAATCGCTTAGGTGACTTAGAAATACTATAAAGACAGCAAGAGGGACATCGCCCGAATCTATAACATTAGAAGTTGATCCCAGGACTTCCCTGGCAGTCCAGTGGTTAAGAGTTCGCATTCCAGTGCAGGGGGTGTGGGTTTGATCCCTGGTTGGGAGCTAAGATCCCACATGCCTCACAGCAAAAGACCAAAAAACATAAAACAGAAGCAATATTGGAACAAATTCAATAAAGACATTAAAAAAAAAATCTTTAAAAAAAAAAAAGTTGATCCCTAGGAGTTGGTTTTGGTTGTCAGAGAACTCTTGATATTGTGCTTATGTTCTCTGACTTGTACATTAAACTGTAGTGAGGGTCGTGATGTGCCAAATACCCACCTGGCATAATACACTGCGTTATATAAGCCCCTTAACCTAAGCTGCCCTACATTAAAAAAACTACCTAGAAACTGATGAGTAACACAAGAAGGAGGGAAGGTGGAAAAGAGGGAAGGAGGGAGGGAATAGAAGGCAAGAAGAAAGAAGGAAGGGAAGAAGTGGGGAAGGAAGGGAGGAAGAAAGGGAAAAAAACTGTTTTGGACAGTGGTAGCTGTTAAAGACAGACATGAACAAAATGAATGAGATTGGTAATATATAAAACAAAAATTTCAGAGAACATCTAAGCAAACATATCAATGTTAATATGAGAGTTTTTATTTTTGCATTTCTTAATTTGCAAATTGTAGAGAAGACACTAGAAGTTTGACTTTGGGGGCTTGAGCATCTATTTCCAAATCAAAATAAACAATTCTCAGTCTAATGTCATGTTTTAATTGAAAAACCTTGGCACAAAAAAAGGTTACAATCTATGTATGTCATTATTGATACACAATATGCAACATCCAACCAGAACTGTTGCTTTTCCTTTTCTGGACACTATTTCATTTTTTTCTAATCCTAAAAAGTTTGACAGGATTTGTCTGGCTGCTAGCAAAATTCAGGGGTAAAGGCCTTGATTTAAGTATGTATAAAATGACTAAGTTAGGTATATACAATTTAAGAAATAAAAAAAAAATTCCATATTAACATCCACACACCCACATTACATAACTAAGACAATATAATTAAAAACCTAATTAGAATCCCATGGTGTAATCCTTTTGTATTTCTTGATTCCTGTATGTTTAGATAGGTTACATCAATATCAGGTTAACTAAACCTTTTATTTACCATTCCTAGAGTAGTTTGTAAACTTTTCTTAAACATGGAAAGTAAAAATCCAAGAGAAACAAAAAGTAGCCCTTCACAACTTTGTTTATCCAGACTTGCTAAGATATCAAAAGATACCAGTCTATCAACACTAGAAGGCACAGCTGGGGAGTGAGGGAATTAGAGAGAGGTTGATAAAAGGGTACAAACTTTCAGCTATAAGATGAAAAAGGTCTGAAAATTTAAGGTATAACATGATGACTATAGTTGATAAGACTATTGAATAATTGAAGTTTGTTAAGAGAGTTGAACTTAAATGCTTTCCTCAAAAAAAAAAGAAAAGATAAATACATAGGTGATGCATGTGTTAACTAGATGGGAGGAATCCTTTCACAATGTATGCTTGTATCAAACCATCATGATGTACATTTTAAATATCTTACAATTTTCTTTGTCATTTATAGCTCAATAGAGCTAAAAAAACAAAACAAAAACCACTAGAAGGGAAACCTCACCTATAGTATTATTCATGGTTTTCATGTACATTTTAAAAATTCCAGGTAGTTATTTAATTTATATAGGGCTGCCCCTGTTTGACTTTTAGAGATTAACTCTGAAAGACCATTGATTGATAGATAGATAGACAGATAGACACACACAAACAAAGGAAAACAATAATTAGCAAAATTCACTTCTAAATGAATAGGATTTTTAAAATAGTGTCTTTTAACTTTTTTGTGAAATACAAAAACTTTGCTCTTTAATACAAAATCTTGATTTTCAGGGATATAGAACACATAAAAAATTAAAAAACCTATTGCTATAGTTTAATCACTTGAAACAGAAGCTATAAAATCTGAGTTAGTATCCCAGTTCTTCCATCTATCAGCTGGATCACAGTGTGCCAATGACTCAGCTTCTTCCTTGGTAAAATGGGATTAATGATATTTATTTCATAACATTATTCTAAGAATCAAACAAAATTATGAACTGAGAAGTGCTTCGTAAGCTATAGGGCATTAAACAAATTTAAGATGTTTTGAAGTAATAATTTTATCTAGTTGAGAAATTATGATTTATGCAACATATCATTCCTAACAGTGAGTTTGATGTCTAAGCACGGGTACCACTTTGAAAACATACATTTAACCAATAGGAAGTAGAGTGTCTTCTGGTCACCTCTCAGACAGATTAACAACCTGTAAGAAAAGGATCTACAGTTAGAGCCATGCTGTATTAGGTGGACAATGTAATCACTAGGACAATTCTTAATACAAAGAAAGTGGAAACATGAGTCTGAAGAGGGGAAATATAAAAGGTATTCTTCATCAAGAGTGAAACTTTGAAATCCATCTATTTAAGATTAATCACTATTCTTTTAGCTAAACTGTTGTCATCTCTAACTTTCCCTGAGTAGAAAATAATCTGCACTTCCAACTAAGTTATTCATGGTCCAATTTGTTCTCAGAATACTATAATAGGCTTTGTGAAGATAAGTTTTATAATAGGGATTTAACATAGTGAGAAGGCAAGACACAGAGGCCTTCAAACACAAAGAGTATATATGTGTATAAACTGCTCAGTCCCCTCCCCCTCTGCTTCCACTCTCCCTTGTCCCCTCTCCCCGAAAAGACATTCACCCCTACTTAAAATCTAATTTTTACAAAGGATTCGGATGAAATGCCATCTCAACAACTTCACAGTACAATCCGTTTAGCTACTGCAGGGTTGCTTTAGAGCCATTTCAGCAGAGCTGGGAAATGGGGGAAACTTTGAGCAAAGTACCACTGGAAGAAGGAATACTGTGAAGGATTTTAAGAAAGAGAAACGTCCAAAATCCTCCGTATTCGCAGTTCCGTCTTGCTTGATGACCACATTTACATACTGAGTTCACAGGCTAGAACTCTCAAAGAGAACTCTAAAACTTTCAGGGTGGCATCCTGGGGAAAAAAAAAAAAAAAAAAGAAGAAGAAGGAAAAAGAATCACTGATGATTTACACACATTATTTTCCAAGCTTCTGATATCTTAAAATATTGAAAACACTTAAAGTTAATTCAGAGACACTATTAATTTATTGTTTTCTCCTCTTTAGCTCTATAAGATCTGTCTTTCCCTACTGATAATTTTTATCTCATTTATATCCAAATGAATGTATTGGCTATTTGTTTTACAAAGTAGCAAGGCACTTAAAGTGAAGCGCAAGTTTATCTTCATTCAGGTGGTGGTTGTTTCTTTTTAAGGTTCCATATTTTCACATTTTAAACAGTTCAAGACACAAGCACATGAAATGTAATATTTAAAATACTTGAAAAAAATAAAATACTTGAAATTCTTTATCTATTAATGTATTTTAACAACTAGCTTCCCTTTTCCCTACATGTAACATCCCTGCTGTACCTATTTTGTTGCAAGTCAGGCTATCTTATTTGCATACTTGTAACAAAGTATATAAAAGGATGAAGATGTGTGGTTCCTTGAGTATTTATATTCAAAACTCTTCTTTAAAAAATCTTACAAATCACATAGGAATTATATAAGAAATATACATTTTAAACTTTTTTTAAGTAAAGAAAAAAATTTTAATTGTTTTTTAATGTGCTTTTAATGATTTCTAGCACTCACACCTCCTTACTTGCTTTCCAAACTGTTTATACTGTCCCCAATAACACTCAGTGGAAAGCTGTCACTCTTGGCTAAATCCTTACTTAGGGTGGATGCTATGCCTCCATGAGACAGGGTCAGGGGGTCAAAATCGATTTTGGAGGCCACCTGGAGAGTCCAGGCCATGAACTGACTCAAAAAATTTATATCAGAGCCGGAATAGTCCACCTCCCAGGGTCAGATCTGGCCTGACACTCCAACTGCAGGCTGGGGCATGCTAGACCGAGCTCAGAGAGAGGCCAGAGTTGTTGACCCTGCTAGCTGACCTCTTCAAACTTCAGGAGAATTTTTTTGGCAGTTACCACGGTGACTGGGTACTCTAAAAGCTTATCCTTCTTACTGAAAGGAGGAAAAAAAAAATTAGGAAAAAAATATGTTAAAACCTACCTTGCAGAAATGCCTATCACAGTTAAAGTTAAAAAAAAAAAAGGAAAAAAGTGAAGGAGCTCTAAATTATCTATGACTTTAATCTCCTCTGCTGTCCTAAAGAAATTGGAATTTGCAAGGTCTTTCAAAAATCAAATTCACATTTGGAACAGATACTGCTTTTTTTTTTTTTTAAACCAATAGCTGACAACAATTTGAATAATGTATTAAAATACTTTTTAAACAGCCTCATTTACTTGGAAATTCTGATATCTGTCTGCTTTTCTTTGAGAATAATCAGCTTTGAAATAAGATCCACCATAAATGCTAATTTAGTAGGGGAAAAATACTCTAATAATCATTTTTGTATCAAAAACATACTCGATACTTTTTTTCCTGAGAGAAAAGTGTCCATTTTTGCTTGACTTGAAATAATAAAATTAGGAGAAAAACAAGGGGCCATTATTACATAGTTTTAAAAATTTTTTGCCAAATGACTTAATAAAATAATGTTTACATTAAAAACAATGTCGTGAAAATACTCTAATATAACAGAAGAACACTAGGAGGAAAAAAATCAAGGTTCAGTTTCTTTTAGAGCAATTTAAAGTGAAAAAAAGCCATAGAATATTCTTCTATGTTAATACCAAATGCTATCTTGTCTTAAAGTTCCATAACAATGGAAAGACTCATGAATTAAAATTTAATTCCCCATGGGGTAAACCTATGCACATTATAAAACTCTACAAGTTGATTTTTGGTGACAGATTGTAATGCACAATACTTTTAAATGGCTCCTATATGTGACTTGAAATTAGATGAGAATCATAATAATTTAGAAGTATGATATTATTTAATTATAATAATACTCGCTTTAAAAAAAATGCTTGTGTACTGTATAACGAGTTTTTGTAAAGTGAAATAATTGACTCTTAGTGTTGCTACTGCTGTGGCCCTCCTTTAATTTTCTCATCTGCCTCTTACATGACCCAGGTCCTGGAAGTCTTGAAAGGACTTTCTCCAGCAACTCTTCGTGTGTGGGTGTGTCTGTGTGTGAACATAAGCACACACAAACAATTAAGCATTGGTGAGGGGAGGGTGGGTTTGCATTTTAAAAAGCGGTGGGTACGTAACAAAACAATGTCTTTGGTCTAAATATCATTTCTCATCTTGACTCTAAGCCAAGAAAGAAAAAATGATGAATTACAGAAATGTAGTAACTGACACTCCAAAAATGAATACTGAAATTTCAGAGGAATGTTTTAACTAATCTTGAATGTTCATTTTGCTGTGACCTATTTTCATTGCTTTGTAATCACCACTAAATTCCTAGAACAGAATGGACATAAAACCAAGTATCTGTTAATTAATCTTAATTTAAAAAAAAAAACCCAAAATATAATTCAGAACATAATTTCCTTTCTTGTCTTGTGTTAAAACATCCAGTGAAAGGAAAGACTGGAGATGTATTTTGAGATGATTTTGCCATGTGATCCAATTGCACTTTGCTAAAACACAGGTCTTTCAATTAGATAGTGTGGTTCTTGCCATTGCAAAGGGGGCAATGAGGTTGGTGAGTCACTACAACTGTGGTGCCAGCTCATTCTCTGTGATGAACTCAGACTGTCCTTCCCAGACGGGAGCTCTTGGCAAGCTTCCTTAAAGACCCAGAGGCTGGCAAAGCATGAAGAACTATCAAACAGGAAATGAGGTCCTCCTCAGGTTTTGAAAAGAGATGATAGAAGTCTTAAAGTGAGGCAAGCCAGACCAGAATCTCCTAAACCACAAACCTTATCTTGAGTGAAACATTATTTCTAAGTTGGATCTGAAAAGGAAAAGAAGTTGAAACATAAGACACTGGTTCATTTGTATTTAAGAAAAGAGTGACAAGTCTCTTAGTTTGGTTCCCTCAAGTCAAAGTTAGGATCTCTCCCAGGAAAAGACCAAAAATCATTTGTCAGTTTTCTGCATAAATTTATACTAAAAGGACAATGAAATAGATATTTAGAAGATCCATAGACCTGGGTCTTCTCTTATGTTGAAAATTCACCAGTTTGTTATAGAACTACAGAATTCAGGGACTGGGAGGGATTTAAGAGATTATCTGGTCCTATCTCTTTCCTTTACGTATGCAAAATATGAAGCCAGGAACATAAACTTCCTTCCTTACACATTATTAGTTACATGCCTCAACTGGAACTTAGATCTTGCCCAGCACTTCTAGCCTAGTGAGTTCTCCACTACAATCTGTGGCCTCCTCACTGGCAGAAAGGATATTAAAAGCCCATACCAGTAGATTCAGAGCCTTGAAGACAGAGTTATTCTGGAACTATGGTATAAAATGATTGTAAAACTCATTCAAGTTACACTTCCAGGAAACAACTTTAGGTACCACACAAGCAGAAATTCCACAAAATCAGGTAGTGAAACAATATGATAATATGGGCTGTAGGAAGCTTCAAAATTCTCAGGAACTTTGGTAACAAGGGTATGTTGTTAATATTATTTCTCCGGCTAATTGTTTTTATTGATTTGTTATGGCTAACAGGCACTGATTGATTTTCTTTTAATTGGTACAGAGTCTCCACTCTGCCAGGTTTATAATTAAATACTGAGAAGCAGGGCTTTTGGTGTTAGTCTAAGCTTCCAGTGGTATGAAAGTCTATCCAAATAACCATGAGCTATGTAAGACTTGATGGCTGCCAGTCCAGAAAGGGATTAATCTGGTCTTTCTTTAATATTTCTCTAATTTAGTTCAGTTTTAACTTGTTTCTATTAGGATCAGTGGCTTCTAAAAATGAAGTAAAAAGAGGCCTGTAGAAAAATGGGGAATTCATTGCTGATACCCCAAACTGCCACTTGTCAACTGCATTCAACTATAAAATTTACTTTCTATATCATGTATTTTCACTGCAATCCCCAAACTCCCCTTCTAACTTGTTATGGCATTTGGGAGAAGATCATGATTTAATTCTGAGAATCTGGCTCAGGGCCCCAGAGGGGAAAAAGAGTAAGGGGTAAGAATTTAAGGGGAGGAGAAAAAGTACGAGGTATACTGAGGGGTTTTTATAGGGAAGGAGGCTGGTAAATTAGGAAGACAGTTATGTATGATTAAGAGGTGAAGGCAATAGGAGTCAGGTGGTCCTTAACTCCCATCTAGAATTTCAAAGAAATGTTATATCCTTTCCATAGGTTCCAACGAGTGTTAGTTAAGGGAGGCATTTTGGGTACTAATTACATGTTAATGTTTTGGAGCAGGGAGTGAAAAACAACTCTGAGGTTGGGTCAGAAGAATGTTTGCTTGGCTACTCTAGGCTCCTGATGAAGTTCGGCTATCTACCCCACATTATGTGTGTGCATCTATCATTTTGTTTCTCAAAACACTTTAGTCTTCTCCCCTTTTCCCAGAAGCAGACTTCACCCAAAGGAGAAAGAGCTGTTAAGGGAAACTCCTTCGCAGAAGGAAACTTTCAGATATACATTTTTTTTTTTTTTTTTTTGGAATCAAGGATGAGAGGCTGGTGAAGAAATTAAGTGAGGAATTGTGAGATTAGAGAGTGAGAACTTCCCACTTGGTTCTGAGCTCCACCCCCAGGACCAACCAGGCTGTGCTCCAGGGACAATGCGGATGACGGAAAAGCTGGCTGCCTTCCCCAGCTTCTTGACCTGCCTTAAGACTTTGCCAGACCTGTTCCCTCAGTCCAGGTGGGCACAGCACTCTGTTTTAGACACTATCCACTGCCCTGGTCCAGAAGGGCACAGCCTAGGGCAACTTGGCCAGTGCCTGCCTTCTGCTGAGACACGACCACTTGAAAAGGGGCCCACTCTTTTGGCATCCTTCGGAGGCTCCTTAGGAAATTGTTCAAGACAGAAATTTTGAAATTGAATTTTAATGATTGAGAAAAGAGGGGCGAGGCACAGCAGCTGCTCCATCCTCAGGAAAGGCCGCCTCTTGGCCACCACACCCACCAGTCCCAGAAGAAGGGAAGAAGAGGAACACAAAGGTGAAGGGTTCAAGTTTAGAGTGAGGGCCTTGGCTCTGGGTGTTTGAGAGACATCCACACATACAAACGCAAAGGAAAAGGCAAGCAAAACAAACAAAAAACCATAACTTAGTCCCAGGCTGCCGAAATGACCTGTGGGCCCAAGAACACACATTTGGGGGGTGGGGGTGGGAGATGGAGATGAGGGACCCTTTTGTGAAGGACCTCAGGAGAAGGGGAGAGTTTTGTAGGACATGAAACCAGTTTTCTCCCCTGGATACCCATGGCTTGTGTGCTGGAGGGACTGCAGTCGGATTAACGTTCCTTCTCCTTCTTCAGCCTGCCTGGGCCACGTGGAAATCAGAAGCAGAACACAGGACAGTGCTCGCCCACCACCAGTTTCCTCATCCGAAAACTCAAGCACCTGAGAGTGAAACGGCACCAAAAGTTATTGCTAGCGACAAATTAGGGTTGACAACTTGTCGATAATCACGACTTCAACGTTCAGGACGGCTTGCAGGCAATAAAGAAGCAAGACGCACGAACGGGTGGGCAAGGCGCGGGCCGCAGTCGGGTCCGCGGTTCCCAGGTTGCGCCCCGCCCCCGCCCGGCACCACACCGCCCCCGTACCAGGGAGCGCGCGCAGTGCAGGCCCGCTGGGCTCCGACCCGCCTGCTCCAGCTCTGGCTCTCTTTCTTCCCGTGACTCATACAGACTGCAGGAGGAGCTTCTCTCTTCACTCTCCTCCAATTAACCCGCTGGGTGCGCGTGTCTACGGTCTCAAGCGCCCTTGATTTAAAGTCAACGTTACCCGAGGTTTCTTTTGTTTGAAATCCTGGGCCCGCAAGACTTTGGCGTGTGTCGGACGTCTAGTTACTTCTGCAAGCCTGTCTGTATCCTGCGACAGAGAAAATCATTAGGAGTTAAGGCTCAAGAGAAATAATAATGATATTTTCACCTGTGGATGCATTGGAAGAATGTGTGCATATTAAGTCATTTTAGAATTTAAGGTAAATCTGAAAAAGATCTTTCAGAATGTTTGCATGTTAGTGCCTCTATCAACAACTCCCCCCGTCCCCAGTCCCCCCACACAACGGACTCACCAGAGTGCCCTTTGATTTGTTTTTTACGTTTTGGATTCACTATGTGTTTTAAATTTAGGAGCAACTTGAAACACATACACTGATCTAAATATGAATTCTCTATGTAAGATATGATTTCTTGCGTGGTTTGTTTACAAACCAGTCACCTAATCATATGGCTTCAGATTCAATTATCAGTCACAGACCTCCTTGGAGGTTGATTTAGCTGTAAAAGTTTGAGTTCACAGTTAAATTCACTCTTTCACTTTCTCCAACTTGAATTTTGATTTCTGCATTTAAATACAACACAGCATTTGAATTAAGGGTCTTCTTGTTAAACTGGAAGATTTTTTTCATTTCCCTGAACTCTATAAATGAACTGCATTGTCATATAATCAATAGGAAAAACTCAGCTGTCACAGGTCCTAAGCAACCCCTTGCCACAGAAATAACACGATCTGGCACTTCTGAGTTTGAAAAATGTGCTGTTTGGATGACACGAGACCAGAACTACCCAGACGGCTTAAATATCAGTGGTCTGTATGATCGGCTAAGGATGGACCTGCTGAGATATTTCAGATAGGCTTCTCCTTGTTGGAGACCAGGTGCTCCTTTTTTCTTCTATAATCAAGTAGTATAAGAGTATTGGGATCTGGGATTCAAAGCTATTTCTAACCTCATCTAAGTCTGTCTGTTCTCATAGAGCTTACGACAATTTCAAATTAGGCATTTCCCTCCCTGAACCAATGAGCAATTCAGATTTGGATTTTGGAGTTGAAATCTGAAACTAAATGTTCAACAACTTCAACACCCATCCTTTGAAGTCCTACATCATTACCATCAATGTGATCAGGATTTCTGCAGTATATAAATCCTTCAGCTCAAAAGTAACTGAATGGCATCTGATCATAAGTAGCAGGAACCCATAATCTCCAGCAAGCTCTTTCTCTGCCTCAATGTCACTGTCTCCAGTTGTATTTTGGCCTTCTCTCTACAATCTGCCACCTACATGCTGCCATATCATATGAGAGCATGAAGAAGATGTAATCCTTCCTTATCTGTATTTTCTCCCCTTTTATCTTCTATGTAGTACTTTTAACTCACTGACTTCGTTGACCACTGGCATTAAAAAAAAAAAACGTAGTACTGGGTGGACCTACTGTGGAATCTACCCCACTTGATAGATTAGATTATGTGATTAAAAGGTTAATTTATCTCACAAGAACCTTGCCAAGAAGCCTCATGACCTTGGCATACTATGAATCCTTTACGCACCAAAAGTGAAAGGTAATCTCATTCATAGATTTGCTCCGCCAGTGAACTGACGTATTAAATAGTACAGTTACCCTTAGCCTACTTGGACCCACCTATACAAAGAAAAGTGCTACAGGGGATCAGACAGTAGCAAGGTAGGTGAGACAAATTCTGTTTATAATTTCAAAGCATGAAGGCGTAAAACTTGTCCTTTCTAAAACTAAAGCTATTGGAGCCTGCATTTCCCACATCTACCACGGCTAAAATCTTTGGGATGAACTAAGAAATGCCACCTCTAATTAGTTCATTTGTCATCAGAGAACCACTGCATCAAGCCAGGTATTTTACTCCTATTCAACTCTAGAAGAAAATGGGACAACGTGGGCTATTATAAAAAGCTCAGCATTCAGTGCCAACATTTCAAATTGGCCTCATTTTACAAGTTCTCAGAAACCCCCAAGTCATTCAGACTTTGTCTTGGCAACCTTGCACTAGCCCCAAATGGGACTGTTAACACAGTAGAGTTTATCCATTATCATAGTTCACAGGCTTCTCCATAGCTGCAAGTTGACATTTGGAACCTGTGTCATGCAGAAGGGGTGAAAACCCATCCAGGAACCAAGTCACTTATTTCCAGAGTAACTGTCCTGGGTGGGTGGGGACATGGGTGGAGCAGGGGACGGGGAGGGGAAGAACTAGGCACACAGTGACCAGGCTGGGATTGACTGAGCTCTGATGTCCATTAAGGACATCCAGATAACTGATGAAAAGAGTTCTCTTCTTGGATACCTTTTCAGTGTGTGAATTTACCTTGTTTACAATTATGAGAAATGACTGATCCTATCCCAGCCCTATACACGGGAGAGTATTATTATTATTATTATTATTATTACTTAGAAATGTGGTGCACTAAACCATCTTGTCCTTGATTCTTTTTTTTTTTTGTCCTTGATTCTTAAGACATAAACCACATGAAGTTAATACCACAAACTTCAGGATTTGCCTGAATTCTTAATCACACAGTGCAGAGATATGATACTCTGGGTACAAGAGACGTACTAGACAACCCCAGTGTATGCATGGCTCTAAACTGTTAAGTTGTTCAATTTCTCTCTATGCTTTCATACACCCCCCAACTCCATCCCCCCCAACACACAGAGAAAATATTTCTGTCCCTTACTGTCTGCAATCTAAACTGAAGAGCACACAAACCATGAGCTGGAAGAACTGTTTCTTCGCAGTGCTATTTATGTAATACTTCTCTTTTTTCTACCTAGGCATCCACCCCAAGGGACTGAGCAATGCATGGTGCTACTCACCTAAGTCTGAGAGAAAAGGGGGGTATAGCAAGAGCATCTTCACCACTTCAGTGTTCTAGCTGCACCTGTTTTTTCACCCAGTTCCCCAAACTCACTCTCAGCTTAATTTTACGAACATACTATCTGGGTCTCCATTTATCTGTTAAAATGGTCCAGGGTGTTTGCCAGGAGTATTGTGCCACCATTGCTGGCACATTTGTCTCTTCTGTCTAATGTCTGTCATTACACAAAGCGTTCTAAAAAGCTAATTTCCAACTCTGAAAATATACTCTTACTACAGAAGTCATTACATTAGCATAACAGCCCAAATTTCCAAGGTGGTAATTTGGTTATAGATCTCAAATCCTTCCTGCTCACTCATATTGATGTTGAGGTATGATGTTGCCCTGCTGCCACTAGGATCTGAGTCAGTGGATCCCCTGCTGGAGGGAAGTTCTTCTGGCATGAACTGTTTGTCCTTGGGAATTCAAAGTGAGGTAAATGTTTCAAGTTTCACCTGCCCAAATTGGGACATTTCTTAAAGATGCCACCATCTCTTTTTTTCTTTCTCTTTCTGTACACTTCTTTCCTTGACCACCAAGAAAATATGTCTTAAATGATATTCTTCCACAGGTGTCTCATTGGACATGGACAAATATCAGTACTGTTCTCATAGGCAACACAAGCACTTTTTGGTCCTTTTGTTGGGGGTGGGGTTTGGGAAATCCAACCTCAGACTGCCCTACCAACTGTGGCAGTGCAGATTAGCTGAGACTCTGCTGAGGCCCGGATGGCGATGGTGGTAGCAAGGGTCAGTAAGGTTGAGATGTATTCAGATGTTAATTTACACCTGAAAAGACTGAATGCAGTTACCCACACGGGGGGTGACTGGAGTTTCTCAGGAACACTGGCCTTGAGTGATTCCTTGGGAAATGTGAAAGTTGAAATGGAGGGGGAAAGTCGTCTGAAAGTTATGGGAGCAGGAAGAAGGGCGGGGAGTAGGGACAGCCTTAATGAATTAAAGGAAATTTATTTAGCCACCAGTTATAAATCTATGTTCAACTTTTCCTTTTTAGCATAGTTTTAAGGTACAACGGACAGGTGGTAACTTCCTCTTCATTAAATATTTGGAGATTGTCTATCAAATCCAGAAATACTGACGTGGAAGTAAGGATGAGGGATTAGCCTCATTTTATCTGCCATCGGGATGGGTGTCCTTGTTTTGCTCTATGTTTAACAACTGCTACCTACCTTGCTTAGTGGAATTCCAAAGTACCTCATGAGTAACTAAGAAAGAAAAACCTTCTACATTCCAATACTGTCTTTAACCTCAAACATGGTAAAGGGTTCATTCAGACCCCAGGACCACACTGAGGCATTAATTAGGCTGATGAAATCCATCGAAATGTATGAATTCAGCATAATCAAGTTTCTACCGCAGACTATCGTTAAGGAATACGTGAGCAGCTGGGAGAATAGAAAGTACTGTTAGAGTTAAGTCATGCATGTAATTGAGTATATTTAACATAACCATTTTAATGATCAGTGATTAAAAGTGCATCTTACTTAAATGGTATATCCTCTGCAGTTTGTTCATATCAACTTGATAATATTCTCAAAAGGAAAAAATAGGGATACACATTTCTAAATAAGATCTTTTTTGAGTTTGGGGAGAAAAAGCAGGAAAGTGAACTGGAAAAAAAAAAGCGGCTTTTGCATGCAAACAGCCACACTGGTGTGATATAAATTAATCACTGTTTTAGGTACCTTCTGTGCTCAGATCAAAGTATTAGGAATATATTACAGGTGATTTTTTTCATCCCTCAAGAAGAATGTATTTTATTAAAGACACTTTCTCTGTCTGATAAGATTTTTTTTAAGAGACAGGGACAGGGGTCTGATCAAATCCTGATGATTTTAAGAGCTTCTCCTAGGAACCTGTGAAGTTCACCTTTCCAATTCCACTTCCAGCCTGTGGGGTTGGCTGATCTTAGTGGAACTGTGAAGATAGCATTGGGAAGGAGAGAGAGTACATCACAAGGAGAGAGATGCGCCTGGATATGGCTGTCTAGGGCCACAAACAGTAGAAGCCCTCAAAGGGAAATGAGCTGTTCAAATCAGCTAGCGGCCTGAGCCTAAACTCCACACACGTAGAGGCAGACTGCTCTGGTCTATTCACTCAGACCTGGCCAGATAAATGACGTCATTGTGGAGCCACTCACAAGCCAGCCCAACTCTTTTTGTTGTAGTTTCTCAGCTTTTGTGCTCAAAACACTCAAATCACTGATTACCTAGGAGAGAAGAGGTAGATCTAGATCTATAGCTAGAGGTATGTACATCCCACAACATGTACACATCTATGCAGGCACTATAAAAGTAAGGGTTTAAGAGAAGGGATGCAGTTGGCCTAGCTCTCAAAAGTTGCCTCACGGGGCTTTTTTTTCTCCCTTCACCCCTATCTCCACACCCATAAAGAGATCAGTCTATTCTCCTACTCAAAATAGGGTTTAGAAGAGTGGCTCGTCTTGGATGTCTGGGAGTTGCACCACGACTTTTTACAAACCTAAATCGGGAGAAAGGAAGGCACAGGCACATAACACTATGTCGGGTCATATGATCTGCCTGCTGCAAACAAAACAAAAATATTTTAAGGGGAAATTTATTTGAAGCCTTCCTTTCACCCAGTAGCGTGTCTTCCTTGGCTTGGAGGGACAGCTTTTAGAGAAATCAGGTCTCTCAAGGGGCTCTCCTGCACCCAATGTATAGTCTATAAATATAGTGGAAGAGTCATGCCAGGGGTAGTCAGTGCAAGAGAATCTGGAGTCTTGAAAGCATCTTTTTCTTCTGGCTATGGTGGCACTTAAATGATAATGCGGGCAATGGAGCTAGGAGATTTATATCTTTTGGAAAGTAGGGCAAGCCAGATGGTAATAGCGTCATTAACACACAAACTTGGGATGTGCAAGTGAAGCTTGAAATTGGGAAAGAGATCAGGAGAACAAAGGGGGCTGCTGTTGAAAGGCTACCCCTCTTCTGCCGGCCAAAGCTAAGAGCCTCGTGGTTCTGGGGTCTGCTCCTGCCCAGAGCTGGATAATAAACGACAGCTTTCCCCCTCCCCTGTTGTGACTTAGAAAGCACCGAGGAAACTTTTGCAATAGGCAAATGTGGCACTTATTTATGTGTAACCCTTTGTAGTCTGAAGTGGCAGGAATGGGCCTTTAATTCAACTGCACTCCCACCCTCCACCCCCTACCCTAGTTGGATAAGCTCTTGCAATTGTTGACATGTATTTTATGAAATCAAAGTGCCGCTTGTTGCACATTTCAGACAAAAGTTCATTTTCCTCCACTTATGTAAACACTCTAAGTAAATATTAAAGGTTGAACAGCACTACCTTTTTCATTTTGGTGATGCGGGTTGGTGCGAAGGTATTGGTGAGGGTTAAACTACAGAGTTTTACTTTGGAAAGTCTTAATGTTTAAGTTAAACTCCCACTTGCCCAAACAGATACAATTCAGAGAGAATACAGAAGGAGTTAAGACAAGATTAACAATGGCATTAATAATAATAATGCAGGTTTATAATAAACATCCATACCAACATCTATAAACAGGCAGGGCAGTTTGGAACTAAAGAAGACAAAATTAATGACTTTGTTTTCATATATATGTATATGTATGTCTGTATATGTAAGACAGCAAAGGTAACGGTCATTAAGTACTGAATAGCTTGAGTGATGCTTGTTAGCGACTCAAAGTTGACAATGTCTAAACCAAAATCGAAAGTTTTTCTTTTTTTATTCTTAAAAAAAAAAAAAAATACTGGCGCTCTTTAAAAGCCCGAAGGACTTACCCTCAAGGCATTATTCAGAGTAAAACTGAGACTGGCCGTTCGTCACAGGCAATTGTAAAGGGTTTCAAAGGGCCGATCAAACGATCGCCAGAGTAATCTACATTCAAGTCCGGATGGTGGTGTTACGGCACACACCTGCGGGGTGTTTGCTGTCCTTGCCCCTTGCCGAGCTACAAATCATCATTAAAGCGAGCTGCTTAAGCTTCTTCCCAGCTTCTAGACAAGAGTTACTTGGGACAGTTCACTTTGATATTGCTACAGCTCGCAATTGACAACCACGCTATTTTGGAGCTCAAGCCCGAGCCCACACCCTAGTTCGCGCGCGGCAAAGTAAGGAGGGTGGTGTGATGGGGGTCAGGGGGTAGTGAGTCCATTGTAAAAGTCTGTTTCTCCAATTTCCTGAGCACACTCACCACGAAAATGTATAGGAAACCAGGTTAGAAGCACCTGAAACCCGCCGTGAGTTTTCTACTGAGAGTCTTCCAAAACTTCACTGTCTTTGCCACGACTTTTAACCCTCTCAGAGTACAGACAAATTTCACAACCTCAGTTTCTCTTCTTCCTCTTTTATATACGCACACTCGGGCCAGCACACTCCCTCGAGTGCAAGATAGCATTACTTTTCTCGATCAGGACCGGGGATCTACTTTGAAACTTTCACTTTTGATTCATTCGTTTGGGATTATATCCCCCCCTTCTATGCGACCCTGCCCTTACTGCCCTCACCTTGAGAGAGAGAGAAAAAAATCTGGAGTTGGGTAAAAAGGAAGGGACGTGGGGGTCGGACAGTTGGAGCACGGGAAAAGGCAGGAAGGTCAGTTTCTGTCTGCTGCCTGCCTGGGTGTCTGCGAGCCCTCGGCAATCCGTGTGCGCCCCATTTGGGGTGGGGGGAACAATCGGTGGCCGGTGAGGCCAAGATCAAGCAACACTCGGCGCGAATGTATCAATAGACTATTTTTCTGCTCCCACCGCGAGCTTTTTCATTTCAATCCAGAGTGGAGGCGTCTGCGCTGCGCAATACTCAACAACACGGTAGTGTCGGGAAAAAGAGGGCGCTAGATGCCGGAGGCGCAAATATGGAAATTAACTCATTAGGAAGGGGTGTGGTTACTGCGAAGCCCCCTCCTCCATCCCTTCCTTTCTCCCTTGCTGCCACCGTCCCAGCTTGCTAAATATGAGATTACAAACAAACAAATAAAGCAGAAGCTGATTACGCAGCCCCAGATCAAACACGCTCCAGATAATTCACTTCGCTCAACGCTGCGGCCGGACCTGCGGCGCAGCGCGGGCCCCTTACCCCTGCCCGTGGCTTCCGCGCCCGCTCCACGCCAGCCAGGCTTCCGCGGCTCTGAAAGCCAGGGCCCGCGGCGGCGTTTCGAAGGCACAGCACGTGGCCCTGGCGCCCGGTTTGGTATAAGTTTTAAAAGATCAGACAAATGCTTCCACCAATATGGTAACCCTCCGAGGGCTTCTGCTGATTCCAGAGGTCCTACCCAAAGGCTGCTTGGAGGGGAGGGTGGTGGTGTTCTCTTTGGGAAAAAAAAAAAAAAAAAAGACCCCAAACTAGAAAGTAGCGTCCCAGAGTGCCTGGCCGGGGGGCTTTTCCTGTGGCTTGGCACCCCGAGCGGAGAGCGGGGAGTGGGCGTTGAGAAAGGCTGGGGCCAGGCTTGGGTCGATTTGAGCGTTAGATACCCGGGTTGAGATATTATTAACCAGAGACCAGGTACCCAAGAGTGAGGGCGAGGGGGTTGGAAAACCTAGGCTGCCTAATTCTGTGTCGAAATAAAATGTTTGGATGGCGGGGGGTGGTGGTGAGGGGGTGAGGGGGGGATAAGAAAGAAACAAAGCGCAAAACCTCTCACATACCCCTCCCCAGCCGCCCTGCCCTCCTGTCCTTAAAGCGGGCCTCTGTGGAGGGCTGCTTTCATGGTTTTTCTTCCTGCGTGGCCCGCCTCCCCGGCCCTGCTCCTTGCCCGGCGCTCCCCCAGCTGCGGGCCCCTTGGAGGAAGGCCGCCCAGTCCCCTCGTCTCCTGCTGCCTGCAGGCCACCGCGCCTCAAAGCGCGCATTGTCCAGCGGGGGCGGGGAGGCCAGCGGGCCCCTAGAGAAGAATAACACTGCGCCCAAGTCCTGTTAGGGAAAGTTTCCTAATGCACTCCTTGTGGTAAAATACACTTTTAACAGGGCGGGGTGGGGGTGGGGGGATGGGGGGATAACTTTTGAAAATCCATGGCCTTCTCTCAATTTCTCAACTCTTCTTGTCACTTTTTCGGTTCTCAGAAAGGGGGAGAGTGGACCGGAAAGAAATTGGAAGGGGGCCAAAAATGTGAACATGACTCTAGAACCGTCGATGTGATGGTTTTAAAATGCGGGTGGGAAGAGAAGGGGGGATGTCTCCACCCAGGTCTGGGCCGAGGACAGCTGCACAGTCGGTGCGCGGGGGATGAGGGGAGAGGGGCCCCGAGGGCGCGTGTGCAGGCGAAGCATTTCGCACCTCCTGTTTATCTTAGAAGCGAGGCGGGCGGGCGCGGGGCTGGGGTCTGGGGCGGGGGGGCGAATTGTTCTGCCTCCCGACAGGCAGTAGAAGTTGAATAAAATGGAGAGGCGGGCACACGCAAAAACAAAACCTGCCGTAGACTCGGAGTCTCTCTCCTTGTTCCGCATTCCAAATGGTGAGGGTTCCCCATTTGCAAAGAACTCCGAAGTCTTAAGACCCCAGAGACAGCCGTCCTCCTGCTACGGCAAGAGCCGCGACGGAGAGCCATTAGAATTGAAGCTTTGGGGGCAAATGTGACTAATCTTTCTTTCGGGCAGCGGGGACCCATTCCTTCCAAGCGTTGCCATCTGCATTTGAGGGGTCTCTGGGTTTCGTCCGCTCTTGCAAGCAATTAGCAAAATAATGGCTCGTGCCCCTGGCAAAACTCTGCCTGAAAAAGTATATTCCAAGACACTGCGTTGGTGAATCCGTTTTTTGAAATCAAATCAAAACAAAATAAGACTTTTAAAGAGCCCCAGGCCGGTGCTCTCTGTGTCCAACAACCAAAGTGACCGAAGGGGCGCATTAGTGGCTGTGGCTCTTTAGGAGTTGCGCTAATTTGGTATGTGGACTCAATGTCCTGATGCTAAATCGGCAATATAAAGGCCTGAAGAGCAAGCCCGATAAAAGCTCTAATTGCTACTGGAAGATTTAGGTAGTTGCTAGGATCTGAGGACCACCACCACAAAAAAACCTCCAATAGAGTGTTCGGGCTGTATGCATTGCGGGTTGGGGGTAGAGTTTCTACGGCGAATAGTGCCCACATCTGCTGGAACTTCCATATCTAAGCTGTTCATTTACGGGAGCCAACTTATGAAATCTCCACAATTAGATCTTCATTGTTCTTCCTCCACAACACTGTCTAGAAAGAAAAGGTCTTCTCGGTCGGGGCCAATCCAACGAAGCGTTTGACGTTATTAAATAATAAAGCGATTGTGATTTACATTGTTGTTCAGAAAAAAAGGCCAATTATCCACTGTTATGTTACCATAAAGATCATATTAACTCGAATTAGTAATCAAACAATATGCGAGCGTTTAAAAAAGTACAGCCGAACTGGGTGACAGCTACCGCGACGTCTTCACTTTCACCAGCGAACCCACCCGCGCCGGCAGCCGGAGCAAGAGAGGCAGTCGCCGCAGACCCGAAAGGAGGGAGAGAGCAGCAAAGTGGTGATTAACGGTCTCCAGTGTTAATTATTCTCAATTAATCCCAAACAGTGCAAACCTTCCCTGGTCCTCTGGAAGTTCCCTGGTTTGGGATGCTCTGAGAATTCCGCCTTTCTGGGAGGGGTTTGTAAGAAATCCGGAAGAGGCACTCAGTGAGCGAAGGGTAGGGGTGTAGGTGTGCGTTTGGATGTTGCGTGCGGTGTGTGCGCGGGAGGTTTGCTGCCTTTCCCGGAGCCTGGAGCGCACCCCGAGGCGGGGGCCTGGGGAGGGCATGGCCCGCAGCATCCTTACACGCCTAGTGAATCTTGCGTCTTCTCTACTCAAATCACTCTCTCTCTCTCGCCCTCTGTTATTAGGTTTATAACTCTTTGCCCACTTAAATTTGTGCAGCCAACCAAGGAAATCTAAATAGGTTTGAGTCGCCCCTTGGGTGCAGAATGGAGGCTTTAATAAGAAAGATTAATTGTGGGTGTGTACCTGCCGGAAGACGCGGCAGCTATCAAACAGTGGAGGGCAGCGTGTCGAGGGGAGGGAGACGCCTCTCGTCCGAGGCCCAGACTTTAGTAGACGCCGTGGGCATACTCATCGCAGCCTACGGGCAACCGGTTGCAGTCACAAGCAAAGGGCGCCACAGAGATGGTAAGACCCGTCTCTTCCTGTGTTATGTGAGGTTTTAAAGAACTTGGCCCCTATTCACCCTGCACACCAAATCCTCCGGCCCTGCGCTCTGCCCCGCCGGACTCCCGACTCCTTGCCTCCACGTCCGAGGCGGGAGTTGGGTAAAGCTGTGGCTTCTGCCCTGGGAGGTCTGCCTATTCCCGCCCCCCACCCACTGAACAACAATGTTCAGGCGAATGATAAAGGTTTTGCTCCGAGGGCTCGGAAGTTGATATTTTTGTTGCCGCGGTGAAAAATGTATATGGTTACATGGTTTTTTAATAAGCGAACAGGGAACAATTTTCCTCGGCGCGACGCTTCAGCAAGTCCGAGCACAGAGGGAAATCAGCCAGTGGCAGGGCCGTGGGGATATCGCCCCGCACGGCGGCGGCGGTGGGGGAACCTTCCTGGCCCGCAAGGTCCTTTCCTCCTTCTTTCCTCCCTCTTTCTACTAAACGCTAGGATCCCAGATTAAGAAGTGTCAGAAGGGGGTGGGGCGGAGAAGAGTAGGAACCAGGTGGGGAATGGGGGCAGGAAGGGATTGACAAGAATAGTTTCTCTAGTAGCGTTCCCTCCTTCAATAATTCCATTTAAAACTTGAGGCCCCGAGGCCCGAGTTTAAACAGATGTACAGTAAAATCTCCCCAAGGTCCGGCCCTTCAGTGGTGGGCAGCCAAAGAGTGGTCGCATCTTTGCCGAGAGTTTTCGAACAGTTGCTGCCTTTCCTACCCCCCCCTTCTCTATCTCCCAGTAAAACCAATTCAAAAGGGGACAGACTCCACTCCACAAGATTAATGTTCGTTCATTTGCAGGATTAATCCTCTCACGAAGCACAATAAAATACTAGGGTTCTTTTAAATTTAAATAAATACACGAAATCCGTGCCTTCCCTCCTTTCCTGTTTAGTCTCTCTCCAGATATCAGAAAACAGTGCCTTGGAACCTAGTAAATCTCAGAAGAACTTTTAACTCAGAGTTGTCAGATCATCTGGGGGCTGTTGTGGGCATTGATATTGGGAGAGAGTGGAGAGACCAGCTTAACTTTAAATATCTATGGCTATACATTTTGATTTGGAACTCGCGATTAAAAATCTATTTGTTCCTCCCAGGGCTCAGCAGATTTCAATGTTGGTCATGGAGCCACAAAATGTTCATTAAAGGAACCTAACCAAGGCTACTGTATGGCCACTTTGTGAACTCAGAACTATGGATGGGGGAAAAGTATGAAAGTGTGAGTTGATGTCACGCTGGCTGTCAGTGTGTGGTCTATTGTGGAGAATGGTGCTTTTTGACTGAACAGAGGGAGCCCCCCTCCCCCCTTCCCCAGCTCTACTGCACCTGCACTGGATGAGGGAGTCCCTGCCATTCAGCCCATCGCAGATTGTTCAAACAGAAGACATCTCTGACAGCACTCAATTCATTACATTTCTTCCTGCTTTTCAAACCAACACACACACACAAAATGAGTATTGCCAGCCAGTGACAGCCAAAAAAATCTTAAAATACTTTATATGCAGCTAATTTGGAAGCTCACACAACTAACTATGAAATATTTTGTATCCTTAACTTGTAAGGCTTCTCGAAAAAAAGATTACCTGATGTTTCCTATTGAAAACATACCTCCATAGTTTACATGGGCAGAGTAAGTTTTGCAGAAAGACACTGCAGCATGGTGCATGGAGAAGTTTTAATGGGAATGAAAGCAGAAACTTGCAAAAGAGAAAAGCCCCTGATTTATCTTATCAGAAGGGCGGCTCGAAATGCATTCATTATTTATGCTGGTGAACCAGCTTGCTAATAGAAGTGAGGTACCCAAGAGCCAGGGGCGGGCAGTGAGCAAAGCAAGAAAGGGTGGTACAGGAGGCATCAGGCTGAAGTGTGAGCTAAACATTTAAATCAATTTTCTAACAATGATGTCTTCCCCCCATATGCTCAGGTTTATTTTGCCATCTTAGACTCCAAGACGTTTTTGCACCATTTTACAAAGCCAATGAGAGTGTTTAGAAAGCTGATGAGAGCGTGTTAGCTTAGTTTAACGGAAGTTGGAGTAAACAAACTCTCACAAGGAAAACTTAATTTTAAGATATTTTCCTTGGATGTGGGAGTAAGGGGGAAACAAAGAAAGGGAAGAGGACTTGGAGCAGAAGGAAAGCACAAGCTTGCCATTTAGTATTTCAGACTGATTAAACTGTAATGCTGTGCAATAACCCAGACTTGAGTTATGTGTGATAGTCAAATCGACCTGGATGTGAGTTGATACTAAACTGACTGCATGTGAAATATTGGCTAATTCTCAGTAAATCATTAGTCTGAACCAATATCAGAACATAAGGCCTAGTTTCCAGAACCCCTCCCATTGCAAGGGCAGTCAATGAATTAAATCGGTTCGTAAACAAAACTTGAGAAATGCAGGGGTGCTTTCACTCAACAAATAATTCTATGCATTTTACATGGAGTGCACGGACCAAATGTCTTTCTTATCTACAGTTTAAATCACTGTTCCAAGGCGTTCTCTCAGCAATTCTTTCTTCATTCTAAAAAGATTATTAAAAGCTACACAAATTATTAGGAGTGGAGAAGGAATGAGAAAATGGAAATGGCATAGCAATGGCAAGCCAGAAGCAATTGTCCTAACCATGGCTCCATATTAGAACCGGAAAACTTTGGGGAATCCAATTCTCCATCCACCACTGAAACTTATGCAGGGCTAAATAAAATAAAGATATGGTGTACTTGGTAAAGGCTTTTAGTGTAATTTGTTGATCGTCTCAAAACAAAACAAATGTAAACCCAAATCAACTCATTCAGACCTCACAACAAACTCTACTTAGCAAATCAAATAACTATATAGTTGTTTACCTATATATGTAAATATATAAATATGTATTTATATTTATATAAATATATCGAGTGCCAAGGTGACACAGTGATGAGTGTTGTGTGCCTGACCATGTAAGTAGTGAAGACTGGCTATTTGTGTGTTTGGTTATGCTGAGGGGCGACAGCCTCTGTAGTCTCAAAAGCTGGAGCTGGGTTCTGGGGATGGAGACCAGTTCCCCTGGCCTCTCCCTGCAAGTGTTCACATTGCCCTTTCTGGAACGCTCAAACGAATCATTTCATCCCCGAGGCCCTGCAGACCCTGACGTCACAAGGTGGAGATGGGGGCGCAGTCCCGCTCTGGCCTGGCCGCCAGCGATAAGAACCCTCGGGAAGAATTCACGGCTCCTTTTAATACAGTAATTATTTTTCTGCCTTCTGTTGGGGGGTGGGGGGCGCGGCTCCTGCCCGGAATGTCGGTATCCCTCCCTTCAGGAAGAAGCCCAGGGGTGGCAAGTTTGCAGGATAACTTCCTAGGTGAACCCTAAGCCAGGAAGGGCACTGGAAAAGGAAGAAGGGTGGTCTGAACAAGGCTAATTTCACGGCCCAGACCAGAAAGGAGAGGAAGAACCCGAATTTCTGTATTGATCTCTGGAGTCTAAAATGAGAAGCTTTTGCCTTCCCTAGCTCCTAATTCCAACGGGCAGTAAGAAAAGTAATAGCTATTAATTAATCCTATTTAGCGTCAGTGGCTTTGTACTCATCTTCTGCGAGGTAACTATATATTATCCCTATTTTATAAATGGGGAAGTGAAGGATCTGCATCCTCCCATCCCTACCTACTCTGATCCTAGAGGGGCGCAGTATTCCGCGGAGCCCACGTAGCTCCTGCAGCTTTCCACAGCCATGCCAATGCGCAGCCTCCGGCATTGGGAAGGACTAAGAGCGAGATAACTCATGCTGAGCCTCGGCACCAAACAGGGACAAATAACCCCTTTAAAATAAGGGTCTGAGATTAAAGGCAAGAGGAAGGCAGAACGTGAGTCAGTCAACCTCTGATTTGGGAAGCCTGGGGCCTAGAACCATCTTAGGCGTCACGAGGTCAACGTGGAGAGGGCTGGGGTACAGGAGATAGAGGACTCCGGAGGGGCGAGGGACTTTGCAAACTTGCCCGACGCGGCACGGTCCAGGGCCGAGAAAGGAAATCGGGCCGTTTGGGCAGGGTTCGGGCGGAGAGGACTCGAGCCCTCCGCAGCACCTTCCCAGGCAGCCCCATGGGGGCCTTGGCCAGGGCCGCGGTGACGTCAGGTCCCCCGCCGGGCGCTTGGCCGCCTCAGCTTCCATCTGCCCGCGCATCCGCTCCGGGCGCTGGGCGCGGCGCGCTCCCTAGGGCTAGCGGGTGGGAGGCCCGCGCGCTCAGTCCTGCGCCGCGCCCCGCACCCAAGGCCAGGTACGGAGGCAAAAGATAGCTCAAGGCGCCGAAATCTTTACTAATAGCGCACATTTCATTCTGTACACGCAGGCAGACGAGGGTAATGAAACGAGCGACTCCTTGGACCTTTAAAATCACCTGACACTTCTTTGCAAAGTAGAGCAAGCATCTCAAGTCCAAAATCCCAGAAGTAGCAAATATCTTTGCGTCCTGAAATGAGAGGACGTTCCATTTGCTTTTGAAGAGAAACTGAGTGCACCACTCACTGAATCAGAAATATCACCATTGCACCAAAATATAAAAATAAAATCCATCTAGACCCGCATACATAAAGAGGGCTCTCTGACAATGAAAATCGTGGCCTTGTCTTAGTAACCCACCCACCCAAAGAGAATTCTTCTCTTAGTTAAAATAAGAAAGTCGAGTCCATTATTTCCTAAAGTCCAAGTAAGCCAAACATAAAGAAATTGAAAACAAAAATTGTAAAACCGGAGAGCATCGTCAGAAGAGAGAGAGGTTACAAAGTCTCCCTGGGTGATATCAGATGTCATATTTCAAGGAAAGTTTTTAATAGAAAATAACTATGAAAGATACTAAACCAATTCTCTGGTTTGGGGAATTTTCTTATCTTTGGAAAGCTCTTTCCACAGTTGTTCACTCTAGAACTCCGGAAGCTGTTTCCCTTTGGACTTTAATCCATATTTTCATAGTAAAGGTCAAGAGTTTCTCCCTCTTCTCCTGTCTTTAAGGGATCCACCACATAGACGAGGTCCCTAAGGAAATCCATCCAGCCATCTTCCAACTTCGGTCAAAAAGAAAGCAACGAAAAGAAATAAATCAACCGCCACCCCCAATCTCACTTGTAGCTGTCCTGAGAAGCAGCCTTTGCTCCGAGAGCAAGGAAAGACAGTATAAAAAACAGTGAGATGCAAATTATTTTAAGGCAATACTGGTGGGGTGGGGGGGAGGAAGTGCTGGAGAATGTAAACTCAAGCCTCTGCTAAAGCTCATGGCAAAGGAAATTCCTTCCACAAAGCAAAATATAAGAACCTGTTTTGCAAAATTCTCCAAAAGCAAGAAATAAAATGGGGGGGAATATTAAAAAATATTTTAATTACAACAAATAAATAAATAAGCAGTGCCAACTAGCAGGCGATCAAACCACACTCAAACTTCAATCTCAGAGCAGTTAGCTATAAACTGTTAGCAGCTGAAAAGTAAACCTTGTGCACACAAAGGCACTGTTTAATTTTCTTCTTGTAAGGATTCTAAAAGAAGACCCCATCACTATACAGTTAAGCGGTATTTCTTGTCCCCCTGAGGCGCTGATCAGTTCTTTATAATGTGAGAAAAGTGGCAGCTCAAAACCCCGTCAATGGAGCTCCCACAACAAAAGTTCTGAAAAGCTGAATGAATTGGGTTTGTAATGACTGCTTCCCGCCCCCCCCACCCCTTGCAGCTTATCTCTTATTCATTCACCTTATATTATTGTCAAAGAATCTTACTCTCAAAATCATTCCCTTCCCATTTTACCTGGGGTCACAGAGGAACTTATGACATGGCAGAAATGGAACACTTGCCCCCACTACACCTGGAAATGTTCAGACCAATAGGTAGGGAGGGGAGAAGGGATTATCTGGTACCCCAATTTACTCTGAGACTACTAGAACTCAGAGTACTCAACCTATGGAGTCTTCCATTTTAAAACCCGAAATTTATTGGCAAACAGGAATGTGTACCCTTTCTAAACTCAGAGCCTGCCTGAGTTTCTGAAATCCTGTGACATCTCCACTTAGAAAAGGCAAAGGTTATAAATAAATCTCCTCCCCTCTCTCTCCAGATTGCAAGGCCCTAAAAGACTATGCCAGACATGATGTAGAAATTAAGACAACTTATTATGCTCCTGTTTTTTTTCTTTTAAACCAAAAATGGTAAATAAAATAGAAAAAGAGACTATAATCCCCCGATACACACACACACACACACACACACACACACACACACACACACACACACACACCCAGTCCAGAAAAGTGTTTTATGAAAAAGTCAGCTTTAGAATGCCAGGGCTCTGTGTGTATTTCAATCCAAGGCATTGCTGATGGAGAAGATTCTCCTGAGATTTCCTACTGTAAGATTGTGTCGGTTCTAGAAATAAGTACAGCTATTACAACCAAATCTACTAGCAGACTAAATAATTAATTGAAGCGTTGCTCTTTGACCCTTGAAAAGTCCAGTAGGGACACGTTTATAGTAATAATACCTCCGAATGAGCCCTTGTCAAATATTCATTTAGTGGTTAATGTGAGCCATTTCCCCCTGGGACCGTCTGTAATACCGGCTTCCCAGCATTGGCAAGAAACCTTGCTAATCTACTACAGCTCAGCAAAATATTTTAACACTCTTTATTTAAAGTATGGGGGGGGTGCAGGGAGAGAAAAAAAATTGCAAAGGGAACAAACTATAATCTCATCCTTCTGCACATTTCTATTCTGTGTATAAGGTTAACAAAACATTAAATTCACCCCTTTGACTGCAAATTGAATGGTTTGTGAGCAGGATAATATCCCGAGGAAGAAACTGAACACTCAACAACTAACTTTAGCACTGGGAGATAATCATCTCTGGGCAAGCTTAAGGGTTTACCCCCTTCTTGGAAATCATGTTATAATTAAAATATCATATGTTCAATATTGATCTAGCCATGAAACTACACATCTTGGGGGAACCATTTAACCCAATCAAATGAGTAATGAAATATGTATCATTTTCCTCAAATGCAGTTTATCAAAAGAATTTATATCTGCAAACAAAATATTCTGGCTTTCATTTAGTTAGGAGATATGGAGGTCTAGGAGGGGGAATGGGAGTTCTCTCGTTTTATGCAGACAGTAGCAGTCATTCAAAACTAGTTCAACTTCCCACAATATTGCTCTCCTCCCTCTTGCAAAATATTTGAACCTGAGCATTTTCCCAAAAAGTTAAAAAAAAATTTTTTTTTTTTTTAGTCTGATCCTGTGGGCTTTTTAAACTGGTAGGTTAGTGCAGTGCAACTACTCTAAACCCCAATACATATTTCTAATATATCTCTATTTTTCAAATATATACACACCATATAGTTGATTGGTTCAAATTCCGGGAATATTCTCCCCACCCCCCAGCAAGATCATTTGGATCTTTATTCAAAGTTTCTTTTATTCGTATGTGTGAGCAAGAACTGGCGAATGTGCTCATTACCACGTGAATAATCCGTATATGCATTACAATGGCTGGCCAGGCCGGGGGAAATTCTTTTAGAGTCTCTGCATTAATTAGGGGGGGAAATGCCTCACTTAGAATTGGGAACTGGCATAATAATTGTCCTTTCCCAGTACAATATTACCCTTAAAATGAGGATTTAAAAAAGGAATAAATAAAAACCAACAAACACCTAAAATAAAGCAATCCATACGAAATAAAAATACATAAAATATGAGAATATTCTCAGCTGAGTCTAGAACTAACATTAACAACACCAAGAGAAAGAAATACTTCCTTGGAAAACGAGAAGATGCGAACCAAAGGGATGAACTAACTTAGTGGCTGCAGCCGATACTTTACTCAAGGGTGAAAGGCGCAGCTGGATTCCAACTTCTCCAAAGTTGTAGCAAGTTCACACAACAAGCCCTTGAAATTGTAGGAAGGAAGCCCACGCTTCTAATGCTGGACCCTAGGCTCCTGGTCCCCTTCGGTGGGGGAAGATAAGCGAGGTAAGTAGTGAGTAAAAGAAAAGTCCCGGAGTCGGTCTTTCAGATTCTCTGACTGCGCCAAAGTGCGCGGGTCGGTTGTGATGCAGAAACATCTCTAACTCAAAGACCATGGCGATTCCCCAACTTTTGCGCTCCCACTGAGGACAACTATAGTCTTTCTTTACCTTTCCTAGGGCAAAAGAAAACAACAAATCCAATCCTGTTTCTCCACCCTTTTCCCCCTCCCCCTACTTCTCTACTACTGTAGTAAAACATGGTTAACAGATCAAAAGCACAATCATCTCCAAATGTGATTAGACCGGACAAAGTAAAATATCTACCTCAGAGTTGATTGTTTTCTTCTTTAATATGGCTGTTGCCTGGCTTCTCTTTTGCTTGTTATCAGCTGCAGAGATTATCCGATTTGGGGCTACAGGCTTGGACCCACGCTGCCAATTTAAGAAACAGAATTCGTGGAGAAAGAGAGAGGAAAAAAGAAAATAAATAATAATAATAATAATAAATAGCTGTGATAAGTCGGGGAGTTTTGCAAGATGCTCTTTGCTTTCCCTCGCCCCTAAACAGGAAAATGTAGAAAAGAAAGTTTATGAAGTTAGGGAACAAAGAAAGCAAACCACTTGTTTCTTAGACAATAGCAGGGCCAGAGTAATCCAAACACCCACCCAGCAGATGAGTACTTTGCTTGTCTAGTTTGCAATTATTCCTATACAAGAAGCATCATTTTCCCCTATAACCACGTTTCCAAAGGGCCATTGTGCTGTGCAGAAATCGAAAACAAAACCAGCCAACCTGGTTCTGATTTGGCTCAATACCCCATCTGCTAAGCTACATGAAAATTTTCAGAATTGACTCCTTTCTGGCAACAAGTGGCATAGATCAGTTTAAGTCCCCATCATGCTTATTCATGTTGCTTAGAAAACGAGGGGGTGGATTTACAATATATGTCCCTAGTTTCTATTTTGGAAATGACATAAGCATTTTCATTTTTTCGAGAGTACTTATTCAATTAATCATCCAGCCATTTATTTGTTGCACTGAACATCAGCACATGCTACTGGACTAGAATACCAAGGTTTTAGGTACTTTGCTTTCTTGGCTGAGCACAGTATATTCCCCGAGGAGTTGGGTATAATCACAGTGTTATCCAAATAAATGAAAGACTCAAGCATAATTTCAGTGTCCATATTTCAAAAATTTATTTATCTCAAACTGTGCATAATGGAGTAAAAACTTAAGTTGAAAATGTACCTGTTATAAGGATGGTATTAGTTCAAATATATACATGGATTCTCGGCAGACTGATTCAATAATACAGAGCCGAATCTTTAAAATACAACTACGGAAAATAAAAGGGGGAAAACCTTAAAATATCACAGTAAATTTACAGAAATATTACAAACCATAAGAAAATATTTCAAACACAGTAATTTCATGTTGTTTTTTTATCTGAACAAAATGAAAAGTTGGGAAACAAAAAAAAGCTATTATAAATTACCAACGATGTCAACCTGCATGGCCATTTTTGCTTTTAACAGTAAGTTAAAAAAATTTAGTACAATCTAAAACTTCTGCCCCTTTAAAGACCACGGAGATGGTTTTGCCAGTACTTATTCTAATTTTTTTTCCTTTTGTACAATTTTTAAACAATTAAAATGTCCAAATCTGATTAATTTTCTTCTTTCCACGTTTGCAACTGTCCTAAATTTCAGCTGCAGAATCAAAATTCAGCAAGAAGCCTCTCCTTGAAAAATATTGGCAAATTCTCAGCTTATAAACAATGGACATTTTGATTGCCATGTTTATCTCGATAAATACTGTACAAAAGTTGCTTGCAAATATTAAAACATTTTTTTTTCGTCGCTTGGAGACTAGCTCTAAATATTATTGGTAAAGACTTTTGCAAACTTTCTGCAAAGCTCCTACCGTATCACTAGAACTTTTAAAAAGTTTTGCGTAGTTTTCTTTCCTCCAGATCTATACAAGGTCCATTCCCTCGCCCTCCCCACCCCCCACCCCAGGTTTTCTCTGTACAAAAATAGTCCCCCCAAAAGAAGTCCAGGATCTCTCATAAAAGTTTTCTTGCCGGCATTGCAGTTTTTGCGTGAGTGCGGATGAGATTGGCGTTCTCTTTTGCAGCTGTCATTTGCTGTGGGTGATGACTTTTTTTTTTTTTTTTTGAGCGTACCGGGTTTTTCTCCTTGGTGTTTCTTGCTCTCCTTCCATTTCCCTCTTTTTCTTTGAAAATTTCTAACCCGCCCCCTCCAGTTCACTGTCCGGACCTCACATGTGCGAGAGGGGCAGTGTGCCGTTAATGGCCGTGCCGGGCACCGGGCCGCTCTGGTAGTGCTGCGACATGTGAAGTCTGCTGGGGGCGGCGGGCTCCGGCACCTCGGCGCCGGGGAGGTACATGCTGATCATGTCCCGGAGGTCCCCGGCCTGGCAGGGCGCCCTGGAGTGGGAAGAAGAGGTAACCACGGGGGGGCTGGAGCTGGCCTCGGACTTGACCACCGAGCCCATGGAGCCAAGAGCCATGCCAGGGGTGCCCTGCTGCGAATAGGACATGCTGTAGGTCGGCGAGCCGTTCATGTAGGTCTGCGAGCTGGTCAT
The DNA here is from genome assembly GCF_002837175.3 of Physeter macrocephalus. Classification (NCBI taxonomy): domain Eukaryota; kingdom Metazoa; phylum Chordata; class Mammalia; order Artiodactyla; family Physeteridae; genus Physeter; species Physeter macrocephalus. The sequence goes on along the minus strand of NC_041214.2, from coordinate 74,745,923 downwards.
GGAGTTGTACTGCAGGGCGCTCACGTCGTAGCGGTGCATGGGCTGCATCTGAGCGGCGCCGTGCGCGTTGAGGCCCGGGTGCTGCGGGTAGCCCAGCTGGTCCTGCATCATGCTGTAGCTGCCGTTGCTCCAGCCGTTCATGTGCGCGTAGCTGTCCATGCGCTGGTTCACGCCCGCGCCGAGGCCGGCGCCCACCCCGACCCCGCTCGCCATGCTGTTGCCGCCCGGGGCGAGCAGCCCTCCCGGCAGCGTGTACTTATCCTTCTTCATGAGCGTCTTGGTTTTCCGCCGGGGCCGGTATTTATAATCCGGGTGCTCCTTCATGTGTAGCGCTCGCAGCCGCTTGGCCTCGTCGATGAACGGCCGCTTCTCCGTCTCCGACAAAAGTTTCCACTCGGCGCCCAGGCGCTTGCTGATCTCCGAGTTGTGCATCTTGGGGTTCTCTTGGGCCATCTTGCGCCGCTGCCCGCGGGACCACACCATGAAGGCGTTCATGGGCCGCTTGACGCGGTCCGGGCTGTTCTTCTGGTTGCCGCCCGCCGCCGCCGCGGTGGAGTTGCCGCCGCCGCCGCCGCCGCCGCCGCCGCCCCCCGAAGTTTGCTGCGGGCCCGGCGGCTTCAGCTCCGTCTCCATCATGTTGTACATGCGGGCGCTGTGCGCGGGCCCGGCCCGCCGGCGGCCGCCGACCCTCGGCCCGGCCGGGACTTTGGGGGGCCCGCGGGCGGGGGGGAAAGGAGGAGGGGAGGCGGGCGGGGGTGTCGGGAGCTCAGGGCTCCGCGAGGAAAATCAGACGAAGAATAATTTGGGGGAAGAAAAGAGAGAGGCAAACTGGAATCAGGATCAAAAAAGCGCTTCCCTCCTCTTCTGGCCGATCCAGCCGCTGCCGATGATTGTTATTATTATTTTTTGGAAAGGCTTAAGCCTGGGGCTCAAACTTCTCTCCCTTTCTTTCTCTCTCCTCTTCTTTCTCTCAGTCCTAGTCTTAAAGAGGCAGCAAACTACTTTCCCCCTTTTGCAAACACTCTCTTCTCTGCCTTGACAACTCCTGATACTTTTTTGAACAAGTTAATAGACAACCATCCATGTGACGGGGGCTGTCAGGGAATAAATGGGTTTCCAGCGACCAATCAACGCGCGGCGGCTCCTCCACTCGAGCCCAGCCTCGCCGCCGGGTTTTGCATGAAAGGGGGCGGGGCCTGCCGCGCCGCCGGCCTCTCGGGGGAGGCGGGGGGAGGCGCGGGGAGGAGGGAGGGGGAGGCGGCTCCCACAGCCAGGCTGCCAGCCACTGAGAAACCTTTGTATCCTCTCTCGCAGCAACAGGTCACACCACACGCCTTTTCGAAGGAAGTGGGTAAACAGCACTAAGACTACGATTTCTTCTTCTTTAAACTTAATCTTGATTTACTCTTTGGTGCGGGCTGCTGAAATGAGGAGGGGGCGCGAGAAGCTGAGGTGGGTGGGGGAGGGCAGAGAGGGTGGCTCAGGGCGACTGTCCTCCTAGTATTTCAGGAAACCGGCCGTGCTGGAGTTGGTGTGTCATTGTTCTCCCGCTCCTCCGCACACAGCCCTCAAATCCAGCCGCTCTAGCTCTTCTCCCTAACCTGGCACTTACGCTCGCCCCTCTCCCTCCACGGGAGCAGGCTCTTGCTCACCCCCTTCTCACACTGTCCCGACAAGAAGTTAGGAGACGGAAAGCTCTGTCCTCAGAACCCTCCTTGCTTCCACGTAATTCGCCCTGTTTTAAAAATAAACTCTGCTCGGACTGTGCGGCCTCTAGAGCTGAGGCCGGGCCGGGCCTGGGTAAGCAGCCGAATCCACGCTCTTCCCGGCCCAGCTCAGCCTCTGGGCAGGAAACCACAGCTTGGCTCTCACCCCAGCCACATCTCCCACCCATCGTTCTCCACTCAGTCGGGTGCAGAGGGGATGCTCGTCTTCTCTCCCATTTTCCTGAGCTTCCCCCAAGGAGGGATCTCAGTGGTGTGGGGTTCCAAAGGGGGCTGGGGGAAGAAAAAGATCCACAGAAGGACGCTCAGTAGTGCTGTCTATGGGGGAGGGTAATCTCAGCTTCCTGGCATCCTAGGGCACTGCTTGGAGGTGGCTTTTGAGCCGCACTCACAAACTCCCTCCCACGCAGAGTTCCCAGGACTCAAGCAGAACCAGCCCTGGCATTTCCCCCACCTACTTCTAATGCGGCGGCCCATCGCCCCGACAGCCTGGGTCTGGGGCTAACCCCGGAGGGGGACTCCGGGCCTGGGAGGCGGGGGTGGTGCTCTCCAGGCACAGGTGCAGGCCGGGCCGGCAGGAGGAAGGCGACCAGGATTGGAGAAGGGGGGAGCCCGGCAAGGCCCGGGCTGGAGGAGGATGGGATCGGGGGCGGGAGTAGGGGCTCAGGAATCCTGCCCTCCTAGGACCCAAGAGGGTAATTTTAGCCGCTCTCCCATTGTCCCGACGTAAAGATTTCAATAGGTAGGCGCTCAATGCGCAGAGCAATGGCAGCACGTCCGTTACAAATAGGTAGTTTTGTTTCTCTTGTTGTCGCTACACGGAGTCAAACAAAGCCCCGTCTAAGTTTCCTTCCACTCTCTTGTTGGGATCTTTGTGGCTAAAATGCACTTGACTACAAAGCGGGGTGGGGGGGCGGGGAGAGGAGAGAAAAAAAAACAAAACAAAACCTCAATGCCATTTCTTTTTTTTATAAAGGGCTTAAACCATCAGGGTTACTTATTTTCTTTCTTCTGTAACACTCTCTCCGCCTCCCTCCTCCCCGATCTACCCTTACTCACCCTAATAAAATGTACTTAATAGTATCTGTCGGCCACGTTCCATTTATTATCTTTACAAAACTGTGCATTGTTTTGTTCCTTACTAACCTTCTAACGATAACCTCCAACTTCTCCAATCCCTACCTTCCCAGGCTTTTCTGTTCTTGTCAAACTCAAGATAACTATGCTCACTGGAAACTCAGAAAAGTTGTGAAAAAGTTGCAGACTTTTCTTAATAAATTATTATTTCCAATCAACCTCTCCTGCCCCTGAAGTTTCTCTTTTTTGCTCTTAAATTATGTTTTGTTTTAGTTACTGTGAATCCGGGAAGGATGAGACTAGCCTTCTGAAAACTCATAAATATATAGGACTCTTCAAAATAAAGCAGTGTCTTCTGTTTATTCGAGGTGTAATATTAAGCTAAACAAGGACCTGGAGATTAGGAAAGAGAAAAGGTTGAGAAGGTCTGGAGAAGAGAAGGCGGCCACCGGCTTTTCAGCGCGTCTGGTTTCAGGGATGTGGCTGGTGCGCCCCCTACTGGTGAATTCGCTTTTCCCAAGACTCTTGCTTTCACCTTTAAAAGAAGGTGTTTGGAAATAATTAAAGAAAAAAAAATGAGGGGGATGGGAGTGAGAGCAAATTAATTACACGTAATCTAAACAAAAGAAAAGTTAATATATCGTATAAGCTATGGAACCAAATCACAAGAGTCAGATTTAATTTTCTTAACTTAGAAATATACATATAACCTCGAGATAAGTGGGAGGTTAAACCATGGGAGAAAATAGGTACAAATTATGAGATTCAACATATGAACGAATTATGATTGTCCAGACGCCATGAAGGGCAGGCCAAGCATTCACTTTATGATTGTGTATGCATTGGTCTATGCTTATTCGGAAAACTAAAAAAAAAGCTTATGGATAATTAAGTTTGAAGAAAAAAAAAGCACAAGGGGTTGATGTGGATAATGGTGGTGTATATGTATTAAAATAAATATTAATAATGGATGGTTATAGAAGCAAATGTTATTAATCTCTCTCTCTCTCTCAAAGGTAGTAGTAAGAGGCACAAATTTTTCCTTGGTATGCTATATAAAAGCTTTTATACATTCTCAGATGCATGTGTTTGTGCCTGAACTCTATAATAATGCATTTAAGAGGTTAAAGGGGCTGGCTAGGTCTTTTGTTAATTGCTTTTATCATATAAATAAGCTATGGAAATACATTACAATTGTGTTATCATTGGTTGCATTTATTTACAGCTTTATTTTAATTAAGCCTGCTGTACTTATCAAGGCAATAAACCACTGTGGCTGGCGTTTATGCATAATAATGTGCTATGAAAATAAGATTAAAGAAGATGGTGATAGCAGAAACAATTTTCTCATTAGATTTTTTAGAACATATGCATTAAAAAAATCAGATGACCGGCCACTCTATTTCAATCCAGCACCATCACTGGGCCCTAAATATAATAATAACTATAACAATCATAACAGATGACAGAAGCAGCTCTGTTTTAGGTTTATAACAGACGGCTACAGTACTAATAACAATACACCGTTGACTACTGGGGAATCAAAATAAGACTTGGAAGAGGGTGCTTCATGCTCTGAGAATTTAAAATGTTGTCATTGGCACAATTTATGAAAATTGAAAGTGCTTAATCTTAAGACAGTGTAACATTTCCCTTCCTTGGGCAGCAGAAAGCTACACACTTTCAGAGTAAGATTAGAAATTAACAACAAAAATCCTTAACTCCCAGGATATTCTGATTTGATTTTGTTTTATTATAGGCCCCAACTCCAAATCCTTAACTGATTAAGTGTAACTCAGTTTTATTTAAAAATCTTTTGCATTGATATTTCCCTCCTAAACTCCTCTCATCCCTCCTCAAGTGTTATAGCTGAAGCCAACTAACAATTTTGTGGAGACAGGGGACTGTAGACTTATTTTTTCTCCTTAGTCGCAAATAGAGGTTTAACTTGCAGTAATTAGGTGAGAACTAGCCAAGCATCTTACTATTATGATGCTTGTTAAAAAACGCTTCTTTTCTGCATCTGCATTTGAGTGTGTTCCCCTCCTCTCTTAATCTTCTTATGGAAATGAAGGCAAACGGCAGGGAACCTGCAGAGTCTTGGAGAATGTCCTTGTTAACTGGAATTTCTCAGCATTGCTAATTAGCAGAGTTTGACGACCACCAGTATTGGGGGGAAAGCTCTGTTTAACCACTCACAAACCATTCCGAGGAAGAGCAGACTAATTTTATTTTGTAATTAAAATCTGAAAAGGGCCCTATTTGACAGTTAGGGCTATGAGAGTTTTATCTCCCCGTGAAATAATTACTGCCTTGATAACTCAATTTTCTGAAAAATGTCAACTGTGGGCTCCAAAAGTTTTAATTTCATTACGTAAGGAAAAAAAGAGAGAAAAATAAAAGAAAATATACAGAGAGGATTTCTAATTCTGGAACTTGTTAAATATATCAGGAGCTAGATTTGGCCAAATGAAGGGTTTTTTTTCTCCTTTTTTAAAATCATGTTTCCTTCAGCTCCTAACCTTCCAACCAGCTCCAGGGAAAGTGACCATAGTAGTGATCATAGTGGAATGAAAGAAATCATACCAGTAGTGTATGAGGCAAATAAAACTAAAAAGAGAAGTACGGCAACCCAAGGAAAGTTCCTGATTTTAAAAGCCAAAAATAAAGGAGGATTTCAGTGTTTAGGACAATGTTGGTACAATCTGGTAAGATGAGGTTTTATTGACATTTATCCCCAAACACAAGAAAAAAGAATACTGGGAATTATAAAGTAAGGAAATCGGGTATAAGCCAATTTTTAAAATGCTTCCTTCTCCCTTCTAAACTGCAAAAAACCTCTATCACTCCAAACTGGATTATGCCATAAGACTTTCAAAAGGATCAACACTTGATTCTCCAAGATTTATGAAACAAACATAGATAAATGAAGGTAAAGAAAGGTATTCAAGGATTTCTTTTCCTTAAAAGAGCATCATATATTCCCCTCCCCAAATCAATAAAAAAATAAGCTGGAAAGAGTTAGAATATTGAAAGTAAGAGAAAAAATTAGAATTGTACTGTTATCAAACTTCATTTGCTTTAGACTGTGAAGGATCACTCACAGGAAATCCTAGAGGGGATACTTCAATTTTTATAAAGCAATTTTCAAAATGATAGAAACTCTTACATCTACATTTCCTCCATTTTCTTCCTATGGCCAAACTTGTCAGATTTTGGAAGCATGCAGGATTATTGACAGGAACAGAAATAACAAATGTTTCTAGCTAATACAAAGAACTAGCATATACTTCTATCCCTTTTTATTTATTAAGGCATAGATATGCATATGGATGCATGGTAGATTGACAATTTAAAATTGCTTAATCATATTTTTTTCTTCTTGTCTCTCCCTTCAGCACCTTGCCTTTAATTTCCAGAAGTGGTATTACACATAACACATGAACAAGGGGGATAACAAATGCTATTTCAGTCCAGACCCAATTTCACCAAATAATTTCAGTCAAGAGCTGTAAGGACTCTTGAAACCTAAGGAATGCAGGGCTGCTCTGCATTCAGCTCCTTTTTATACTCATTCTCTTTCATCTAATTCCCACTGATGAAATAAATACATTTTTAAAAGAACTCAATAGTTAGAAAACTAAATATATTTCCCCTTTCAAATTACAGCAACAGAAGTTATACACAATCACGTGTGTATGTCTTCAGGGTTATATATGATAATAATCATATTGCTTACAGTATTATATATGTACCTCCTTCATATATTCCAGCTTAAATATTTTCTGGAAAAGAGGGTTCACACTTCACAATTTCATTTCCATTTCTGAATTATCAAGCAATTATAACATAAGATTCTGTCTCTGCACTGCAGCTATTGTCCAGGGAAAAATTCAGTGTGGCCATTAAATAATCTAATTATTTAAACAGAAATTCTCTTTTTAAAAAGACAAAATGAAAATTTAAAGAGCTGCCACCAGTGGTTTTCATTTGCACTGAAAAAAATGAACCTATGATTTTGATATTAAAATTTAGGAGAAGCAAATGAAAAATAAAAATAAAAACCCAGCAAACAGATTACCAGGAACTGCAAATGGGCCAAAAAACCCATGGGCCTTTTCACACCTCTAAATCATTGCTTGGGAGTCTAAACACAAATCTCCCTGATTCACCACACTATCTTGTGCAATTAATCATACCAAAGGAACAGGGTTTCCTTAGAATCTTAATTTTCCAGTGACCAGGGTTTTTACCCTCATTTTAGGAAAAAGACGATTGTTTCAAATTCTCCAACTGTGATTATTTCATTTAGTTATGACCACAACTTTTGTGTGAAAAACAAACGTAAGCCCTCCTTAATGTTTCTCTAGGCCATATTAAATGACACATAAATGACACCCCAGTGCGTGCCGGGCTCCACACATACTGTATTGGCAATCTACCAAGCAGAGAGAATATCTTTCCCTTAGCCTGGTCCCTTCCAAGCTAGAGCAATGAGATTTAATTTTCTTCCTTCTGGAGATCTCATGGTGCATACTGCTCCTGTGTTACCTGCAAAATCCCCTTTCCTGAAGTACAGTCAGGCATAATACAAAGTCACAAAAAGTGACAACTCAACAACCTCAGAAGGCAGAGGTGTTTGGCACCCCAAAAAGAAAGTTGGGGGAAGAAAGCTCTGCTTAACGTGTGCGTGAGGGATAGGAGTACTATCAAAGGAAAAGGAAGAAAGACTTTCACCTGTTTCCATGAAAAGACCTTGAAAGCAAGCCATTAAAAAAAAACACCCTACAATCACCATCAGCTCTAAACAAAACTGTTACCCCCTTTTTCTCCAAGATTTGCAGCATCATCTAGCCCTGGAAAGTGCTCTAAATGAAAGTATACACCCATACTGGGCGGACTGGCATCAAGGCCTCCCATCGACATCTGGAGCCCTCTCCCAAAAGCTCTTCTGCTCTCAAAAGAAATGTCTGAGAAGTCTGCCTTCCCAGGGGTCCACTTCTGCTCAAGCCCTAGTGCCCCCCCCTTCCAGCCCCGCCTCAGATGGAGTTGGGCTTCCAAACCCATCCCAATGGAATTCTCAGATTGTTAGCCTGATAATCTTTAAAGGCTCCTTCGGAGCTGGGGCTCTGACTTTTATCTCCCTTCCCACCCTTCTTCCCTTTTTGTAGGCTCTCCCCGCTCCTTTACCCTCTCACCCCCCCACTTAATTTGAAGATCATTGACATGATAGGCTGTAATGAGTCCTTCAGAAACTGTTATGATCTACGGTGACAATCTCTGCACCTAATTCACAGATTATTGACAAGCACTGTGGGCTCAATGGTGTCAAGTTGTACTTGTTTCAACACCCTTCAGCAACCCACATAGCAGCTGGGCCCTGGATTAGGACCCACAGTCTGGCAGTGCTTATCTGCCTGCTGAGTGGTGGAGAGATGAGTATCTGTCTATACCCCAGCACCTTCCCAAGCCAGGCTGTGCTTTCTCCCTGGCGCCTTGTCTGTCTCAGGGTTGGATCAAGTGAACTAAAGGATCTTCAAAGTTTAAAGACAAAGTAAAAGAGCAAACAATGATAAACGAGGGTTCATCCTTATAATCTTGGCTTTAATAATAAATCATTTTCTCCATCCCCAAATAGCTACCAAACTCCAAGCCCCATATACTCGCTTTCAGAATGAGGTTTGGGTTCACCAGGAAAGGTGTGAGGGATGGAGGGGAGAGGGGGCTGAGGACTTAGCATTCAGTGGGCCCAAAGCTAGGCTGGCCCATCCTCCGGGATCGCCCTCAGAATCGGGCAAGATTGACCACTTACAAAGCAGGGCGCCCAGCCAACAGGCTCTGGCTCTGGCCTGGACACTGGGACAAGAGACCAAAACTGCCCGCCCCACCCCTAAAGGGCGCTTTGCTGCTGCGGAGAAAATGCAGCGGGTTGCCAGCGTTGCGGCTCTGCCTGCTGCTAAGGAGTCAGTCACTCGCTGCCCCCTCCCCAGGCCCCAAAGATGGAAGGGCTGCTTTCCTGCCTGCCGCCGTGGGGCGTGAGATTCCAGTAGGCGTTGAGGCCTCGTGAAACCACAGAAATGACACTGTGCTGGGAGAGGTGGGTGGTATTCCCAGGCCTAGGCCACCCACTTGTTTAGTTCTTTTTCCTAAACTAGGGGTTGCGCTTTCTCCCTGGGTCCTGGGAATTTGGGGGCGCACTGCCTGCCCTCCCTCAGCCAGGTGCGGCTTCTCCCCTAGCCTTCTCCCTATAGGTTGGGACCACCGCGGGGCAGAAGGAGTGTGTGTGAAATCTCAGCGCCTGCTTTTGCAAATTCGACATCACTTCCAAACAGCAAGCATATACCCTCTTTACCTGGGCACCTCCAAGATTCTGCTGGCTTTGGCCTCCCCATGCCGTGGGCAGCCTGGGGCCACGGCTGTCAGAGCACTGTTTGTCACCTTAACGGGGTTGGCACCAAAGTTGGCCCGGACTTAATGTTTCTGTACTGGGGACTAGACTTTTGGTGAAGCAAAGGGTGAGGGGGCCTCTCTAGCAGGGAATCCCGCTTGCCCGGCATTTCCATAGAATTCCGAGTAAAAATTGATTTAAAGCCTTGATTCTCTCCCTGCCACTGTATCTGAACTCATTATTGAGAAACATAAGCCGAGATTCGATTCTGGCATCAGAGGGAGAAAGCGTCTCTCATCTCACCAAGCAGCAATTTCCCTGAAAACACAATCTCAGATCTGCTGACTGTGGGAGGTGGGAAGAATGAACATAAGGCCAACGTTAAAAACAACTTGAGTAGCCACAGTATTAAATATTTTAAGAAGTAATTCTGTTATGAAAATTAGGCTAGTTTCCTTCAATAGGCAAACTTAAAAAAAGCAAACAAGCAAGCCGTAAACTTCTTGAGGTTTTTATCTAAAAGTTAAAATTGTACGTACAATCCTCAAGATCCAAATCATCAAACACCTTGTTGAGACCATTTGTGTTCATTTTTTAGCACACACATTGTTTCAGTTTGATCTTAAACACCTAAACAAACCCATGTTTTCCCACTGTTTTAAGTTCAGAGGATGTGTCATTTTATCTTTCTGAAAGAATTCAAAGTGTACTTTTGCCCTCACTCTCAGACCAAAGAAAAAGTCAAAGCTCTTTCTCATGTAGACAGGTAGTTTTTGAAAGTGTAAAAAATACTCCTCTTCCCCTAGGATAATTTGGATTCCTGGTCAATGCAAATACTGAATTTAAAAAGAAAATACTCTTTATCATTGGCACACCTTTCCTGGAATCCTACAGTTCAGGAAAAGAGAGAGAGAGAGAGAGAGAGAGAGAGGTGTCAGGCACCTGTTTCTTAAAGAACATCTGGAATTTAACTGCTAAGTGGGAAAGAAAAAGTTTGATCAAGATTGATTTTGGGGAAATGAAACATTCAAAGAAGAGACTGACCTTTTAATTACACTCTGAAAATAAAATTTTAAAGGAGCAAGTTATTTCGTTTACTCAAGAGACTCCATTACTATACTTGAAAGGGCCTCTGAGGGCATTCAAGATGCTGCTGACAATGTCAAAACAGCACGCAGCAGCATCTTTCGTTTTATTTTTTGAAATGTGGACAAAACGGGAGAAGTAACTTTTGCTTGGTTCTCCACTGCTACAGAGGAAAATTCTCACTTTCTCTCTCTCTTTTAAAATCGTGCTTCTCTACCTGTTTTAGTACCGCTAAATCTTTAAAAAGAGTCCCAAATCCAAACGGGGGTAGGAAGTGGCTGCTAGGATGTGAGGAATGGGAAGAGATTCGTCTTTATTTTATATTGATTTAAAATTGCGTTATCTCCTTTTAACATTTTTTTGAATTAAACTTATATTATCTTTCAAGGATATAAGAACTTGTTTCCCCTTCCCATCTGCTTTTTGGAGGGTAATAAAAAGTTTTCTCTAACCCCAGAGCAAGGTTCCAGTGATTTCCAGGACTGGCGCTGCGCAGCTCCTACTGTGTCCAACAGGGGGCGCTGGCCACGAACCTGCGCAGCGGCTCAGCCACGCTTCACATCTGAGCCGGGTTCTAGCCCCTGAAGGCGAGAGCCGCTCGCGGGGTCGAGTACAGAGCTTTAGTCTTCGTGGATAAAAAGAGATTAAAGGCTAAATTCTTTTTTGGGGTGTGTGTGCGTGCGTGGGTATGTGTGTGTGTGTACGGGGGGCGGTGGTTATCAATTTTAACCAAATACGAAAATGTAGAGCTTTTTATCCTTTGATGTTCTCATAAAGAAACTCCTATCGGTGGGGGAATTACACGGTTTCTGAGCTGCAGCTACAGTGTGGGGGAAATTATTTAATTAAAAATATATTTTTCCATCTGTTCACATGATCTTTTTAGAAGTACTTAAAAAGCTGACACTGATCCCTTTGGCCTGTTCACCCTGCCCCAAGTTTCAAATACTTTAGCTATTTCGAAGGCCCTTCTATTAGTTTGAAGGGGGAAAAAAGAGACCCAAATATTTAAATGCCCCTAAACAGTTACTCCTCTGCATCCTTTTTTTTTTCTTTCTTTCTTTAAATAGGGACTTTTATGTGATTGACACATTTCACATTGCCTATTCTGCAAAGCCAGGTGTAAATAGCAAGAAGCGACTCAAAAAATTTTTTTGATGTTGGACTACATAACGCCCAAGTATAAGATGAAATCTAAATAAAATTGTAATCCACCCACCCCCACGCTAACTTAAAAAAGAAGAAGAAGAAGAAAAACCTTCACCTGTATTTAAATAGCGTGTCTTTAATTACAGCAGTTGGGGATGCATGAGGCTGAAATGAAATTAGCAGTCATTACCAGTCCTTTAACTCTGTGGTGCTTTTGATCAGCACTAAATTAGCTTTCCAGTCCTAACAAAGACTCTACAGCAAGCAGTGGGCTGTAAATAAGACAGCGCGACCTGCCCTCAACACCTTTTCTCTTGTCAATCATAGCTCTATCATTCAGCCCAAGATTAACCTTTATCTACCAAATTTTTAAAAAAAAGGAACGAAAGAAAGAAGAAAAAGAAAAAGGAGGCGGGAAGGAAAGCCCCCTTACCACCACATGTCGAAATAACAGAGGTTCCTAAGAGCCCCCTTTAAATTGTATTATAATGAGCCCGTGTCAGAATCTGCAATTTCCAAATCATCCCTCCCCACCCCACCCCGCTACAGCTCTCGAGTATATTAGAAGAGTCAGAATGCTGTTCAGGTAGGAAAGGAATCCCTTTTCCCGAATTACTAGTTGGGCATGGGCCACCCTCTGTAAGTCAATTTGCCATTAGCCTCTCCTATTACTTTAACAAAATTTCGGGAGAGGAGGAATGTTTGAGGAGAAGACATTGATAATTTTAAGGCATGTACATAAGTTTCGGGGATGAAAACAATCAATTTACTCCACTAATAGTCTCTAGTTTCTAAGTCTGCGGAGAAAAAAACCACCAACAGCAGCAACAAAAACCCAGCTGCTTTTCCCAGTACTGAATTGAGAAAGTAAAACATTGGTTCAAATCGCCATTAGAGGGCGCCAGAGAGCAAGCCCCTCTCCCTCGCACAACTTCCCACAGAAGCCCTCCTAGCTTCCAGCTTCGCCATGCTCTGTAATTCCTTCTCTCAGGTAATATTTCTTGCTTATCCTGCCCTCTTGCTTCTCTAGCCCCCTCAATGTCAATCTCTCATAAAGAACAAGGTGTCGCCTTGTCCCTTTACTTTTCTTTTCACATCCTTCCCCCCAGCCACCACCAAAATAGTAAGATGCCAGATGAAACGGTAGCAACCCCTTAATGATATATACCTTTTGACTCAAATCACTCTTTCCACTCTATGTAATCTTGGTATGGAGAAGGTTCTTTGTAGGGGTGAAATGTTGGATTTTAATATTTTTTAAATGGAAGCCTGAAAATTTCATTTCTGCATTTCTCCCTGGCGGCTCACGGATTTCTTTATTTTCATAGAAAAGGAAACACAGACACTATTGCATGGCAGCTGATTATGCTCAGTGCTAAAACTGCTCAGAAGAGAATAAAATAATGTCATTTCATTTCTGCATTTGTCAAAGAAATCAAAATTAGTATTTAATCCCAAAAGTTAACGCTTTCAGACTTAAATCTGTCTGTGTTAAATGACTGCCACACAGGGTGTATTTCCACATCTCTTAAAGGTCAAAAGAAAAAAAAATAGAATGAGAGGAGAAGAAAGTGAGTTGGGGGGGTGGGCGGAGAGGAGTGAGCTAGCAGTGAATGTCAAAGTTGGGTTGCAAGCTACTTACATGTCCATGTCAGATCAGGGTGTTGTCTTGTAGCAGTTTGATTGGCAGGTAAAAAAGCGAAAGAACGTGAGGGCTCCCTGAGCCTCTTGTCAGCCCAAGCTTGATCACTTCTCGCCGGACAGAACGAGTTGAAGGAGCTTGCAATTCCCCTCTCATCCTCCATCCAAAGCACCGTGAATCCATTTCGGCTTTTCTTCCCCCCAGTCTCTCCATCAGCCTCCTGCCTTCAACCGCTTCGCCTTACACCAGCCTCCAAGACCTAGCCTAGCTTTGCCACTGCAATCCCCTGCAACAAGAAAAATCGTTTATGGCTTAAAACCCCAAATGGCTGATTTTTTAAAAGAGAGAGAGAGGGAGAGGGAGAGAGAGAGGAGAGAGAGGGTGAGGGGGAGAGAGAGGGGGAGCGAGAAGAATGCACCCAGAGAACAACAAAAAAGTCAGTTATCCTAACACTGCTCTATCCCCCCACCGTACAGAAGAAGAATAAAAAAAAAAAGCTTTATGTTTTTTCAGTGGGTATTCAAAGATAATTTGATGCCATTGTTTCTGCTACAGATGGTTCTTTTAAATACAATAACACAGCTCTTTGTGCAGGCTACCCACAATAAAAATCGAAAGCGTTCCCCTGAATAACCATTTTGTTCTCTCTTGTATGGGGCCAACAAAAGATGCCGTGAGGTAATGGGTTCTGTTTATTGAAGCCATAGAATAGGGGTTTGATAAAGATTTTTTTAAAGCAGAAGACCTTGCAAGGTCAGGCTGATCTCTTCATATTTTTTTATTAAAATATTTGTCCAATAGATTATTCCTTGGTGCAGCTGCAGGTTTCCTCCTCGATTCTTAATCAGCCCAAACATCTGTCTCTTTGAGGGGGCTTTAAAAAGTCTGCAATTGTATCAATGGTGCAGGAACCTTATCAAATACTGAGTTTTTAGGCTCAGTGCAGGCAAAGGCAATGGAGTTTCAATTCTATTTGGTCCTGATGGGGTGAGGTGGAGGACTGGGGGGAGAGGAAACACACCAGCCCCAGATAGAGTGACTGGAGAAAACCAGGTTTCCTCCCCACTGCTCCCCACTCCCTGTTGGCCATGCATAACTGCACAAGCCAGACACACAGATCACTGAGGACTTGAGATGTGTCTCCTGATCTCTGCAAGCTCCACCCGTGCATGCATGTTGGACAGGGGTTAGGCATGTTTTCTTACCACGCTCCCCTTCTCCTCTAGTTAGGTCTCCAATGCCAGAAAACCTAGGATGGGATGCCATGGGGAGGAGTGGAACAAGCTAAAGGTTAGACTTTAGCACCCAAAGGGTCCTACTCTTGGCTCTCTTTCATTCACTGTTAGTTAGCTTTGACTCATTGATTGCTATCCTGCCAGGGGACTAGTGGCCACAGCCCTTCTGCTACAGTGTCCCATCCCCTCAGACTTCTTCTTATAGCCACCCTGCTTCCCCCTCAGCTCCACAGAGAACATCTGCTTCCCCTTGCAGGGGAAGCCCTGCCACCTAGACCCAGCCGAGGTCTGTATCAACTTGGAGCCCTGAACACTTAGGCAATGAGGGTGCTGCAGGGGAAGTGCAGGGGAACATGGCTAGGTTTCTCTACCTTTCTATAGGAATTAATGACAGGACTCTCTGGGCCTCCAATAGCCCAGAGTGACTGTAATCCACTTTCATGTCTTCTGCTCTGTGTATCGTCACTTGTGGCAAGACAATAGTCTGGGGAAATGGCTTTAATCTTAAAAACAAGTTTTCATTGGGTTCTCTATCTCTGCCCCCTGCCCCATTTAGTCCTCCCTTTCTTCCCACAAACCATTCAAAATAAAAGAAAGATAAATCCTCAAATGAATCTCTTGACAGAACTGATCTTAGCTTCTACCTTCCCTTTCAGAAACAATAATATTATTGGTTTACAACTGGTTTGAAGTAATATAATAAGGAATTCTTGAGGACTATTACCTAGACACCAATTAAAGCCTTTCCTACAAAACTTGAAAAACAAACACAAACAATAAAACAGAAAATTAAACAATATTTCACATGGTTGTTTCTCAATAATTCATTTTATATCTCAGGATGAACACCTTAATATTAGTTCAAAAGGAATGAAAGTCAGGACAATATTAAAAAGTTATACACATCCCAACACTCTCTGGATCAAGAAAACTGTGCCTATATAAGTGTGTGTTGGTGGAGGGAGGGAGTGGAGAGTGTAAATCAAGAGCAAACTAAAATAGAAGAGGCTGAGGAGTGTGTTGCTTTCTTCACTGTTGGAAAGGTGGGAGGGGACGCATTATGCAAAATGGAAAGTCAACAGTAGAAATACCTACTTCAACTAAAGGTGGAGTGGGAGACAGTACATGTAAAATGTTTAATCCAGTGTTTCACAACTTGGCACTACAAAAGTAATCCACTGAAATAACGGAATAAACTCTTCCTGCTTCCCTCATATGTTTTTTTCTGAATATCAAAACTTATAAAGGATTCCCCAACCTGATGAAAGCTATTTTCCTTTTCATATACTTGAAAGAAGAATCTGAACTGCTTGTCCTCTTTCCAGCGAGGGAGGGGCTTGGGGCTGCATCTAAGTCTGTAAGATAGGAAGGCATCAGTGAGAACCCTAAGGTGTCTAAAAGTGAGTACACCTTACACATCTTATCAATTGAATCTGTTCAATCCCAGTCACAAGGAAGTTTAAAATCTCTCAGGTGGCCTCACTCTCTAGTTAAGGATAGGAAGACAGTTTTGTAGGAAGCCTCCAAAAGTTGTCTCAAAAGCTGTAATGTTTTCCCCCATTCCATCTGACATGGGGGAAAACTTCAGCCTGTAACTAAAAAATGTGGAATGTGTCACGGTGAAGGGCAAAAGTGACAAACTGCCTTGGTAGGTGAGGGAATCAAGAACCAGTTGCCTGCAACTGGAAAATTGCTTAAAACAACAGCAACAGCAACCTTTCTGTATCCACAAACTAATCTAACTGGTCAGCTCCTCTCTCAGAGCAAACACACACCACCAAAACGATTCTAAGTTATAGAAACGGCTTTCTGACGGGGTTGGGGAATCCTTGTGCACTGATTTATGGGCGTTTATAGGTGGCTCTGAACTGGAAACTTCACTACTCAAAAGGGCTTTGGGGCCAGAGTTGAGCTCTCCAGTTCTACAAGCAACAAGCCGTACTGGGGAGATGGGGTGGGGAGGGGATACTGCCCCCCCCGCCCCCCCCCCACTGGGATGCATTCAGCAAGAACAACTCGGATTGAGGAAGGGAGGGAGGGAGGGAAGGAAAGAAGAAAAGGAAGGAAGGAAAGCAGAAAGGGAGGAAGGGAGGGAAGAAGGGAGGAAAGGAAAGGAGAGGAAAGGAAAGGAAAGGAAAGGAAAGGAAGGAAAGGAAAGGAAGGGAGGGGAAGGGAAGGGAAGGGAAGGGAAAGGAAGGGAAGGGAAGGGAAGAGAAAGGAAAGGAGAGAAGGGATAAAAGAAGAGGATTTAATGGCAGACGGGATTAGCAAGAGGGGCACCCGGGACCTGGTTTTAAATTGGCGAGTGCTGCTTATAAGGAAACACTGTACGCACGATCAGGGTCTGGATGTTCCAGGGAACCAGTGACCGTACAAATCATGAGTTTCACAGAGATGGCACAGTGCCATGCTTTAGCCATCAGCTACCGTGAAAACTGTAGCTTCCCTCTCGCAGGCAATCCGTCATTCGCTACTGGCCGCTCTACCTCTCCACACGGAAAAAAATCGGACTCGGACAGCCTCCGGCGCGGGCTGGGCCCCGGGGACCCACTGGGAACAAGGGCTCGCGGGCGGGCGGCCGAGTGCCGGCCAGCGGGGCTCGGATAGGAGCCGCCCGCGCCAGGTCGGAGGGCGACTGCTTCCCCAGCCTGCGGAGGGTACCGGCCGCGAGTGCCTCCAAATACACCAGGGGACTCTGAACGTGTTGCTCCCGTCAACTCGCCCAACACGATTCAATTATTCACTTAGACAAAACCAACAGCACACAAGCCCGCCACTTGATGAACTCTTAAAATGACAGGCAGGGGAGCGCGGCCAGGGCGACCCTCCGCCGGACACAACCCGGGGAGGGATGTGGTTTAAATGCAAGGTCTTTAGATGCTAAAACTTAACCCGGGAGCGCGCGCGAGTGTGTGAAGAGAAAACCTCAGTTTTCAGAGCCACTAGAATAAACTTCTCGCTGAGCCTCGGCCCTCTCTCCTCCGGCAGCCTTTCCTCGGTCAGCGGAAACCCGAGGGCAGCTGGGGCCGAGGGTGGACAAGTCTCGTCGGGTCGGGCCGGCCTTCTAGCTTGGCGGGGCCCTGCGGAACCGGTCCGCCTGACCCGACTGCGCTCGCGTGGGAAAGCGGAGGCTCGGCCGGCCTGGCTGCGCTTGCCCAGCCCCGGAGCCGCGGCATCCCGGCCTGCCCGCCGGCCCTCGCGCGCCGCCGCATTTCCCGCGCTCTCGGCCCGCACGTCCCGGCGCGGCCCGCACGTCTGGGCGCGGCCGGCGCGGCTCCGTGCGGCCCCGCCTCCGGCTCCGGTTCCGGCTCCGGCTGCGAGAGGGAGGGCGGAGGCCCTCGGCGAAGGGACGGGCGGCGCTGACCGAGTGAGTGGAAGCCTGGGTCCCGGGCGCCTGCAGGCCCGCTTTCCCGGCCGCCTTTTCCCACGCTGGGCGCCCCGAGGGGCGAGCGGGCGCGTGTCCCTGACTCTAGGCTCAAGCGTGTTGGGACCCGCTTGTTTGAGCGAGCGCACAGTGTGGCGGGTTCGGTTCGTTCCCCAGTGCGCCGCGTGTGGAGACCGAGCCCGGGAGAGCCCTGGGAGCGTGGGGAGCCGGGCGTCCTCCCCGAGGGCTGGGCGGTGGGCAACTCGACGACTCGAGGGGTTCAGGGAAGGAAGGTGGGAGAGGAGGGCGGGCGCTCCCAGGGGAGGCGGCTCGCGGCTTCTCGGCCACGACCTGGGAAGCCCAGGTGTCGAAGGGGGGCCGCAGGCTGAAAGGTGGCCTGTTTCCTCAGTGGTCACAGACGCAGCGTGGTCTCCCTCCCCACTCGTGTTTCAACTTGTGGAACTCTCCGAGGTTCCCCCAGTCTTTGTTTTACGCTAAGAACGGACTAAGAAGGGTGTGTTTTTATAATTAAGGGGAAAGCTGGAGGTAGGAATAAGGCCTGTGGGTAGCGTTCCTTAAACTTTTCTTGATATATACAAAATGAAATTATACCTGCAATCATATGTTTGTGTTTATGTGTTAAGAGTATTCATTTAAAAATGTTGAACATTTAAAATATGCCACACATTTTTGTGACTTTAAAAAAAATTTCTCACTTTATCAATATTGTAGAGTTTCAGTAAATGGAAATGTCTCTGGTCTTTCAACCTCTGAGAGTAGTGGAGCGAGGGGAAAGGACCGTGGGATATCTGTCTTGTGTCCATTTGGCGCAGTCTTACTAGTACCATGCTCCCAAGATAATTAACTTGCATTTTAGTTAAAATATTATCATCATCTGCTGGACCTCAAGAGTAACGTAAACTGAGGATATTTTCCAAATGTACACCTATGCAGTATTGTAACTACCAGTACACAGTTGGATTTGATAAGTTTACATTTGAACCAGAATTTGTATAGTGCAGCTCCAGGAACACATTTGCAAACCCATTGCAAAAGCTGTATGTATATAAATGTTTGGAAAGGTATCCCAAAGTGTGATTATTCTTTGTCCCTCTATTTCAGAGGCCCAAGAATGGGCAGTTGGTTTGGATGGCTTACTGATACATTCTTCTTCTTTTTTTAAATGTGTATATATATAATATATATATATTTTATGTATTTTAAGTAGAGTATAGTTGATTTACAATGTTGTGTTAGTTTCTGGTGTACAGCAAAGTGATTCAGTTATGCATATATATACTTTTTCATATTCTTTTCCATTATAGTTTATTATAAAATATTGAATATAGTTCTCTGTGCTCTACAGTGGGTCCTTGTTGTTTATCTGTTTTATATATAGTAGTGTGTATCTGCTAATCCCAAACTCCTAATTTATCCCCCGCCCCTTCCCCTTTGGTAACCATAAGTTTGTTTTCTATGTCTGTGAGTCTGTTTCTGTTTTGTAAATAAGTTCATTTGCTGATACAGTCTTAAAGAGAGTAAAAACTGTAGTGAATTTTGGGAGAAAAGGAGCATCCCATTTAAGGTTTTTCCTGTGGAAAGAAGTTAATGATCCAAGGAAACTGATTCTAGGGAGAATTTCTATTTACACCTTCCCTTCCAATCCCTTCTCCTAACATTCTCCCTTCACCCTCGAAGAAAGAGCAACATTCTGTTTGCTTGAGGGTAGTAAGAGCAAAGGAACTAACCTTTAATGTCCATCTATTATGTACCAGATACTTTCTCTTATTTAATTCTCATAATAATCTTATAAAATTGGAATTTTTATCCCCCCCACTTTTTTTTTAAACAGAGTAAGGGAAGATCCAGCTGATTTAAATATCTGTGGCTGGGAAACAGTAGATCTGGGTTTGAAATCTAGCTCTATAATTCTAAAACCCATCATGGTCTTTAAAATCTGCTAAACTGAGTCCAAATAGACTCAAGCAAGTACCACTGGTTACTGACTCTTGCGGGTTCAGGAGGAAACTGTGAACAGTGTGTGGTCTTGTCTTTTTCTTCTCTCCTTTTTCTGGAAGGCAGCTTCCTAATTGTGGCTGTCCTTAGGATCTTTTGGCTGTGAAGAGATTGATTTGAAGCAGGGATATAAAATTCTATGTCTTTTTCCTGTGCCATACCAAAGTTGAACCTAGAGTTTAAACTCAGTTTTCTGCATTTAGGTCTCAATTGGCATCAGGTTTCAGGCTACCCATAGGCTGGCTTGGTCAAGGTAATGACTTCATGAGGACGGACTCAGATAGGTCAAACTAAGTATCACTCTTAAAACTCCAGCCTCAGAAACCAAAAGGGTGGGAGGGAAATATAGTAATAGCAGAACACATGACTGCTAATTAACCTTATTAACAACTGCAAACCAGTGAACATTTATATTTTTATTTTCTCAGAAAGGCAATTAATTTTTTTTGCCTTCTATTAACTACCTTTCCCCCTCAGATAATCACCTATATCAAAACCACCCTTTAAAAGGTCAGTAGAAATTCTTTTAAGACATTAAAATATAAAAAAGTATTGTTATTTTAATAGGCACTGTGGATAGTTTAATTTGTATCTTGTATTAAATTAAACATATGGTGAACAGGGTATAATAGATTTTCTATAATTTAGCTGCCAATGTGGCAACAGCAGCCAGTTACTCTCACCAGCAGACTTGTCAGTGGTTTGTTTACTAGCTTATTTGAATTAAAATAAAGCTTCGCTTCTGCTGACTGCACATCATTATCTATGAGACCATAATCCTGCTAGCAAATCCTATATCTTCCAGAACTGGCTCTTTTGTTTGGGATTACTGAGAGCTTAGCCTATAACAAAGAGGAATAAGGCATCCCTCTCATCCTCATAATTAAGTGTGGGGACTAATTTAGAAACAAACCCAGAAAGATGTACTATTTGGAGTTATATTTCTATACAGAATGGAAGAGAAACAGGATAGGCCAAACACCTGATTGTTAACAGAATGTTTAAACTATTAAGCAAGTGTACTACAGGAATCCAGCTTGTTAAAATTAAGAGCAACAGCAAATAAGGCATTGATGGCCTTTGCATGGGGCAGTAATTCTGTATGAAGGATCTGAAGGTATGTTTGGGAAGAGGAAGTATTAGGGTGTCAGGCAGGAGAAGATGTGCTGTATGCTTTGTGAATGACATTTATTTTGTTCTTTCATTATCCTAACAGACTGCACAATTAATAGTTATTGTTATGAGCAGAGTTATTAAAGTACTGAAATAAAAATAACAAAACAGTTTTTTATTCACTGGAAAAAATATAACTGTCTTTGGAAATTGTTAACATTTTACTAACAAGGTACATAACATTTAGCGAAAAGAAAAGAATGGGTGATTTCCTGGCTCTTTGCATACACCCAGCTCAAAACAGACCTTCATGACTTCTGGTAGCCCAATAAAATCTATGTTTAAGGAAAGAATTTCACAACTAGGATGTACATAAAAGCAGCTTTTACAATCCACCATCCATATATAAACTGATGCCTGTTTGTTAAAGAAGAGGGAAAACACAAGGGTTGATTTATCAATGTCCTTAACATTAATTGTCACAGATGGGAATTCTGAGGATACGTGAAACAAAATCAGACTCTGGTGAATTATAAAGCAGGTCCTTAGACTTTAAAAACATTTAGGCAAAGTGACAGTTCAGAACATCTGTTAGCCTTCTGTCTGAGTATAAACTAGATGTCATGGAGTGCACAGCTGTAGGCATTTTAGGCTTTTTTGCCAACATCTGTCACAGCAGTACAATAATATAGGTAATTATCAACACCTTATATAAACTATTTGCTATTTTAATTTTTAGAAAGAGTAAAATTAGTGTTACAGTCCTTGGCAAAAATAATTGAGATGAATATAGTCATTTTGCTCTAAAAGATGAATAAGTGATCTGATCATTCTTTGAAAAACACATTTTAAATATTTTCTGCAGCCAATATTGGTATTGTGCCATTTCGAAAAGCAAAATTCTAAGTGATTTTTTTGAAAAGATAAAAGTACAAGTTAAATAAGAGGGAGGGCAGAAGAGGCCAGTAATTTGCTTTTCAGAGCAACCAAAGGTGTGATATGCTTTGTGATAAAAAGATAGAATTTAATACCACACAATTGTGGCATTAATTGATTCCATATTCATAAAGATTAATAATTCGTTTTATAATGTCAGTGTAGCAAAATCTGTATTGATGAATTATAAAAAATTGTCTCCCTCCCCTCTCCTTGCTCTTCTCAGTCCTAGAATTTTGCAGAGAAATGGCATATAAAACTGTAATTCACATCTTTCCATCTTAGTAACTAAAGTTAATTTGAAAGGGTTGGCACATCATATAAATCCAGGGACATTTCATTGTTTTAATGCCACCTGGATATGGATCATCTACAGTGCTCATCCTAAGGTACTGGGAATTATTGTCTCACATCTGATTCCCTTGACCTGTACAATATTTGTGTTTCAGTCTAAACTCGAAGCAGCAAGACTATATTCCAAAGCACCTGTTCTGGGGAAGATGCCAGTCAATAATGTCTTATTGAAAGATCAGGCCCAGCTAGAGAAAATAAAGGAATTGAGCTGCAGTTGGATTTCATCATCTAAACATGCAATGTAATCTTAACCAATTCATTACACACTCCTTTTGTTTCCACTACAAAGGGGATGTTGCCTTTATCAGAGGTTGTAATTCCAGTATGTTCAAGCAAAGACAAGGGAGAAATTGAAAAAGTGCTATCAATTCTACCCACAGCCAGGAAGAACTGTAGGGTCAGAAGGTCATTATCACTGTCCCATGTACAGTTCAGACTAGACCACAGATAGCTCAAGTTTCCACACTGCAATAGAAAGGTATAATAAAGGAGACTCACAGAAAATACTGAATAGGAATAGGAGTAGGAAATCATATTCTTGAACACATTTGATTTAACACATGAAGAATCAAATGAAGTGAATCTCTATTTGGAAAATAGTCATGGATGCTTAAAATTATGCTTGCTTAGAACAGTCTTGTGAAGGAGGGAAATTTTATTCATGAAAGGCCAGCATGGCAAAAAAAATGAGTCACAAATGTCAACGTTCATAATCTAAAGGTCTAGAAAGGGTCAAATGAGAAAGAGAAGGAGGAAGTAAATACAGATATAAAAGGCAGACAACTTGGCCTGAAAGGAAGGTTTAAAAATGAAAGAAAATGACTAAAGGAAAAGAAAAATGTGATAGATACTGATGAAGAATAAGGCTTATGGGGATTCAGGGAAGAATAAATGAAGATATTGATTACCAAAGCGGGTATTAGGGACCAAATGAAAATTTAGGGCCTTGTGAGTGTCAGTACTTCCTAAAGAGAGTTATCAGCTGTAAGAAATTAGTTTTGCAGAGAGAAACATTTAAAAATAATTGCTTAGTAGTATTGTTTTGAAGTCTGTTAAAGTGAGTTCATTTGATACTTCTTAGTGCCATATTTCTTTACCACTGAGGAGAAATCAATGTATGTTGATGTCTAAGAGAGGGGGCAGAAAATAGAAATTAACCCATTTCCCAAACAACTTGGAAAATACTTTATTTCTAATGATGAATTCTACTCCTTAAGGACATTACTTTTTTTCCCATCAGGTTTTAAACATTTGGGACAGAATAATAGAACAAGGGTATCTGCAATATCAGATATCAGAGTGAGCCTCAAAATGATTGGATTAAAACCATCTTCTTCACTACAGTGGTGGTTTATAAGGAAATACACACTATCTCAGAGTTTATATTGTGCATGTGAAGGTATATTTGTGTTTAAATATCCCTCCTTGATTACTTGGTTCTCCTTGATTGATAGGAATAATACTTTGTTAGGGTCCATTTTTATATGTTGAAAATTATTTGCTGGAAGTCAGAGCTAGCTCTAATCAACCCTCTGAAATAGGCATAGCTTGCTGTCAGCGTGCTCTCATCTTCTCCCTCTTTTGTGCTATCGCTTCTCCCCGCTTGTGCCCACTGCCCTCATCTTCCTTCATTAAGTATCTTAATCCAGACTGATCTTTCCTAGGTAGTGTCCCAGCCTTGCTCCATCCTTCGTTTTTCAAAATCGGAAACAAATGGCTAATAAATAGATTCAACCTAATGTAGTAATGGCTGGTAATAACATGGTGTTCTTTCTTTAAAGTTACTAGCTTTATGCCAGAAGCTCTTTGAAGGGGGAGGTGGGCACAGATCTTAGTCATTTTTGTATCCTCTGTATCACTCAACAAAGTGCCTCCACCATAATAAATATACATTAACTCCTAAATGAATAGTTGTTATTTTATGTTTTTCTTCCAAAATCTATATATAACTGAGAGTAATCTTATGTTTTCTATTTTTAAATTTTATGTATTTATTTTTTAGTTTCCAACAGTTAGAGAGATATAGCAGTCAAGCAGAATTAGAGTCTTTAAAAGTGATATTAATTTTTTTCCTTACTGATATTTATTACAAACACATTAAAGGGAAAATTTTAAAGGAAAATGTCCTCTATAATACAACCAACCTAACAACATAACTTAAATTTTCTATATTCCTTTCTGATCTTTAGTCCACAGATAATTAAAAATTACATTTGTAGTACACATATTTTTGGATTTTTATGTTTGTTTAATTTTTGTGTGTTTTGAAACTGAATTTGTCATAAAGGGACAAAGATTCTAAATATTAAAATCTCTAATGATGAAATTTTAGACCTTCACAAAAAAATGGAATATATTTTTGGATTGGGGAGACTTTTTCAGAGCTTGCTAAGGGCAGTATATCTGAAAGTAGCTAATCTTTTATAGTCTAAATCATAGGATCTTCCATTTTAGATGGAGAAACTGGAAACATAGGATTTTAGGGACATAAAGTAGGCCTTAGAGAAAGAGAATATTCAAAATGAGATTTAGTAGTAGGTACCAGCTTCTATTTTGAATATTGATAACTGAAGGTATTTACTTGTCCTTCCCGGAGCCTATCTAGAAAAAAGCCTCAGATCTGTGTTTTTCTATCCTTATTCCAAATACATACCTTATAACAGAGTTTAGTCAAAAGGGTTTGGATGTGTAGACTATACTCACCGTGTAAAGAGAAATCAAATTAACATTTTTTATTATTAATCTGATCAGTCACTATCACTTTTGTATCACTCCAGAGCCCTTTACAGAAAGAAACACTGGAATGTTTTGTTAATCAAGGGATCATATTGAACCCTTTCAAGTGTTATATAATTAGTATTTTTTACCACTGTAAGTCAAAAAGATTTGGAAGAACTGCCACAATGTGGAGTTTAGCCTTGAATGTCCATTACCAGCAAGTGGAATGATTAGAAGAATATGATAAACTAGTATATTAGAAATATGCACTTTAATGCAGTCCATTTCCATTTCCACCTACCCTGTTATGATCTTACTATCTGCTGTGGTACCTATATATTCAGTGCAAGTAGTGATCCCCTTTCTCTCTCTCTCTCTCTCTCTCTCTCTCTCACACACACACACACACACACACACACGTGTGTGTGTTTGTGCGTGCGCGCGGGCTGCCCCTTGACATCCAACTGCAGGAGAATGATTCATTGTGCTATGCAGTTTAATCCACCATTTCTTATTTAGGTAGGATGGCATCTAGAGTATTTTTCCTTCCTAATATAAAACTAAAATCTTACAAGGCCACTGCCAACATGTAAAATTGTCAGTCTAAACATAGGAGGTTGCTTCCTTCTTAAAGAAGGTTAGAGTTCATAAGATCATAGAGCAGAGCCCCCTGGAATTCTCTCCCTTATAACTCAGCTTGTCCTGAAGGGGCCAGAAATCAGGCCACAGCCCAGACAGAGAAAATTGTGCTACATGGAAAATGCAGAGCTGATTCCCATCTCACACCTGCAGAATCTGCTGTCAGCTGTTCAATTCTAAGTTCTGTGGCTTTTCTCCATTCCTGCCTCTTTGGCTGGCTAATTTATTAACTCCTTGTTATCTGCAGCAAAGACCGCATAGGCACATATTTATGGGATCAAGAAAAACATAAAAATGAAAGGGTGATTGAGCAGCCTGACTGAATGTTGTGTTTACTTCACTAAACCATTGCTGAGAGTTGTCTCAACAGCTGCACACGGTCCAGGGTGGCATCTCAAAATTCAGCCTTGACTCCCTAGCCTAGCTTCCATTCATTCCACCTCCAGCAGCCATCTAGCCATTCAGTACACCATCCTCATTTTATGTTGCAGGCAAAAAGCCAACTAAAGTATGGTCACATTTAAAAGCCTTTTAAGCAGTGAGCACCTCCCTCCTTTCCCAATTGTTCCCTGCTTTTTCACATTCCTAGTTAATAGGTTTTTAAAGCAGTTTCCCGAACTCTTTTCCTGCCACATACTGTCTTGCCTGGCATCTGTGCAGCAAAAGGCTGTTCTTCAAGAGGCTTTTAAATCCATTGTACCTCTTTGTGCCTTTCAACTGCTAACTCTTCAGGTATGGGCTGTGTTTCTTGCTTAGCATATTTTGCATGTTCCAAGCCATTCACAGCAACTACAGCAAAAGTGAGGATAAAAATATAAATAATAAATACAGTCATTTAAAGTGATGTTTAGGGCCATGTGTGCAGTTCTCTATTTGCTTAAGGTATCTCATAGATATCCAGCAAGAGGAACATTTTCAAGAAGTGTACAATTTTGAGTTGAAATATAAATAGAAGATTTCTTTTCTTCCTTCCCTCTTCCTCCCTCCCCCCTCCCTCCCCCCTCCCTTCTTTCCTTCCTTCCTCATTTTTTTGAGAATTAAAGTTCCCTAGTAAGTCTTGAGGCTTTAGTTTGTTGAAATACCAATATACCATAAATTAGGCTGTTTGGAAATACCCCCTTGTTTTTACCAGTAGGAGGAGGATAAGAAAAGGATGCAAATGATGAGCATTAAAAAACTCGAATATTGAGAGCTGGAGAGGATCTAAAGGTCTGTATTTACATTTTTCCTTTAACAAGTGTTTATTCTCTGTTATGTGCCAGGAATTGTGCTTGGGCAGTAGATATAAAGATGAATAGGAAATCGTCTTTGTCCTAGAAGAAGCTCACAGTCTAGAGAGGAAAAAGCCAAGTAAGTAAGCAATTACTTAAATAGGTATTTTGAGAAATAGTGCTTTGTGGCTTTGCTTGAAATTAAAATGATTTATTTAGTTCAGAGATAAGAAATCTCAGGCAGGTAAGTATCCTGTTAAAATATGAAGTAAACAGGCATTTTCCCTCCTGACTACAGAAAATAATTATGACTAGCACTCAACTTTTTTTTTTAAATAGTAAAAGTACAATCTTTTTAAAAAAATTTTATTGGAGTCTAGTTGATTTACAATGTTGTGTTAGTTTCAGGTGTACAGCAAAGTGAATCAGTTAGACATATATCCACTCTTTTTTAGATTCTTTTCCCATATAGGCCATTACAGAGTAGAGTTCCCTGTGCTATACAGTAGGTCCTTATTAGGTTAGCCCTCACTTTTAAATACTTACAATCGTATGTTCTTTTCAGGCCCTATATGCTTTTTCTTTAGTTTTGAGACCAGTGATCTCATCATTCTGCCTAAATGAACTGAAGTTTTCTAAGTAATGTAGCCATTATAAATTATTCAAATACTTAAGTGTTAATATATTCTTTTTTCCTGATTTTGTCTGGTGGGTGATATTTTATAGTAATTTATAGAAAGCTAGATTAGCAAAGGCTCTCAACAATAAAACTGTTTGTAACGATCATTTTTTTTTTCTTTTTCTGTGTTGCTGCTATGCCTGGCACAAACTTTACATTTAGATTATTTTCCCATCATTTGTTTATAATTCTGTCTCTCCTTTAAAGAAGGGTTCACATCTTTATCCTACTTGATATCCCCAGTGCCTACCATAGTGATTGGCACATAGGATGGGTTTAGGAAGGAAGGAGTGAAGGCAGGAAAATGTTCAATCTTTTCTTCACACTGAAGTAATAAACAGATTATTTAGCCACCTGTGTCACTCCATCTCTGAAGCCACAAGTTGTTCTTTTATTTATATACTGTATAACACTTCATAGTGTAGCTTTTAAGATGAGCTGGTCGCTCAATACAGTCAACTTCTGATAGCCAGAAATGCCATATTTATTTTTTGTTTGCACTGGTTATCTACAAAAATACAATTAAGGTAATTCCATTCAAGTAGGTTTGGATAGTAGTGTCACTAAAGAGGAAGTAACCACATAGAGTCTTTCAGTTAAAGGCCCAGGGTTCTTATTCTCCTTTTTCTTTAAAGAAAGACTGGCTTGTACCAAAGTCACACTTATTTTAGGTTAGAAATCATACAACAGTTATGGTTCATGTTGTGATCAATCATGCCTTATGTTGGACTTTGTCTCCTGTATGTAGTTTATATAATTTATAATCTTTTAAAAATTTAAAATAAACAACTGCTAAAGAATATAGGTGTGCATGCATTAAAAAAAAAAACTAGTTAGAAAACACAAAAAGCAAATGGTTTCTAAATCTTCATTAAAGGAAAGGAAACCTGTTTTTTTCTTTCTGATGATTTGTTTTCATTTATTGATTAATTCAAGAATTAATTATTATTTATTGACTATCAGTACTGTAAAGGGGTTACATAGGTGCTGTGAGGGAAATAAAAATGATTAAGAAATAGTTCCGACCCTCAGGGAACTTTTAATCTGGTGAACAAGATGACAGTACACATGTAATGTGAAGAAGAATATGATTGATGTCTCAAGGGAGGCACTTTAGGAAGTAGAATTTGAGCTGGACCTTAAAGGATTTAAACCAGCAGAGATGTGGGGAAGACTTTATAAGCAGAGAAAACAGCATAGGCTAAAGCTCCGTGATAGGAGTATGGTGGAAGTACTGGAATGAAGGCTTGTGTAGGTTTAAGGTCATATAGTACAGACATTTGGATATAAACCATGAAGTAGAGACTAAAATTCAGGGAATACTGGGCAGTTGTTTTTTAATTTAGAAAATAGAAATGTTGTGTTTTTTAGGAAGATTAGGTTGTCAATCTGTTGGAAGGCTAGGTATGAGGGGAGGAAAAACTAGAGGTGGGGAGGTGAGTTGGGAGGGTGTTGTGAGATTCCAGGCTAAGAGTCTCATCTTTGATTTTGGCTGTTGTGACCAAAAGGAGGAAATGAATATTGGATGAATATTGTGGCTATAGGAACTGCTAAAATTTGTCAAAGTAGAAGGGATGGATAGCAATAAAAAAGAATCAAGTATGACACCAAATTTTGGGCTGGGATGACAAGGAGAATGATGGTATTAGGAGTAGAAAGAGGAGAGTCAAGTGGAGGAACTGGGTTAGTGGAAAAGATGTGAATTTGGTTTGGATCCTGTTGTATTTGAATAGTTGTTAGTTTGTTCAAGGTGAAGATAGCTATTGGAGAGTGATGAAAATGGAGGAACTTGGGAGAGAGGTCAGAACTAGCAACAGATATCTTGGAATCATTTGCATTGTAATTATAGTTGAATCTCCGTGGGGAACACAGTCTCAAAAAGAGAGAGAAGGTTGTGAGAGAAGAGAACTATGGACAAAACCTGAACACTTAAATGGAAGAAGATAAGCCCGTAAAGGGAGACAGAGGTAGATCTGTCAAAAAGATTAAAGGAGTATCAGAATTGTGAAGGGTTATAGGAACCAAGAAAGGAAAGAGTTTAAAAAAATGAGG
Organism: Physeter macrocephalus; assembly: GCF_002837175.3. Lineage (NCBI taxonomy): Eukaryota > Metazoa > Chordata > Mammalia > Artiodactyla > Physeteridae > Physeter > Physeter macrocephalus. The sequence continues at coordinate 74,716,540 of NC_041214.2, read as the reverse complement.
TGACGTCAGTAGCAGCCAGAAATGTTCACTTTTTAAAACAAGTTCTCATTTTAAAAACATTGTGTTTTATCTGCATGTTTTTGGTGTTATATTTGTCACAAATATGTTCTGTGTTTGGACGAATATACCCCAAGCTGTTAGTAATCGTTAATCTGGAGGAGTTGGAGGTGGATTTTCTCTATCACCTGCATATCAGTCAGGATCTCAGGAGGAAACAGATGGCACTTTCAAATTAGGGTAATCAAAAATGGTTAATAAAGAGACTACTTACAAACATGTGGATGAGGTGTTGGGAAACCACAAAGATTAGTGTAGTATCCCGGGTTGTTAACACCTTAAGGCCCAAAAGGATGAAGAGAAGGAGCAATTTCTGGAAATAAGAGACAAAGAGTGGTGGAGGGAAAACCACCTTGGGAGGAGCTGTGACTTTGGTCAAGAAGGAAACAAGCCTGAAGGGACCTCCAGGAAGGAGATGAGGAGAATAAAAACTCTTGTCCCTCCCTTGGATTTCCTGTTGCAGATTGGCCTAATCCAGTCAGGGAGCTAGATGTCTAGGCAACATGCCTATACAGGGCAGCCTTCTGAGGCAGAGCAGGGTGGGAAAGGGTCTGGATGGGCAAGTGGAAGATATTTGGCACAAACTGTTGTATGAATTTTAAAACATTATTGTGTATTACTTCTCTGGTTTTTTAAAGGTGTGTGTTATAATTTTCTGCATAACTTATACATTCTCATAATACAAAATTTATAATGCACGTGAGTGTATAAATAATGATTAAAGAAAAAGAATCTATAACCTCTCCACCAAAAAAGGCCCCTAGCTTAGATGGTTTTCCAGTGGGATTTTACAAAACTTTCAAGGGACAAATAATATTTATTTTATATAAATTGCTCCAGAAAATGGAAAAAAAAAAAAAAAGAACAAGAAAGGAGCTGCCCAATTGGCCAGCTCATTTTGTATGAAGCTTTATAATCTTGATTATCAAATCAAGATAAAGATGATGAAGATATAAGACAGATAAGGAAGATACAAGACAAGAAAAGCATAAACCTATTTCATTATGGATGTGAGTGCAATAACTCTAAATAAAATATTAGCTAACCAAATCCAACAGTTTATTTTAAAAATTACTTTTTTTTTTTTTTTGGCCGTGCCACACGGCTTGCGGGATCTTAGTTCCTGACCAGGGATTGAACTCGGGTCCTGCCAGTGGAAACACCGACTCCTAACCACTGGACTGCCAGGGAATTCCCTAAAAAGTACATATTGATCGAGTAGTATTTATCCCAAGAATGAAAGGATAGTTCAGTGTCAGAAAAAAATGTATCAATGTATTTCACTTTAGTATTAGATCAAAGAAGAAATATCATATGATGATTTCATGAGACACAGAAAAAACATCTTCTCTATGATAAGAGTTGCAAAATAAAGTCTTAATACTTATTTATGAAAAATTTACAGAATATTAGGAGTATCAAAGGACTTCCCAGACAATTTACAAAAAACTTACGGGAATAAATTAGAAGCATTTCCATTGAAACAAAGAACGAGAAAAAGATGTTTACAATTTTCACTACCATTTAAACAGTATTAGAGGTCCAACCTAACTTTTAAGGCAGGATAAAGGCAAGTTAGGATTGGAAGAAAGAAAAATCATTATTTGAAGGTGATATTATTATCTATATAGAAAATCCAATTGAATGAACATACTATGAATACTAACAAAAGTTTAACAAGATTAATAGAAGTTGTATATTTGTATATTTGTATATCAACTCAAAAAAGCACCCCTTTTAGACAAACTGTTCTTATAATAAAAATAAGGTATTATTTTAAGAAACATAAATTCTCTTTTTTTGTTTCCTTTAGTAGAAAAATAGAAAGGGACATAAATAAGATTTGAATAAATGGGGAGAGATACTGTGTGCACGAAGGGTATGATTTAACCTAATAAAGTTATCAATTCTCTCCAAGTACACATGCAAAGTAAATGAAATTCCAATCAAAATTCTAACTGGGTTTTTGAGAAACACAACAAATTCTAAAATTTATATGGATGGCTGATGGCTCCAAAATTTCTAAATATGTGCATAGGAAAAGATGAGCCAAAAAGATAGTAGTCACCCTCAATCATCAGATAAGACATGCTATAAATGGTGATGGTGATGATGATGCTGTTGTTCCAGCAATATGTAAAGAAACCAAAACAAAACAGAATTGAGAGCTTAAAAATAGATCTAGGTATGTATAAAGACATATGATAATGTTTGTATCACAAAGCAATTGAAAAAAGGCAAATAATTTAGTAGATGATGTGATCATTATATGGAGAAAAATAGAGACTGCTAACTTACATAAAAGTTGGCTCCAGATAGACTAAGGACCTAATAATATGAGAGATAAAGATAAAGGTAACCATATAGGACTTCCCTGGTGGCACAGTGGTTAAGTATCCGCCTGCCAGTGCAGGGGACACGGGTTCGATCCCTGGTCTCGGAAGACCCCACATGCTGTGGAGCACCTAAGCCCGTGCGCCACAACTACTGAGCCTGCGCTCTAGAGCCCATGAGCCACAACTACTGAGCACGTGTGCCACAACTACTGAAGCCTGCACGCCTAGAGCCCATGCTCCGCAATGAGAGAAGCCACCACAATGATAAGCCTGCGCACCACAAAAAAGAGTAGCCCCAGCTTGCTGCAACTAGAGAAAGCCCGTGCGCAGCAACAAAGACGTAACGCAGCCCAAAATTTTAAAATATATACGATAAAAAAAGATAAAGATAGTAGAGGATAATAGAAGAAAATGTGAAATGAAATCTTTGTGACCAAAGGGGAGGAAATTTAATTTTATTTATTTATTTATTTTTATTGAAGTATAGTTGATTTACAGTGTTTGTTAGTTTCAGTTGTACAGCACAGTGATTCAGTTATATATATATCACACACATATATATATATACACACATATATATGTATATATATATTCTTTTTCAGATTCTTTTTCCTTATAAATTATTACAAAATATTGAGTAGAGTTTCCTGTGCTATACAGTAGGGCCTTGTTGGTTATCTATTTTATATATAATAGTGTGTATATGTTAATCCCAACCTCCTAATTTATCCCTCTCCCACCCCAGAAAAGCCTTTTTAAACAAAATCTCAAAAGCACCAACTATAAGTCAAAAAAGAGTGGCTGGATTTGGCTACACCACAGGTTAAGGATTTTGTTCAATGTAGTGTTCCATAGATGAAGTTAACAACAGATGTTAGATTGGGAAAGGGTATTTGCCATGTTTAAAACCAGCAAGGGATAATATCCCAAAATGCAAGAACCCCTTAAATCAACATGAAAAATATGGAGACCCCAAGAGAAAAATTCATAAGAGGTTAAACAGGTAATTCAGAGAAGATGTCTGAATAAGTAGCAAATATATGAAGAGTTGCTAAAGTTCATTATAAAGAAGTGGAATGCAAATTAAAAAACAATAAAATATCATTTTACAAGTATTTGCATGGCAGCAGTTAGAAAGGTGGGTAATACCAAGTATTGGAGAGGATATGGAATAGTGGAGATTTTTGCACTGCTGATGGGGATATAAATTGTACAGTCATATGCATAGCAATCCTACTCATGGATCTGTTTTTCCAGAGAACTAGCAAAAGTTTTAGGACATGTTTATGGATGTTATAATATCACTAATGGAGGTAGAGAGTTAGGTGCATCCGATAAGTAATTTTAATCAATAAGTAAAATATAGTGAATGCATACTATGAAGTACTATGCAGCAGTAAGAAGCAGGGAACTCATTGATCATGGAAAAATCTTAAAAACATAATCATGAAAGAAAAAATAGGAAACATAATGAGAGCTATAGCACAAATGCTATTTATTTAAATAGAACACACATAATTCTTTACAAAACAACTATATCTATTTTGTAATGCTATACACATTTAAATATACATTCTAATCTCTTTAAAATGGGTTAATACTCAGAGGAGGGAAATGAGCTTGAAACTTGAAGAAAGAGTGAAGTAAAGAGCAAAGTGAAGAAAAAGTAAAGCAAAGGAAAGGGATCATACATGGACCAATGATGACAACATGCAGACAAATTAAGGCCACAATTAGATCAAACTGCTGTCTGTGCATCTGAAGTTCAAAATCTAACAACAAACCATTTAGGTGGTTTTCAGTCATTTGCTACAGTGGCTGTCTTTGTCATACATTATTTTATAATAAAAAAAGAAACATTTTTCTTGTACTATGCATTTCTGAGGTGTCTTCTCTACTATTCTTTCCTGAGAGAGACTCATAGTATTCTAGGCAGAAGTAAAATTACAGTTATGTGCCTAGCAAACATCAGGGTATTCACATGACTTCCTTGACTGATCTGAGGTTTCAGTGATCTGAGAGACAAACTCTTTTTCAGCAGCTTTCAAACATTTTGGTCTTGGGATCCCTTTATATTCTTAAATTATTGAGGATCCCAAAGAGCCCTTGTTATTTACCATATTAGAAATAAAAATGTTAAATATTTAATAATTTTAAAATAACGATCATAAAACCATAAAATGTTAACATAACATTTTTTAAGTGAAAAATAATTATATTTTGCAACACAAACATTTAGTGAGAAGAGTGGCATCATCATGTGTACAAATCTCTTTAATGTCTGACTTAATAGAAGACAGCTGGATTCTCATATTTGTTCTGCATTCATCTCTTGTAAAATGTTGTTTTGATTGAAGTATATCTAGAAAATCCAGCTTCATAGACATGTAGTTAGAAAAGTGAGGGGTATTTTAACAGCCTTTTCAGTTAATCGTGGATATTTGTCTTTGATATTGCACCAAAGCTCGACAAGTGATAGTTTCTTGAAGGTGATTTTCAGTGTGAAATCTGAAACTATTTTCAATGATAATTATTATCAATGAACTTTTTGTAGTTTGTTATATTAAAATTTATTGGCATGTCTTGTACTTTGATGAATCTTTTATCCATGCATGATTTTGTAATTTCGTGCATTGGTCAGTTGGAAAGTGTTAGTTTACTGAGTTATGCATGTCATATACAATATTAAAAAAAAATCACGTTTGTTAATTATAACACTGATCTCATCAGAAAAGTACTTAAGTATTGGGAAGCTGTGACGCTCACAGCAGTGGATACAGGTTTTCCAAAATTGTAGTTTTCATTGAAAGTTATCATTGGCAACTGTCATTTTTTTCCCCTTGAGGTTATAGACTCGCTTTACTTTTGAGAAAATACCAAACACCTAAGTCTGAATAAACCATAGTTTGTCTGCAGTTTTTTCTTTCAGATAAAAATGGTGTTCCATGAAAAAATGGTGTTCCATGAAAAAAGCTTGCAACTCAGGTGCAACTCATAGTATCATGAGATATCCACGGTCCTTTGTTCAGAATGCAGCAGAAGTGCTGTATGCATACTTCCCATTTTATAACACAGAATATTAAAAAGGGCTTGTACTGAAGGGTTGAGATTTAATAAAATTAATAATTTCTGCTGCCTCATCGAGCACATCCTTAAATGAATCTAGGCTTGCTCCCTGCACGGTGGTGTATGACAGTGATAGAGCAGTTTTGTGCCACTACCTTTTTTTTTTTTAATGTATCATTGTGATGTGGATTATTTTACTTTATTAAACTATAGTTGATTTACAATATTGTGTTAGTTTCAGGTGTACAGTTTCAGATTCTTTTCCATTATAGGTTATTACAAGATATTGAATATAGTTCTGTGCGCTCTACAGTAAATTCTTGTTTATTTTATATGTAGTGCTGTGTATCTATTAATCTCATACTCCTAATTTATCCCTCCCCCTCCTCTTTCCCCTTTGATAATAAGTTTATTTGCTATGTCTGTCTGTTTTTGTTTTGTAAGTAAGTTGATTTGTATTATTTTTTTAGATTCCACATATAGGTGATACCATACGGTATTTGTCTTTCTCTTTCTGGCTTACCTCACTTAGTATGATAATCTCTAGGTCCATCCATGTTGCTGCAAATGGCAATATTTCATTCTTTTTTATGGCTGAGTAATAGTCCATTGTATGTATATACCACATCTTTTTTTTTTTAATTTAAAATTTTTGCTTTGTTTAGAATGACATTAAATGACAAAACAATCACCACGGCAAATTGACAAAAAGAATGTGGAAGAAAAGAAAAAGCTTTACACTACCAAATGTAAAATAGATAGCTAGTGGGAAGCAGCCACATAGCACAGGGAGATCAGCTCGGTGCTTTGTGACCACCTAGAGGGGTGGGATAGGGAGGGTGGGAGGGAGGGAGATGCAAGAGGGAAGAGATATGGGGGTATATGTACATGTATAACTGATTCACTTTGTTATAAAGCAGAAACTAACACACCATTGTAAAGCAATTATACTCCAATAAAGATGTTAAAAAAAAAAAGCAAAAGCTTTATGTTTCTGAACTGCTAACAGCACTTTTTTCTAGCTTTTGAACAAAAGCTCCACATTTTGTTAGCAATGAGCCCCACAAATTATGTAGCTAGCACTGGTAAACAGCTATTCAAAAAATTAAGATAAAATCAAAGTATGAGAAAAAATCATATGGATTCCCAAAGATGATCACTGTTCACTTCCTTGTATAATATATATCCTCTTGGGATTTTTTCTTACATATGTAGTTTCTCCTATTTGTCACACTCCTTCTTTTAATAGAATTATATATTGTGAAAATAATATTATTCTCTCCACCTAAAGCATTCTCCCAATATCTGAATGACTTGCTTCCTTACCTCTTTCAGGTGTTCATCCAAGTATCTCCTTAAGAAAGGCCTTGCCTGACCACCCTATTTTTCCAGCCCCTGCCACCAGCAACAGCCATGGCATTTATTCACCTTTAATAACCATCTGACATACCACCTAACTTTGCTAAATTTTAGTTTATTGTTTGTCACTCTGTTTTAGTCTGTCCAAGCTGCTATAACTCTGTTTTAGCTGTCCAAGCTGCTATATCCATGAACTAGGAGGCTTGTAAACAACAGAAATTTATTTCTCACAGTTCTGGAGGTTGGGAAGTTCAAAATCAAGGAGCTGACAGATTTGAACCACATCTTCTTTATCCATTCATCTGTTGATGGACATTTAGGTTGCTTCCATATCTTGGCTATTGTGAATAGTGCTTCTATGAACGTTGGCTTGCATGTATCTTTTTGAATTAGAGTTTTTAGTCTTTTCTGGATATATGCCCAGGAGTGGGATTGCTGGATCATATGGCAACTCTATTTTTCATTTTTTAAGGAACCTCCAGACTGTTTTCTGTAGTGGCTGCACCAATTTACATTCCCATCAACAGTGTAGGAGGGTTCCCTTTTCTCCACACCCTCTCCAGCATTTATCATTTGTAGACTTTTTGATGTTGGCTATTCTGACTGGTGTGAGGTGATACCTCATTGTAGTTTTGATTTGCATTTCTCTAATGATCGGCATTGTGGAGCATCTTTTCATGTGCCTGTTGACCATCTGTTTGTCTTCTTTGGAGAAATGTTTATTTAGGTCTTCTGCCCATTTTTTGCTTGGGTTGTTTGTTTTCGTGATACTGAGTTGCATAAGCTGTTTATTTTGGAAATTAATCCCTTGTTGGTCACATCATTTGCAAATATTTTCTCCTAGTCCATAGGTTGTCCATATATCTATCTATCACCATATATTTTATTTTGAAAAAAATTTGACTATATTACCCATTAATTTAACGGATTAAAAAAATGCTTTATACTACCTGGCAAGTACTAAATTTCCCTTTATGGTTACAAAGATAGAAAATGGGAAGAAGAAGAATCCATCTGTTTTCTGATGAGGTGAAATTGAAATGATGTACCTAATGGTGTCTTATTTTCAGTAGTCATATTGAATACATATTGAATGTATTAATACATATTGAATGAATGAGTGAAACAAATGGACAGTGACATTGCATTACTAGTACATAGTTATTATAATGGTACACATGAGATAAAACTCACTTTTAGCTCCACTGTCTTTCTTCCTTGGGACAGTATCTTCTTTCTTATTCTTCTTTTCTTCCTCCCTCTTGTCATTTTCATTTCATGAGCTTCCACTCATTCTCCACTTCCCAGAGCTGAATAAAAATATGTTTGAAGGAAGACCTATTCCATGTGAATTGGCAGATATCTGTATGAGAGCTGGTGGTTCTGAATTATGCCTTTTTTTTTTTTTAGAAACAGTAAAACACTGTCTATATTATACCAAATAAACTGACTAAAAATTGAAAAATTTATTTAAATCTTTGTGTACATGTAGACAGAAGCTGGATTGCTGAGTTCTGGGACAAGTCACAGAGCTTGAGATTTTATAATTGATCCATTGATTCCTGAATTTGCATACTGTTCCTATGCTGGTCAATCACTTGGTCGGATAGAAAATATCCCGTAAGAACTGAGAGTCCAGTAAATCAAAATATATTTACTGGAATGTAATATATATTTAATGTATGTGAATAATAACAGAATAAGAAGCCTCTTACTGTTTTCTCAGTTAAACTCATAAATTACCATACATAATACAAATTATTATTGTAAACTCCTTGTACCTATACTATAACTGCCATAAGTTTTCTCTTACTATTTTTTTTCTTTTCCTATGGGCAACAGAAGTTCAGCATACATTTACACGGTGTCAGATTTCTGACATATAATTGGAAAACAGAACAAAGATGCAATTCAGTTTGATGAAGCTTTTTACAGTTTTACATGTCTTTATGGGCATATACATATGTTGATACAAAATAATACATTTACCACTTTTTAAAATGCTTTCATTAATGAAAAATGCATATTTATAATTGATGTAATTGTAGCATTCATTTTTTAAATTGGGGTATAGTTGTTTTACAGTGTTGTGTTAGTTTCTACTGTACAGTGAAGTGAATCAGCCATATGTATACATATATCCCCTCTTTTTTGGATTTCCGTCCCATTTAGGTCATCACAGAGCACTAAGTAGAGTTCCCTGTGCCATATAGCAGGTTATAGCATTCATTTTTGATATAGCACCTTCATCATTAAATTATTCCTTATTTTTCCAAGTAATAATTATTATCTTACAGACTCAACTTTAATAACTAAATTAAGGTCAACATTCTCTTGAATTCTACGTGATGAGATCAAACTATATCATTTTTATTTCAAATTAAGTTTTATTTTTGAAGAAGTAGGATGTAAATCTTTATGTTTAGAAGAAAAATCAGAAATCATTCACATGGGGGCGGAATCAATTTTTAAATCTTTTTTGGTGTTGCACAGAAATTTCTGGGAATGTCATCATTTCAAACTTGGAGGTGTCACTGCTCTATTTTCCCATATGGTTGGAATGAATTCCCTTGCAGCGACTGCCTCCCATTCACGCATGGGAGGAGCCAGAATGCAGCTACGGAGTAGTCCATCAAAGGTGTTTTTCATTATTAATAGAAAAGTTATATTGTCTGCCTGCCTGAGAATGTTTATGGAAACGTGTTCTTTCTATCTCCAGAATTCATTTTTGAGAGTGCATGCAAATCAAACTATTGAATAGGTAACAGATATTTTGCTCCCCTACAGACACAACTTGTAGTCTTATATACAACTATAGCAGATCTTTAAAGTTCTCCAACACCGTTGGAAAACTCCAAGATGGTTTATCCTGAGAAGTGTTGGAAGCTCTTAGAAAGTGCTTTTAAAAAATAGGATAGGGCTTCTCTGGTGGCGCAATGGTTGAAAGTCCCCTTGCCGATGCAGGGGACACGGGTTCGTGCCCTGGTCCGGGAAGATCCCACATGCCGCAGAGCGGCTGGGCCCGTGAGCCATGGCCGCTGAGCCTGCGCATCCGGAGCCTGTGCGCCGCAACGGGAGAGGCCACAACAGTGAGAAAAAAAAAAAAAAAAAAAAAAAAAAAAAAAAAAAAAAAAAAAAAAGGATAGATTCTCTCATTTCTAAAATGGCTTTATTAAAACCTCACCTAGAAGCAGAGGTGGGATGTTTGATGTTTTTTTTTTTTGTCTTAAGAACTTATAATTATTTTTGTCAGCAAAGCCTAATAATAATTAATTTAATCTAAAATTTAAAATAAAGGCAGCCAAATTTCCACAAATATTTTCAAATGCAGTTCCTAAAATAATTGATATGTCTACACTTGGCATTATCTATACCAGTGGTTCCTAAGTAGTGATTCATGATAAAATTTTCACCTATCTGTGGTGAAATAGGAATATTAGGACAATATAGTGAGTTTTTCATCATTAAATTTATCCAGTTTAAATTAGGACTATCCTTTATACTGAGAATATGTTATTCCTACTTTTAAATGTTAAAATGTTCATTCGTTTATTACATAACAGTGGTGATAGATAATTGTTTTTTAACATCTTTTGGTGGCAGTTTTTTGTAGATCTCTAGTTTTTAGAAGTTTTATGGTTGTGAAATCCAGAAGTGTAGGAACTCTATTTCATACAATGTTAAAACGTCTACATAAAGAGTGAAAATTTAGTGCCAAAAAACATTTAATTTACTAACTGTTTAACGTTCTATGGGGACATTGAGACATATGCTTTAAATTAACAGTTAAATATAGTCTGCTATATATACAAAACTTAACAAAGAAATCTATTCAAATGGTCAACACATAACATGAGGTGAATTAGAAAGGGAGTTTAAAAAGTGTGAAAAGTGACCTTGGCCTGGGATGAATGGGCTAAGGAAGAAGCTAACTGAAAGGTCACACTTGCCATGACTCTGAAATTATTTTATGGGCTTGGCTTAAAGAAATGGGATTTTATGTTTAGTCAGCTAAATCTAGGATTAAAGAGAGGGGAATTATCACTTTTGCAACTTTGATGAATTAGGAATGGTATGAGCAGCTGGTAATTAATGAAGGCTCAAAGGTAATTCAACCTGGAGTACAAAATCTTTGCCTGTTTTATTTGCTGCTCTGGTCCTAGTGCCTAGTAGGTGTTCCATAAATATATGGTGAACAGAGAACATGAAAGAAGAAAGAGAAGGTAGCTGCTGGGAAAGTAGCAGTAGAGGACCGTGTAGAACACCAAGAAGATGAATTTTAGGAATAGCTAATAAATTTAGAGTTTTTTTAAGGCCTCTTTTAACCTAGGCAACATAGTCTTATTTATTGTCAGTTGCTCTGCTAACTACAGTATGGATGGTGAAATGATTTTGTATTGATTATCAGCTACTACTACTAGAATTTACATGATAACTAGAAGATAACAGAATTATGGTTTAAGACGGTCCTAAATCCATTAGTAATTCTAAAATTTTAGTGAACTTTTTCTTAATGCAAAGAATTTCACTTCTAGTTACATATTTATGGACCTAAAATCATTATCACCTCCTTAAAATCACCAAGTAATAGAGTTGGAAAGTGATTCCAAAGATTATCTATATCATCTTTCCTGAAAAACTAATTTTCAAAGATCTTATTGATATTCTGTACCATATTGAATCAGGCCTACTTTACTTTTGAAAAAATTTTAATTATATAAGTTTCAGGTGTACAGCGTTATAATTCACCATCTGTATACACTACAGAGGGATCACCAGCACAAGTCTAGTTACCATCCATCACCATGAAGTTAGCTCCCTTCACCGAGTTCACCCACCCCCCTACTCTTCCCCTCTGTTAATGACTAATCTGATCTCTATCTCAGTGAGTTTGTTTTTGTTTTATTTTGTTTGTTCAAATTTTTTTTTTTTTTTGGCCACACCACATGGCATGTGGGATCTTGGCTCCCTGACCAGGGATCAAACCCATGTCCCGGGCTTCCCTGGTGGTGCAGTGGTTGCGCGTCCGCCTGCTGATGCAGGGGAACCGGGTTCGCGCCCTGGTCTGGGAGGAACATGCCGCGGAGCGGCTGGGCCCGTGAGCCATGGCCGCTGAGCCTGCGCGTCCGGAGCCTGTGCTGCGCGACGGGAGAGGCCACAACAGAGGGAGGCCCGCATACCACAAAAAAAAAAAAAAAAAAAACCCATGTCCCCTGCAGTGGAAGCACAGAACCCTAACCAGTGGACCACCAGGGAATTCCCTGTTCATTTGTTTTGTTTTTCTAGATTCCACATATGAATGAAATCACACAGTATTTGTCTTTCTCCATGTGACTTATTTCACTTAGCATAATACCTTCAAGGTCCATCCATGTTGTCACAAATAATAAGATTTCATTCTTTTTTATGGCTGAGTAGTATTCCATTGTGTACTTATGTAACACATCTTTATCCATTCCATCATTGATGGAGCCTTAGGTCGTTTCTATATCTTGGCTATTGTAAATAATGCTGCAGTAAACATAGGGATGCCTGTATCTTTTTGAATTAGTGTTTTTGTGTTCTTTGGATAAGTACTCAGAAGTGAAATAAATGAGTCATATGGTAGTTCTATTCTTAATTTTTTGAAGAATCCATACTGCTTTCCATAGCGGCTGCACCAACTTCCAGTCCCACCAACACTGTACGGAGGTTCCCTTTTCTTCACATTCTCTCCAATATTTGTTATTTCTTGTCTTTTTGATAATAGCCATTCTAATAGGTGTGAGGTGATATCTCATTGTGGTTTTGACTTTTCACTTCTCTAATAATTAGTGATGTTGAGCATCTTTTCATGTGCCTGTTGGCCATCTGTATGTCTTCTTTGGAAAAACCGTCTATTCAGATCCTCTGCCCATTAAAAAAATTTTTTGTTGTTGTTGAGTTGAGTTTTTTTTTTTTTTTTTTTTTGCGGTACGCGGGCCTCTCACTGTTGTGGGCTCTCCCATTGCGGAGCACAAGCTCCGGATGCGCAGGCCCAGTGGCCATGGCTCACGGGCCCAGCCGCTCCGCGGCATGTGGGATCCTCCTGGACCAAGGCACGACCCCGTGTCCCCTGCATCGGCAGGCAGACTCTCAACCACTGTGCCACCAGGGAAGCCCTGAGTTTTTTATATATTTTGAATATTAGCCCTTTATCTGATATATCATTTGCAAATTCTTCTCCCATTCAGTAGGTTGACTGTTCGTTTTGATGATGGTTTCCTTTGCTGTGCAGAAGCTTTTTAGTTTGATGTAGTCCCATTTGTTTATTTTTGCTTTTGTTGTGCTTGCTTTTGGACTCAGGTCCAAAAAAGCACCACTAAGACCCATGTCAGTGAAATTACTACCTATTTTTTTTCTAGGAGTTTTATGGTTTCACAGCTTATGTTCAAGTCTTTAATCTATTTTGAGTTAATTTTTGTGTATGGTGTAAGATAGTGGTTGAGTTTCATTCTTTTGCTTGTGGCTGTCCAGTTTCCCAACACCATTTATTGAAGAGATTATTCTTTCTCCATTGTATGTTCTTTGCTCCTTTGTCATAAATTAATTGTCCCTATATGTGAGGGTTTATTTCTGGGCTCTCAGTTCTGTTCCATTGATATGTGTGTTTGTTTTTGTGCCGGTACCATAACTGTTTTGATTACTATAGCTTTGTAGTATAGTTTGAAATGAGGGAGCATGATACCTCTGGCTTTGTTCTTCTTTCTCAAGATTGTTTTGGCTATTTGGGAACTTTTGTGGTTCCACAGAAATTTTAGACTCATTTGTTCTAGTTCTGTGAAATATGCCATTGGAATTTTGATAGAGATTTCATTGATTTTATAGTTTGCTTTGGGTAGTATGGACATTTTAATAATATTAATTATTCCAATCCATGAACATGGAATATCTTTCCATTTCTTTGTGTTTTCTTCAATTTCTTTCAGTAGTCTCTCATAGGTTTCAAGGTACATGTCTTTCACCTCCTTGGTTAAATTTATTCCTGGTATTTTATCCTTTTTGATGCAATCGTAAGTGAGATTGTTTTCTTAATTTCTCTTTCTGATAGCTCATTATTAGTGTATAGAAATGCAACAGATTTCTGTATATTAATTTTGTGTTCTGCAACTTTACTGAATTCATTTATTAGTTCTAACAGTTTTTTGGTGGAGTCTTTATGGTTCTCTATATACAGTATCATGTCATCTGCAAATAATGACAGTTCTGATTTGGATGCCTTTTATTTCTTTTTTTCTTGCCTAGTTGCTCTGGCTAGAACTTCCTATACTATGTTCAATAAAAGTGGTGAGAGTGGGCATACTTGTCTTGTTCCTGATCTCGGGAAAAAGCTTTCAGCTTTTCACCATTGAGTATGGTGTTAGCTGTGTGTTTGTTATATATGGCCTTTGTTATGTTGAGGCACATTCTCTTTATACCCACTCCGTTGAGAGTTTTAATCATAAATGGATGTTGATTTTTGTCAGAAGCTTTTTCTTCTGCATCTATTGAGATGATCATATGATTTTTTATCCTCCATTTTGTTAATATGATATATCATGTTTATTGATTTATGGATGTTGAGCCATCTTTGCATGCTTGGAATAAATCCCACTTGATCACAGTGTATGATCCTTTTAATGTATTGTTGAATTCAGTTTACTAATGTGTGTTGTTGAGGATTTTTGCCATCTGTGTTCATCAAGGATATTGGGCATCAGGCCTACTTTTAAGTTGCTTATACTTATTAAAAACAAACTGCTATTATATATATGCATATGTTAATCCCAATCTCCAAATTTATCCCCCCCCACCTTTTTGTCTTTGGTAACCATAAGTTTGTTTTCTACATCTGTGACTCTATTTCTGTTTTATAAATAAGTTCATTTGTACCATTTTTTTTAGATTCCACATATAAGTGATATCGTATGATATTTGTTTTTCTCTGTCTGACTTACTTCACTTAGTATGATAATCTCTAGGTCCACTACTATATATGAAATAGATAACCAACAAGGACCAACTGTATAGCACAGGGAGCTCTACTCAATATTCTCTAATAACCTATATGGGAAAAGAATCTAAAAAAGAATGTATATATGTACATGTATAACTGATTCATTTTGCTGTACACCTGAAACTAACACAACATTATAAATCAACTATATTACAGTAAGAAAAAATAAAAACAAAACAAAACAAAAACCAAACTGCTTATAATTGTTTCTTATAAGTTATTTTGCCAATCAGTCAAAATTTGGTAAGGAATAAGTATGAATGAGATTCATAAAAATTTATTTTTTTGTCAAATTAGCTTTTTGAAATATGATTAAATATAAGATTTAGGTTTCATTTCTCTTCACTTTACAGGACTTAATTTCCCCGTAAACCAAAAGAAATACCACTTTACAGGCTATTGTTGTAAGAGAATTGCATCTTGATGATTTAATTTACAAATACACAAAAGCCCATAGAGTTCTAATAAATAAAAAATTTTGTTGTCCAATATATATATGTGATAAGTAGACAACAGAGGACTGTTTCTGTGGGATATTAGAATTTTCAACAGTAAATTTGCTCTCACCACTTCATCTCATGTTAGCATATTTATGTTCCTTTCCCCAACTTTCCCCGCCCTGTCTCTCAACACATGAGGTACAACACTCACTGATTCTTTCTACTGTGTGTTAGACATCTGAAAATGTGTGGTCTTGCAAAACTGTGAGGCAGATTGGAATTCTTTATAGCATAAAGTTAGTGACATGTAGTTGCTTCAAATCATATCCACTCTTCTGGTAACCAAAAGAAATGCAGTGAAATAATAAAGGTTGTTTCCTTGTTTATGAATAATTAAAGGTTCCCCCAAAACATTTCTAGTTATTATTAGAAAATAATTTCTCTCGTTCAGCAGAGGAATTTGGGTTTGCAAAGTGTATATTGTTTTCCTGAAGGCCTATTGCTTGTCAAACATGTACACATACCTGCATAAGAGCATATGTCCTTTAATTGTTAAAAAGAATCATGGAAGCAAAGACAGAAATTTACTTCATCAGATTAACAGTGATGAGACCAGTTTAGCTATTCAACATGTTCTTGATGTTCTATTTTTTTAGATATAAATTTTATTTATTTATTTATTTATCTTTGGCTGCGTTGGGTCTTTGTTGCTGTGCGTGGGCTTTCTCTAGTTGTGGCGAGCGGGGGCTGCTCTTTGTTGCGGTGCGCAGGCTTCTCACTGAGGTGGCTTCTCTTGTTGCGGAGCATGGGCTCTAGACACGCAGGCTCAGTAGTTGTGGCTCGCGGGCCCTAGAGCACAGCCTCAGTAGTTGTGGCGCACGGGCTTAGTTGCTCCGTGGCATGTGGGATCTTCCCGGACCAGGGCTCGAACCTGTGTCCCCTGCATTGGCAGGCAGATTCTTAACCACTGTGCTACCAGGGAAGTCCTTGATGTTCTATTTGTGATTATAGTGTTCGTCCATCTTTGTAGTCCAGGTATTCCCCAGGAAGGGGCCTCACCAGTATCTCCTTCCTGTGATTTACTCAGGCTTGAATGGAATGTACCTCAACTAGCCAATCATGTTTTCTGTTTATTTTCTCATTTGGGGACTACTCTCCACCCCTGCCTTTGGTTGTCTCAGTTGGAGAGCATCTTAGTTCTAAAGTATAATTAATGTCTCTCATGTGCAAAGGAGGCACTCGAGGATGAAGTTACTCTCACCTCATTCTCCCTATTATCCTCTCACTGCTGTTGCTTTTTGAAAACCATCCTCTATGTCACCTTTCACCAAAGTATGCTTTACTAGTTTGGGGAGATTTATGATTGTATATATTTATATATTATGATTGTATATTTATGATTATATTTAGATTTATGATTGTATATCTCAACTCAAATAAAAGGAGCAAGTATGCAAGTGAATCCTAACAGGGTCTGTCCAATCATTTTCTCACAAGTTTTAAGCAACGTGTTTCTAGACTCTAAAAATAGAGTGCGTATCACAAAACAGCTTATATCCAGTAAACTATCATTTAATCCAACCATAAATTATGGAACCTTGTTAAAAGCACTCCTCCTGTATTTTCCTCTTTCTGGGCCAAGGAGGGTGTGCATGTACAGGAAGAAGATGGGGACATGAGGAAGAGGGGAGTCTTTTCGTACTCTGTTCTTACACACTGAGCCTACTGAACAGGAGTTACTCATGAGTGTGGAGAGAAGAAGTAATCTATGTCTGAGAATTTTTTAAATGTAAAGTTAAATTGTATCTAGCTGCTCCAGCTGTTTTCATTTCCCATTTGAATGTTTACTATTTTACTCAAAGGGTAAAGCAGCTATTGAGTATTGCATGTATCATTCTGAAAAAGGAACTTTCTCTGTCCTTAATAGCTAGAGTACCAGAACTGTCCAGGAGGTCAGAGACCAAGACTATCTTATTCAACACTGAATTTCCAGAATCCAACCTGGTACTTGATACCTTGTAGGTGCTCAGTATATATTTAAGAGAATGAAGAATAATCATTGCTCTCCAAGTTGATAAAATAAATAATGATGCCTACATTGTAAGTTTGTAACATTGTGAAAAGCAAAAGATTAAGTTGCGTTTCTTTGTGTTTGTGTAGGTATATGTATTATAAACAATATAATTAAAGCCTTTCAATTGTTGATTTGCTTATTTTATTTTTTTACTAAATTTTAAGATCTTGGAATCTGAGAAAATTTATAAGACGAATATTTACAGCGGTTTTTCTGTTGCAGGGCAGTTTGAAAGATACATGAATTATAATGTTTTATTTTTTGAGGCCTTGTCCATATCAATTGTTTTGATCTAATTGACCAGACTATTTCCTAAACAGTTGACCCTTGAACAATGCGAGGTTAGGGATGCCACCCCCCTTGCACAGTCAAAAATCCAGGTATAACTTATAGTGGTCCCTTCTGTACATGGTTCTTCCATATCTGTGGTTCCTTGGTATCCGTGGTTCCAAATTTGAGGATTCAACTAACTGCGGATTGTGTAGTACTATACTGTTTACTATTGAAAAAAATCTGCCTGTAAGTAGACCCATGCAGTTCAAACCCATGCTGTTCAAGGGTCAACTGTAGTTCAAAATTCAAAACAGAAAGGTTTCCTCCCATCCTTGACCCCTAGCCACCTAATCCCCCTTCTCACAGTTGATGTTGTTAGTTCCTTGCATAGTTTTCCAGAAAGAATTTATGTTTTTAAAATTCAACAGCTAATTTAAATCTGTCTCTTTATGGAACTTTCTATATCAATTATATAGAGTTTATTCATTCTTTTTTGTGGCTTCATGTTCTGTTGCATGAATCTACTACAATTTAAACAATTCCTTATTAATGAACATTTAAGTTATTGCCAGTATTTTAGTGTTATAGACAATGATGACATGAGTAAATTTGTAAAAAATGTCATTCTATACACAGGTTTTTCCTTAGAATAAATTCCTAGATGTAGAATTGTTATATTAAAATATATGCATTTATAATTTTGATAAATATTTTCCAAATTGCCTAGAGGATAGGTTTCAGTGATTTTTTTCTTAACAATTTGCCTGACTCAAACTATTCTATAGGCTGATTTTTTATATTCTGTAGTCACACCATTGAAAATTGAATCCTACAGTCCTTAGGTGGAATAAGCAACCATGTTGATGGTGCAATTTAAGGAGCATTGAGTGTCCCACAGTCAAAATATCTGAAAATTAGCAGCCTGTCATAATGTTATTTGGGGCAATCCTTTTTATATGATAATCATACCCAACGCTTTATTTTTTTTTGGTTATAGTAATTAGTTACTAGTATTCATACCTTGATAAACTATAAAATGTCTCTCCAAAACTTTTGTTTTTCTTGTGTATATTTCCACCTTATCTACTGAAAGAGTGAAATGACAGCCCATGGCCTTTTTACTATAATAACCTGTGGAAAATCCAAGTTGCACAGAATATTGGTATCACTATGAGGGGTGGGAGGGGGAGCAAGGGAGGAAAGGAGGGAAAGAGAAAGAGAAACTTAATTCTTCACAGGTTTTTTTTTTTTTTTTTTTTTGGTTAAAATGCCATGGAAAGTTCGAGATTTTGATGGAGATGTCATTGTAAATCTGCACAGTCATTGTTTGTGACTTGTTTATGCTGACGGAGTTAGTTTTGTCTGGACAGATGAATGTCATTCTGAAAAAAAAGAGTATTGTTCTCTGTGGACACATGCTGACCCCCCCCTCCGCCCTAAAACACTGAATTAAACAGCAGAGCAGAACGCAGGCCCCACTAAAGAGTTGACAGTTAACTTAAAATTGATAATTTCTGTTTAGACTAAATAGTATGGTTGTAAATTGTGGTCATCTAGGAAGGATTTTTTTTTTCCCTAAGGTTTACAGTATTTGTTAGCTCTTTTTCTTTGAAGAAGGTTGGTAATACCTCAGGAAAGTCATACACCACCTCAGAGGGTATGGGTGGAATGGGAATGAGGGGTGCAAGGAAAGTAAGGTAAGAGCAGGTGAAGCAGAAAGGAATTTCTGTATAAAAATGTTAGGAACAGTTTTAAATTAGTCTTGGGTTGCAGATGAGAAATTAAGCATCATGGAAAACTCAAGAACATGAGCAAATATACAAGGCTTTGGATAGAATGAGATTATGAATTGAAGACTACTTTTCACTGCTAATTTCTATCACTAAATTCTAGTAACTCAGTGAAAAAACATTTCTTTCCCTTTCTTCTTGATAGTCTGTGTATGTTTGTTGTCAAATATGAAAAAAAAAACTGTGATAGAAGAAGAAAGCTTTTTGAGATCTGTGGTTTTGGTTTAGGTAAAGCTGATCTACAAGCAGTTTCTTGTTGGGTCAACAAGCCTTGTGTGTTTTGGCATGGAACTGACAGTGCTAATGCCTAATCCATTCAGAATAACCCTTTCAGGGATGTTGAGATATCCAGGCGATAAATTGACAGCAATAGAGGAGGATGAAATGTTAGGAGAACTAAATCAACCATTAAGAAAAGTTGCGAAAACTGGATTCGCTGGTTTGTAGACTTGCAATTTTCTATCTAGATGGTTATTGGAATTTGTGTTATAACTTTCAGAGAATCGCTTTCTCTTGGGATAGTAATACACACTTTTATCAGCAAGGCAGCATGGTATAATGGAAAGTGTGGAACTTGGAAACCAGGCAGATCTGAGATTGAGTATCATCTCTGCCACTTTTTAGCTGTATAAATTTAGACAAATTACTTCACATCTCCAAACCTGTTTCCTCACCTGTGATATGGAGGACAATAGTTGTAACTTGTAGTCTTTATAGGGACTAAATAGGGTCATTTACGTTAACCATCTTCCACAATGCCTGAACTGTCAATATAATAGGACTCCTTAAGAGCTAGTCCTCCCTCAGCTATCTTCTTCCTGACTCCAGAGATATAGGCAATTGAAGTTTTAATAAGTATGTATGTATATGTGTTCCAGAAGGGATTTAAGGTGGTTATAATTTGGTGATTGGACCCAATGGTTTCCTAATAAAATTTGAGAATGAGGAAGTTATTTTTCCTTTTTCATGAGAGACATTTTAAGGCTAATAACATTTACTTTTTCTTTCTTCCTTTCTGTGCATTATATTTGACGATCTTTGGGATAAGTGGTCTAACAACATATTGGCAAATTGCACAACCGTGTACTAAGTGTCAGTAATGGTAAATTTTATGTGTGTCGTATCACAATAAAAAAGAGGAAAGAAAACTATAGAAATATTGTTCTTCCTTAAAAAATGTTCACAAAGCCAGTAGTTGGATAAATAGCATTTATTCATCCATTGCTTTATAGTTAAAGCACACAGCTGAAACAAATTTTTAAAAAATGGCTGACGAGTTTGGATTGTGAAGAATTTCTTTAAAAACTCATTTATTCCAAAGGTGTTTATCACATAATTATTTATAATAATGAAAAGATTGAAAGCAATCTAAATGGCTTATATTAGAAAAATGAGTAGTAACAGTAATAATTAAAAGTTATTGAGGGCTTCCCTGGTGGCGCAGTGGTTGAGAATCTGCCTGCTAATGCAGGGGACACGGGTTCGAGCCCTGGTCTGGGAGGATCCCACATGCCGCGGAGCAACTAGGTCCTTGAGTCACAACTACTGAGCCTGCGCGTCTGGAGCCTGTGCTCCACAGCAAGAGAGGCCACGATAGTGAGAGGCCCGTGCACCCCGATGAAGAGTGGCCCCCGCTTGCCACAACTAGAGAAAGCCCTCGCACAGAAACGAAGACCCAACACAGCAAAAATAAATAAATAAATAAATAAACTCCTACCCCTAACATCTGAAAAAAAGAAAGTTATTGAACACTTATTATGGCATAAAAATCAAATATCCAGGCAGGGTCATGTAAGCAAGAATAAGAATATGAGTAGCAATCCTCACAGACTAGTGGACCAGAAAGTGGTTGGGGCAGGCACAGTGCTAGACTTTTTAAAAACATGATCCACTTCATCATTATTATCATCCTTAGGTATGTATTCTTCCTGTTTTGCAGATGATGCTAATGCTTATAATGCTTAGAGGGATTAAATAATTAACCCAAGGTCACGAAGCTAGTGAATGGCAGAGTTAGGACTATATCCTAGGTCTTTCTGACTCTGTTGTCAGTGTTCTTTCAATGTCACTATACTGCTTCTCTACTTAAATTACAACTTTCTTCTCGACTCAGGATCATAATGATGAACATCAGTTATTTCACTGTGATGTAGAACAGTGACATCTTTAGAGGCTATAGTTTTATAGGCCATAGAGACTACGCTTTGGGATTCTTCTGTCTATCCTCTAATAATGAGGCGATCCGGTTCTCTGCTGCTTATGAGTGTGCCAGGCCCATTATATTTCCTGATATGCAACTTTTATTTCTAGAGAGCATGGCTGGCATTAGTTAAATGAATGTGTTAATGGATTACATTTCATGGAAGATTGAGTAAACTCTGAGGGAAGTTTTGAGGGGCTTCTCTTTTTTCTCTTCTTAGGCATATGAATGTTAGTGGGTGTGCTTTGCCACTCAGAAACTCAGTTGTAGGCTGTAGTCCATATAGCTGAGCTTGCTGAGTAAGTCAAATGAGGTATGTTTTTAAATACTTTACCAAAGTCCTATCAAGCTGTAACAGTGGGCAGATTTTATAAATATACTTATCAAACATTGTCTGTTAAATGCAGAAAAGTAATGTTTGTCCATATCTCCTTACCCACCACTACCTCTGCTCCAAATCTTATTTTTATTCTTTCTTGCCTTTAGGTAGGGTGGCTATACATCTGTTTTCCAGGACTATCCTGGGTTAATAATTTTTATAATTATACATAATTAATAATTATTAATAACACCGCTTTAATTGTTAAAAGAGTTAGAATTGATAAGGTACATGATTACTGTACCTTCATGGCAGTGCTGATTGTGTTGGACTCCGTCTGTGTGGGTCTGTTCATTGGAATGCCAGACACTTTGAGCTTTAAGATCTTGGTATTCAAGAGTAATTGTCAAGACTTTTTTCTTGCCCTCTTGTTTCTTAGAATCTGTTGGGCTGTGAGATACTTTTTTTTTACCAGATACAAGACAAGCTTAGGTTCAAACTGGTCTAGATGGAGTGAGTGGAATGGAGACCATGTGTACATGATACCAGTTATCCTAATGAAAACTCACTTATGAAGGGAGTAATTCCATACATTGGGTCCCACTTAGCACATCTTCCAATTGAGAAAGTAGAACTGCATTGTCTTGCTACAATGCCTTCAAGTTTTCCTCCTGATACCCATTTTAACTTGATTTCACTAAAAAAAAAAGGAATAAAATAATAAGAGAGAAAATAAAAGTGGTAGGGGTGTTTGATAAGATCATGGTTTGGTTGAAGGTTCATGTTTGATGGTGATTTTGTCTCAAGAACTACACCCCTGGAAGTGACAAGTGCAGATTTCATTGTATTGATCTGGCAGGCTCAGCCCACTCACTGCACTAGGGATCCCCTAGATAAGTACATTGTCTGGAGAAATGTACGACTAACCTTACAGGATGCTTTTTGAAAAATGAAGACAGTAGGTTTAAAGTAGCTTGCTTTGTTCATCCTTTTTGTCAAAAAAAAAATCATATTAGCTTGCTCAAAAATATTTATTCCTATGTGCTTTAAAACAGTACCTGAACTTCTAGGTAATTAGACAATAGAGAGAAATCATTTTCATCTCTCCACTGGTATATCAGTTTTTGATCATTGGAAAAGGGCAGCTGAATTTTTATATTCTAACTTACACAGCATCTATTTATGGGAACGTGTTCTTTAGGCAAAGCCATAGGGAGTCTCAAAACACTTCATTTTAAATAATTACCTTTGCTAGAATAATAATCTTCACTGCTCTAAAACACTATTTTATCTTAGAATTATTTAGTTTAATTACTTTAAAAAGTGCAATATGTGTTCCTTGCTGAAAAATCAGAAAATATAGTTACGTAAAAAGAAAGTAGAAAAGACCCATCCGTCTAGAGACCACCATTTTAAGTTTCTCTCTCCCTATTAGATTTTTACATTTATTTATATAAATGTGACTGCTTCACATTTATATTCTTATTATTCTATTCACATTATATATTATTCTTCAACTTCCCTTTTTCATATTAGTATTTCACTAATATCTTTCTGTGTCAGTACATCCAGATCTTCTAAAAGTTCCAGATTTGGAGTGAGACAGTTATATGTTTTTGGGCCACTTAACCTAAGTCTTAGCCCTATCATGTTTAAAATGAGAATTCTAATTATAGCTACATCAAAGCATTGTTGAAAGGATTGAATGAGATATTGTGTTTAACTTAGAGTTTTGTCAGTGGAACTCAGCAGAGGTTAATTTTAATACTATCCATCTTAACAGCTATATAGTATTCCATTATATGGAAGCACAATGATCTATTGAACCATTTACTTACTGAAGGACATTTAGTGTCCCCTCTTTTATGTGCAATTATAAACACAAAATGCCACACTGAACATCCTTTTACACACATAATTGACAATGTATACAATTATTTCCTTGGCATAAACTCTTGTAAATGGAATTGCTGGGGTACAGAGTATCTGCATTTTAAATGTACATGTTAATGGATTTCTCCCTAAGAGATGCTGTAGCCATCTGAACTCCCCCAACCATTTTTCTTTCAGTTTTTCTTAGTGTTATTTGCTATATAGAAGTTTGTTGCTGTTATTTTGTCATAAAGTTAAAGCTGTCAGAAATTTCCTTTATAGTTTCTGGCTTTTACTTAACCTTAGCAAGGTTAAATAAATATTTTCATATAATTCCTTTTAGTAATTTTATCGCTTAAAAAAGTCACAGCTAAGAAACATAAGAAATATATTTTTGCTCTGCCTATTTTCTCCCCTTTGGGGTTTGGAAAGTGATTTAGACTACAGAAAACTACAATGTAAGAGTGAACATCATCATAACTGGAGACCCAAGGGATACAGATTCCTAGAACACACACTAATTATGGAAGCTTTACCGTATACTTTGCCATCTGGTAGAAAAAGACCTTTCTCAAATTTCTTAACATTTTTTAGACTATTATCACACATTTATTCTTCCAAGTAAACTTTAGAATTACTCTCTAAGGTTAAAAATGGTATTAGCGTTCTTATTTTGTTTATATTAAATTTATACATTTACTTGGAAAGAATCTGTATATCATTTTGAGTCTTCTCAATCAGAAAAATGGTATATCTTTCCATTAAAAAAAATCTTCTCTTGTGTTCTTTAGTAGAGTTTTAGAGTTGTCTTTATACATATCTTTCTCTTTTCCCAATATTATTTTGTTCCCATTTAAATAAAGGTTTGATTGAAATATTAACTATAATAAATGTTCCAGAGTGAATGGTTTTACACACACACACACACACACATACACACACACGCACACACACACAGTTGTTGTGCTAAGTAGGGCTAGCAGAAGTCATTAGAACTTTATCTCATAGTCATTGGAAAAAAACTGTTTCTAGATCCTTTCACCATTGGAATAGAGTTCAAAATTCTGTGTCCCATGGGAAAATAGATATTGTTTAATATCTTGGCTATCTTTAACATTCATTTATGTGAAAATATTGGTTTCAAGTCACTTGTAAATAATAGACCTTCTCTTAATGATCTTTCTTTAATCAGAGGAGATTTGGAATAGGATTATTAATATGTAATTAACCATATTAAAGATATTCCCATGAGACCAATTGATTAATGTCTCAATATTTCATTGTATCACATATATATTATAGAAAAGCACCAAATGCTACTTGTGGGTTATGGCATTATCAATGTGACTTCATTTCTTATTTATAAAATTTAATATTTTCTAAAATATTTCAGAAATGTTTCAAAATACCACCAGAACATAAATCTCCTTTATCCCACATTTCATCCTTCTTCCCAAGGCATTTCTGGATGGAATGAGTCCTTAATACCACCAAATCTCAAGATGGTTCCCTGTATTCTTGATGTTGCTATTGTTTCTTATCATCATGAGTAAAATTACAAAGTCCATATTCTTTCTGGAGACCCACTGTGGAACTAAGGTCACCGTAGATTCAACAAATCCTTATTCTAAGAGTATGTAGAGACTAAGTTATAGTTCTGTCCAGAGCCCAGGACCTGGATATCCAGAGTTGATTGGAACAACCTCGTAGTATTTTTCTGACTAGGGACTGAATTGCTTCTCTCTCAACTAGGGTTGTTTGGAGCCTCATAGGTAGTGTCTGGCTAGGAGAGGCTGCCCTTGGGATAACCATGGACTCCCTGAACCTTATGGTGGCTTCAGATACTTTATTTGAATGGGATCAGAATTCACAGCAGCCTAGACATCACTGCAAACTGAGGCCAAACTAAAGCAAGTTGGAAATCCAAGAGAATAGTCAATAGAAAGGTCATTGTTTGGAACTTCTAGCAACTCTCAAAGGTTCGATTGGCTCCCGTTTGCTGGTTCATGGGCCCTCCTGGGAAATCTTTAAGAATTAACATGGTTTTAAAGAGGTGGTGAAGTTGAGATAAAAATGTCAATAAGAGAAGCAAAACAGAAAGTGAGGCGCATTAGGAATTAAATTTGATTTTTTTTTTTTTGTCGTCTCTCACCATGAATTTAAAATTGGGAGTTACTATTTAGTGAATTTTAAGAATAATCCAGGTATTAGGGATTTGAAGGAGATACAGTTTCTCTTGCTTATTATGGAGTTCAATTCAAGTTCTGTTAAATCTATAAAAATCAATGTAAAGTATATGTATTATGTGACAGTTCCATCTAAAGTATCTTGTATAGAATATAGGGCAAATACAATGGAGCGGCCAAGCACATGTAATTTACCCCACAAATCTAAAGCATTTCCACATTGATTTTTTTGCAGTTTTTTAGCCCCCAGTCACTGAATAGAGAAAAAATAGCTTACTTTCATAGTGTGGTGATACTTACGGCTACAAAACATTCATCTTAGTGCCCTCTAATTGAGGACTATCTTTTTGTTACCTTTCTTGATGGGCTTTTTTAGGTCATTTAAAAAATACTTGTCTTCTCTAAAATGTTATGACAAGAAAATAAAATGGTTTTTAAAATGTTCTGATTTGTTGATTAATTTTGCCCCTAAAATTACATTATACTAGTGTTGTTTTTAATGCTTTAACTATTTCCAAATGCAATTATCTTGAAATAACTATGAATAGAAAATTGTATATAACTGAAAAGACAGGCTTTCATAATGTATTAAAGTACCTAATTTAGTAACTAAGTATGAAAAGGATACACAAAAACCATTTTTAAGACTGTAATTATAAGTTAAGTCACTATTAAAATGACATGCATATATATTTCCAGTTTAAAATAATTAAAGCTTTTTTTCCCCCCCAAATGCTTTCACTCACAAGAGGAGACAGTTGTGAACTTACGAGTTCATATATACACAAAAATGTTCCATGGGTTTACCTACGATACATAACAAAAAAGGATCTATCTGAATTGTTTAAAGCAGTATAACCAAGTGATATTTGATTCCCTGCACCTCACCACCTTCACCAAATGCACATTTGCTTACATTTTAACCAGGGTAGCCAACTGTGAAATACAGTCAGATTAATATTTGAAAATCCGAATAATAATAGTAGAGCGACAATGCTTAAACATAACCAAGCCTTAGGGATGTTGTATGTCTCTAGCTGTAGCTGCCCCCTCCCATTTTATTTACTCATAAGTATCATTAATACCAAAGATATATAACCTTTGGTGCCAATATGTCACTTTCTCTCTTCAAGTCTTTAGTAGTTGCATGCTTATCTATTTCAGTCAAATGTATTTCTTATCAAAAAAAGAGTGAGAGACCTGACAATACAGTGTTATCGAATTTTTTCAGCTGAGACCCACATGTCATTCAGCATTCAGACATGCTTGCGCTTGATTGATGGATGGGTTTGTGACAAATAAAACTAGGATCAACAGCTTTGCACCTTTTCCCCCATCAGAGACCAGAGTAAAGCATAACTCTATAACAATAGTGGGATTAGGGATGCATTAGCTCTCCATCGACCAAAACCATCCATTCCCATCAATACTTTGCACGTAATAACCTGAAGCTATGATAAGGAAACAAAAGAAGGAGAAAAGGGGCAGGAGAAAACAAATCAATAAAAGAAGGGAATGTCTGAAAGATGCACTGTCCAAATGAAGATTTTTTTCCTGCATTGCTGGGCTAATGTCCCTGAATGTGGAAACAATACCTCACCCAGAGTTTTGATGGGGGAGCAGATTGGCACTTTGTTTAAACACAGGTTTGGCATCTGCAGATTGATATTTAGACTAGTTTTTTTTTTTTTTTTTCAGGGCAAAAGAAGCATTATAGTATTTACTGTTAACCTGTGTCCCTAAAATTGCTCTTAAAGAAAAGGGGTGTTTTCACCTGAATGATTGAGACTCTGTGGGGCCAGTTCGGGGATAATTGGAACACGCTCCTGTGTGGACACAGTTTTAATGTCCAGATGCTTAGCAGAGTCACAAACATTCCCTTAAATATGGGTTAGTATGAAGAATCTTAATTAACCAATTTACCAAGATTCACACAAAGCATTTTTTTTCTCTTACCAGACACAGACTAATGCCCCTTTTATGAAAACTGATACCTGTCCTAGAAGAGTCTTACTTTTCTAGGTAGTTTTTTTTTGTAAAATCTTTCCACATAAAAATGTATTTTCATTCTCAATTCATAGAATATTTTGATGATAATTTCATCATTTTCCCCATAAACAATGGACCGTTAAGCTTATTTATTCAGGTTTTTTGTTCCTTTTCTTTAGAGAGCTTTTGATTTTTGTATTACCTATCATATTTGTCCTAATTTACAATTTATTCTAATTGGCCATTGAGTGGGCCAGTATGGTTTTCTCCTGGTGAGGATGAACATTAGTGATATTTGTTCAGAAGAAGAGGTGTGAAAGGAGGAAAAGCCCAAGTTCTAATTGTGGAGCCACTGATCTTGGGAAAGGCACTTCATCATTTTGCTTCA
This sequence comes from Physeter macrocephalus, assembly GCF_002837175.3. Taxonomy (NCBI): domain Eukaryota; kingdom Metazoa; phylum Chordata; class Mammalia; order Artiodactyla; family Physeteridae; genus Physeter; species Physeter macrocephalus. Next base: position 74,688,177 of record NC_041214.2, on the reverse strand, counting down.
GTTTTCACACTTAGAATAAGAAGAGAATTATATTGTCTAATTCATCATTATCATCATCGACACCATCATTATTAATATTATCATTATTCTACATTGACGCACTGTAGTGCTTCATTTTTTTAAAGTTTGCAAAGTGTTGAGAAGAAAAAGTCATTTAATTCCATTCTCTTTTTCTAGTTCTGTGGGAAGATGGATGTCCGTTTCCTTTATTTTAGGAAAAGTAGAAGGAGAAGAGAGAAACTGCCCCATATCCAAACAAATGTGTACAAAATTCTTAGGATAGTTGAAGTTGCTTCTAAACTATAGACTAGGGAATCCAAGAGATTAAAAGAATTTCCAGAATAAAAAAAAATTTAGGGATGTTCTACTGTCTTATTTGTAGAATAAATTCTAGTTTTATTCCTTGAGCTCAAATCTTATTTCAGGCAGTAAAAGTCAATTATGTGTGGTTATGAAATCCACTGTATGTGTAAAGGCAGATTTTGGCTTGTATTATTGAAGGTCATGGGTATAGTAGTCAGGAAATGCAGTGGTGTTTCTATAATTATAAAGAGAACAACTGCATTTTAATTATGATTTTATAAGTTTTCTTTGGGCCTAAAATAGTTAAAATTATTAAAGCCACATATATCTGACATTACAGGTCATATAGCATTTTATATATATATCATCATAGCTGACACTTTCTCTGAAAATTTCTGTCTGAACTGAAAACCTTTTAGGTAACAAACCTGATTAAAGGCATATGGTCCACTTTTTTGGACCCCAAATTTGACCTATTTTATAATTGGTAAAATCCAGTGGGTATTTTCTTTCAGATCCTAATACAAGGCCAATCTTGGGGCACTCCAAGTAAGTGATTTTGTGGGGCACCTCTGCTGAAGATGAATGAGCCCCCAACATCCAATTCTGATACCTGTGACTGGGTTTGTTTCATCCTCAATAAGACCACTCACTACTTGCACATCTGTTCCCTTAAAATTTAAAGCAGATGCTGGCCTCTAACTCTAGCCATCTTTATAACCATATAGAGGAAGAGTGCCAGGGTTTTCCAGAGGCCCAGTGTCTTAATATAAAAGGACATTAATAAGCCCAGTCTATGTTTTAATATAAGTGGGAGCATGACCTCTGCTACTGTTATAAAATATATAGTATGTGGCTGATTGATATCTTTTCTTTACTACATAGTCAACTTTTAAGCTTTCTATGAAAGCTTTTTAAAGCACTTTTACATCTATGACACTCTACAGAACTGTCTAATTTGGTTCCATTTAAGGTTCCGTAAGTGAAGATGCAAGGTTCACATATATATGCATGTATATGAACTCAAGCAGGACAAAGCAATCCCCCCTACTTGGCAGGTATATATGTGAATCTTGGATGATGTTTGAATATTTGTTACTATATTATCTATTTCCTTTGTATATATCTTCCAGGACAGAGTAAATTCCTGGAGAAAATGTTTGTGCCTTGTCCAGGACTCATTGTACACAACCAAATATAGTGCATGTAGGCATTCTAGAAATATTAATTATATGGAAAGGAATATACAAATGTATTCATGAGGATAAATGTACACACATTTCTAATGGGATTAAAAATCACAAATAATTATAATGTTTTTGGACAATTCATACTAAAAAGCAAAGCATGCAGCATAATGTTAAATGGAAAGGTCTATTTCTCTGTCATTCTAGAACTTAGTAACAGCCCAAAGACAAAGTATATGATGATAACTAGAGTCATCATTATAAAATTTATAACAGTTTGCTTAATTGAAACTATGTATACTAACTCAGGTTATATCTGAATATAAACATAACATATTAAAGCCTAATGTAAAACATTGTGACTAGAATATAAAATATAAAGTAGATATTCTCAAAAGTTGGAAAGGTTTTTCTTCTCTTTTTTGCCAAGTGCCACATCTCTTCCTGGTTTCTTTCATATTCAGAAAGGATCAGAGATACTCTAAAACTAGGCTCGTCTAACTAGTGCTTGCCTGCCTGCCACCTGTTTTCCTAAGTAAAACTTCACTGTAACATAGCCATGCCCATTTTTTAATGGATTTTCTATGACTGATTTTGTATTACAAGAGCTGAGTTGAGTAGCTAGGACAGATACTACATGTTATAGGTTGAAATGTGTTCTTCCCTCCCCACCAAACCCATATGTTGAAGTCCTAACCCCCATTATTTCAGAACGTGACCTTATTTGGGGAAATAGGGTCATTGCATATGTAATCATTTAAATTAGGATGGAGTCACATTGGAGGAGAATGGGCCCCAATCCAATATGACTGGTATCCTTATAAAAAGGGGAAATTTGGACAGAAACATGTACACAGGAAGAACACCACGTGAAGATGACAGCGGAGATAAGGGTAATGCAGCCAAGGAATGCCAAAGATTGACAAAAACCACCAAAAGCCAGGGATAAGACATGAGACAGATTCTTGCAGCCCTCTGAAGGAACCAACCCTGCGGACACCTTGATCTTAACTTCTAGCCTCCAGAATTGTGAGACAACACTTTTCTGTTGTTTAAGCCACCCAGTTTGTGGTACTTTGTTACAGCTGCCCTAGCAAACTAATATACTGTATAACTCACAAAGCCTATAATATTTACTAATGGGTATTTACAGAAAAAGTTTGCCCACTCCTCCTGTAAGACTCTGGCTTAATCTCGGTGGAATTAGAAGTAAGAATTAGTCATAGGTGACTTGATGGTGGGATATGGATCACTCTCCTGAGGGCTTTTTGCTGGCTTCAGAAAAGATTAGAAATGATGCTTGTTGATTTTGCTTGTAGACATATTTTAAAACACACACACACACACACACACACAAACACACACACACACACACACACAGGTTCAAGTCTCTGACTATCCTAACTTTCTATGAGGAAGTATCTATAGAAGATAGTGAAGAAATTGACTAAATGATTAAAAATTAATTTACCCTGAATCTGTGAGGTCAAAAAGGGTAATTTGACTGGATTTAGACTTTTCAGATCTGAATGCTGTTCAACTTAGCTGTTTGCTAAGGCGCAACTTTGGTCTTAGCAAAACACTGCCTGGTAGTTTGAAGCTCCTAAACAATCAAAAACCTTTTTATGAGAAATGTCAATGATTTGTCAGTGGAACACAAACATGTGGTTTACATTTCCTTTGAAATGTGCATGAGGTTAGAGTTAAAGAACTGGTTGCTTGGCGAAGGTCACCGTTTGGCAAGAGGATGCTTGGTTTTTCTGATCCCATCCCTATTTGGAAAGCAGATGGAGACATTTTATCTACCTCAAAAAACATCTCAGTCCTTTAGTTTGTAATGAATGAACAGAAAGGAGAAGCCAATTTTGGATCCTAAGGGGAAAAATCATCAAATGCTTAAGGATTAAAAATATTTTATGTAATTCAAGATAGAATATCTACGCCTTTTTCCTCAGAATCAATACTTATTTTCAAACATGTTATTGACCCATGACCAAAATGACAAAAGAAACTAAGTTAAAGGAAGATTCCTGGAGAGTTTTCTTGTCCTAGAGAAAGAGCCTTTGTGGCAATTAGAATAGGTGTTCTCTAGACTCTGGTTCCTCAAAGTGAGGTCTGCACACCAGCAGCAGCAGCATCACCTAGAAGCCTGTTAGAAACACAGAATCTCAACCTGCACCTTGGACCTAACAGACGGGTCCTCATTTTAACAAGATCTCCAGGTGATTCATAAGCACATTAAAATTTGAGAAGCAGTGGTCTTTGTTTCTGAAATGTTGAAACATAGACCAGTGAGACAAATTTTAACCACTTCTCCATTCCCACTGCATGATATAAAAGTGTTTACAGCTTGGATTTTCTCTCCCCCAGGCCCTTTCCCTCATCCTTGAGGTCCCTGTTAGAGAATTGGGCTCTTATCACGTGTCAGTCACTTTTCTAATTGCTTTACATATATTAAATTATTTAATCCTTGAAACAAACTTATGAAGTAGCACTATTAACCTCCAAATTTGACAGATGAGGAAACTGAGGCACACAGGAATAACTTGCCCAAAGTTAGACAGCTTGTACATGATGAAGCCTGGGTTCAAACAAAACCACTAATCACTATACTGAATTGCATCTCAGTACAATGTAGACTGTGAAAACCCTGTTCTAAGTAGTATCCGTGAAAAGTAATAGTAAGGAAGGCACCATTTCACAGAAATGACAAAGGAGTCCTAAAGTATATTGCAAGTGAGAGAGGCATCTTGGGTCATGAACTATTTTTTTTTTAACTTAAAAAGTATAGTTATTTTTAATATTTTTGTACTACCATCTGTATTTTTTCCCTTTATTATTTTTAAATTGAAGTATAGTTGATTTACAATGTTGTATAAATTTCTGCTGTACAGCAAAGTGATTCAGTTATACATATACATTCTACGGTATGTGGGATCTTCCCGGACCAGGGCACGAACCCATGTCCCCTGCATTGGCAGGCGGACTCTCAACCACTGCGCCACCAGGGAAGCCCTACATTCTTTTTTTAATATTCTTTTCCATTATGGTTTATCATAGGATACTGAATATAGTTCTCTCTGCTATACAGTAGGACCTTGTTGTTTATCCATTCTATATATAAAAGCTCACATCTGCTAACCCCAACCTCCTACTCCATCCCTTCCTCAACCCCCTGCCCCTTGGCAACTACCAGTCTGTTCTCTATGTCTGTAATTCTGTTTCTGTTTCATAGATAGGTTCATTTGTGTCATATTTTAGATTTCACATGTAAGAGATATCACATGGTATTTATCTTTCTCTTTCTGACTTCACTTAGTATGATAATCTCTAGTTGCACCCTTGTTGCTGCAAACTGCATTATTTCGTTCTTTTTTATGGTCGAGTAGTAGTCCATTGTATATATGTACCACATCTTCTTTATCCATTCATCTGTCGTTGGACATTTAGGTTGTTTCCATGTCTTGGCTATTGTGAATAGTGCTGCTATGAACATAAGCGTACATGTACCTTTTTGAATTATAGTTTTGTCTAGATATATGCACAGGAGTGGGATTGCTGGATCATATGGTAATTCTATTTTTAGTTTTCTGAGGAACCTCCATACTGTTTTCCACAGTGGCTGCACCAACTTACATTCCCACCAACAGTGTAGGAGAATTCCCTTTTTGCCACACCCTCTCTGGCGTTTGTTATTTGTGAACTTTTAAATGATGGCCATTCTGACCGGCGTGAGGTGGTACCTCATTGTAGTTTTGATTTGCATTTCTCTGATCGTTAGTGATGTTGAGCATCTTATGAACTATACTTCAGTAGAATAGAATCAGCCCAAATCAGTAGGTAGAATCCTAACATGTGTTAAAAATAGAGGCAGAGACTATAACTTACAGAGTTCATGCTGCTCACAATTCCAAGTAAATTTATTTTGACAGATTGGAAAAACCTGGTCTTATATTCATTTCAGTTATACAGCTGCAGATGTAATTCTGTCTTCATATTGTTCCTGTAGAATGCCAAGTCCCTAATCCTTTGGTTTGTCTAAATATATTTGGATACCCTGAGGGTACTTTATGGCATGGTACTCAGGGTTCATTTTGTGAGACTGTTCTATGGAACTCGTTCCCACCATATTCTAGGTTTACATGGCTACAGAGGACTCAGAAGTTCTTCTGGGTCATTGTCCAGTGAAATCAAGGAGCTGTGGCCTTGGTTTAATCAGTTTTCTCCATCCAAGTCCTTGCTCTACTCAATAAAATCATTCCACCCTCTGTGTGCCCCCCAAAAGAAATGATATCACATACATGTTAATGGAAACCCATCCACAAACTCATTGCCTCCCTCAGTGAAATTAATTTCAAATATTAGCAAGCAGATAGGGGTATATTTGTTTGTGTTTGGGAGGGTTCTCCCATTGTACTCTAAGCTGTTCTGGTCATGTGAGAAGTAGGGGTAGAGGGGATTGCTTGAGGAGGTTAGCAGATCTACTTCCTGCTCTCCTGAGGAGGATAAGCTTCCTGTTTATTCTCGGATCTGCTTGTCCTCAGCACAATTCAGCATCACTGGGAGATGTAAAGTGGTGGTGTAGTACAAAGAGCACTGCATTAGGATTTTGAAGACCCAATCCCAACTATGTCACTTACTAGCTATGTAAATTTGGGTGAGTTATTTTGACCATACTGGAAACAGGGATTAATGTTTCTTACCTAAGGATCTTTGTGAGAATTAAATGAGGTCACTTGTGTGAAAGCCCCAGAATGATGCCTGCTACATTGTAAGTACTCAGTATGTGTTCATTTTTTCCCCTTTCTTGCAGCTGCCATCTTGGGACTTGGGGTCCATTCGAGCATAAGTTGACACAACTGGTGAGTTCTCCCCTCTGTCCTCCACCCCTTTAATTCATCCCCTCAGTCTCCCCCTCCAAGATTCCTGGAGAACATAGAGCCCATTTTCAGTGTACTGCTCTGGCTTTGGTTTCTCCTTACCCCAGTTCCTGTAGTATGACCCTTATAACTGACATCAGTCCCGTGGCCAGGAGTCTCAGCTGCCTTGAGTCCTGCACTCCCAGCAAGCTGGGCAGGAGCTAGATGATCAGTAGAGAGCTAAACCAGTGAGGACCAAAGAACTTGGGTGCTAATGGCTTGGGTTCTATGCATGTATGTGTTTTAGGGAGAAACTATTGATTATTCGTAATAAAACATAACAATTTTATGGAGTACTTATCATATGCCACATGCTGTACACTCCTTTCCTCATTCATCCTCATAACAACTTTGCGAGATAGGTATTATTACCACCACTTTGCAAATGAGAAAACTGAGGCTCTGAGAGGTTAAGTAACTTGCTTAAAGTAATACAGAGAAAATGTATTACTGTGGCAGAGAAAATGCTGTGTATTCACCACACTATTTTTTCTGGCAGAGAATGCTGCCAGAATTCAAATAGTGTGTATTCACCACACAGTTTTTTCTAACTGGGCAAGTAGGAAGTTGGTCTTTACCAGCCTCCCTTGTAATTCGGTTCGAGTCATGTGACTGTGTTTTAGCTAATGGAATTGGATGGAAGTGACATAAGTCATTTCCAGGACTGGTTCCCTCCACGTTCTGCTTTCCCTACAAGGATGACTGTGGAAAGCATGCATTAGATAGCAGAGCTACAGGATAAAGGAAGGCCACCCAGCCCTTATCAGACCTATGACATGAGCAAGAGCGAATCTTATCAAAGATTTTGGGGGTTAATTGAGTGTCAGACTGGGTTTTGGAGCCAAGTTGTTGGGACACCAAAATTCTAACACACTGTGCTGTAGTCTCTTGATATTGACACTAATGACAGACATTAGAGAGTGAACAAATTGAACAGAGAGAAAGAGAAAAGCTAAAAATGTGCTTTGGTTATGAAAAAATAATACTGATTATAATTATTCAAGTGAATTACCACATAATTACCACTCAAAAAATAATGACTAACTATTGGTAAGCTTTATTTCATTTCAGAGTTTATTCTCTATATTTAAATGTGTGATCAATAAGTTAAAAGCTATGCCCAATCTCAGTGCTTAGAGATACTTGCTTGATGGCCATAGTTGTTCTAGGCACAACAGTCATGTTCACAAGTATAAAAAATTAGAATAATATAGGTTACAAGTGAACAAATGTTAGAAGGAGGCCATCCATTTTAAAATTCTTAATCATAACGGGTACAGGTTGACCTATATTATACTGAATTTTAAGCCATAACAAGATATTATACGGACACCCCAGAGGCTGTTGGAAGCAACCTCAGACTTATTTGATTTTTTTTCTAATCATGTGTTTGCTGATAGGTAGACTAGTTTTATCAGTTGGGTCACATGATTACAAATACCTCAGAGGCACTGTTTGTGTGTTATATGTTTTATATAACATATAAACATATATTTATATATAAGCCTCTAATAGAATTATAAGAGTCACCTTCTTGAAAAGTAAATTGATTAGAATATTCCCTTTTAGTATCAGAAAACTCAGACCTTTTAAAGGAACTTAAACACAAGAAGGGTGTATTTTCAATAATAGCAAACTTACAAAGCATTCTCTATAGACAGCTCTCATTTCATTTTCACAACAACCCTAGGAGGAAATGGAGGCCACAGAGAGGTTAAGTAACTTGTCCAATGTTACACAGCTTGTAAACAGAAGAGCCAAGATTTGAACTCAGCCAGTCTAGCTCAGAATCTATGCTCTTTAACCATTCTGTGCCTGCTGCCGCCTCTCTACAACACTGCTGTAGTGCTAACCATGGGCCAGGAGCTGGTGAAGCATGCTCACTCTTTACTCCTCTTTTTGTCTGCAGACAACTTAATCTGACAAATCAGTGTGGACTTTCACAAACCTTTATTTTGATCGTATTTCAGATTTATATACCCTTAGGGTCAACATCTTGCTGCCAGAGAAATTAGTGGAAATTTGATGAACAATTCAGTAGGCAGACTATTCCAACACTAGAATTTTGCAAAGAAACTAACTTCCAGTTTTGGCAAATAAAAATTATGACTAGGGCTTCCCTGGTGGCGCAGTGGTTGAGAGTCCGCCTGCCGGTGCAGGGGATATGGGTTCGTGCCCCGGTCCGGGAAGATTCCACATGCCGCGGAGCGGCTGGGCCCGTGAGCCATGGCCACTGAGCCTGTGCGTCCAGAGCCTGTGCTCCGCAGCGGGAGAGGCCACAATGGTGAGAGGCCCGCGTACAGGAAAAAAAAAAAAATTATGACTAAAGGACAGGAAAATGCCAGAGATTATGAAAAATCATACTGTACAACATTAATGGGTATTATTTATTGAGAGTCTTCTGTGGGCCAGGTTCTAGGTTTTATATCATTATTTATATCTCAGAACAACTCTATGAAGTATATATTAGTTGAATCTCAAATGTCATAGATTGTAAATTCCACAATTTATGTACTAGTAAGAAAGAAAAAAGCTTTACTATTTAAACCAAGACAAATCATCAGTTCTAAGATGTATTCTGATATCAGAGATGTTAAAATGTGAAAGAATATGCATCTTAACTCTAATGAAATATGATATAAATCCCCACATTACAGATGAGGAAACAGACTTCATGAGGTTAAGTTGCCAAAGATCACATATGGTTAGGAAGGGGTAGACCCAGGGCTGACATTCATGTGGGTCTAAATTGAAGCCCATGCTCTTAACCATTTGATGGCGTGTGTCTCAGTTTGTGTTTATGCCTCAGGAAGTGAAATTAAATATCTCTTTGTTATTAAGTTGATCATCAGTATGCTGCAGACTGGTAACTTAAATCTCAAGGTGACTTTTCAAGATCTGATCACTCAATAAGGCCAAATAGGCCAAGAAATAGAAACCAATCTCTCCCTCATTTACAGCTACGTAGACAGCGTCAACATTACAGCTTTCAAGTGATAATTTCTGTCTCTTGTCCTGGAATCATCATTTTAGCTTATAATGAAAAAGAACATTTTTTTATACAAAATCAGATCTTTCTTTCCGAATACATTGCTTGGTCTGCTGTTCAGTTCACAAACAAAATACAATTTCTCTACTTTTAATAATTCAAGATGTTTCATAACTATGTCATGGTTTGAGCTTTGAGAACAAGCAAACGAGACCACATGAAGCTTAAAGAAGCACAGAGCAATTTCATAAGAATATTTTTAGCAATAAAGACCCACAAGACAGAAAAACAGAAAATGCATACATACTTGACTAAGAATCCCAGTTTTTTTTTCCATTCTTTTTTTTTCCAGGAGACGACAGCAGCTTTAAACATTGCCTTCCTCCTATGTAGGACAATACATGTACAGTATATAACTTCAGTTCCTGTTCTAAAAGCACTATGAGCCATTGTTTTATGATTGTCTCTTGAGGCTGAGGGAAAATGTTATTTGTAGTCCGAAAGAATAGGTTTTAATATAGGCATTTAATTTTCTTTCCATGTACTCCCTGATTAAAACAAGGTTTGCCCCATATTCTTTTTTTTTTTTTAAGTCCTCTTTACCCACATTAACAAAGCAACATACTGACTATGGCCGTGACTTTGGCTTTGACTGCCTTAAGTTTAGATAGAACTTGGTTCTATCTCTCACGCTGTGTCCAGGCATTGAGTGAAATTTGGTTACATTGACAAAATTTAACTTTTAGTTATAAAAAAAATTATTTGTCCCCCATCTTAAACTGAATGGTGATACAGTTTATTGATATATTTAGTTGTTTTTGAAAAATATTTATTTATTTGTTTATTTATTTATTTAGGCTGCACTGGGTCTTAGTTGCGGCACATGGGATCTTTTAGTTGTGGCATGTGGACTCTTAGCTGCGGCATGCATGCGGGATCTAGTTCCCTGACCAGGAATTAAACACGGGCCCCCTGCGCTGGGAGCACAGAGTCCTACCCACTGGACCACCAGTGAAGTCCCTATTTAGTTGTTTTTAACATTAGTTGATAAGAATATAAAAAGAATGTACTGCTCCTTAGCAATTACTGAAATAAGCAAAACATTTAAATCCACAAGGGCCCTGAACAGTCAAACAAACAAATAAAGAAAAAAAATATATATATATACACACACACACATATATAAAAATATAAATTCAGTTTACAAAAGTGGAGATTTGGAGCATTGAAAGTTATTGCCGTCACTCATGATAGTATTATTATTGTTTCTAGGCTATAGAAATAATATGCTCTTTATTTTAAAAAATCCCCCAAATATAGACAAATACAAGGAAGAAAGTGAAAACATCCCAAATCCAACTTCTGAGATTGTTATAGTTTGGAGAGATTAGGAAATTGCAAGAGAGTGGCAGTTTGGATTCAAACCCAGGTTTAACTGTAAACCATATGATTTTTTTAAAAAACCATACTATGTTACCTTTCCATTATCACTTTAAAACTGGGAGCTAGATCAACAAATGTACTTTGATTTGAAGAGGGCTGAATATGGAATATTCTGATAAGACTTAACACTGATATAAACATAGCCAGAAAAGAAAATGTTAAAATGTTCGCATAAATTGGAAGCCTGGGCTTGGGTTCAGTTGTTCATATGTGAGAATACATGTCTGAGTTCTGTTGAGTTTACATGGTCAGTTCTAATCTATTCAGTTTCACTCACATGAGCTCTTACTATGTGCTGGATACTGTGTGAGGTATTTTATATGTACAACATTTCTTCCCAGTAACTCTGCAAGTTAGGTATTATTGGCCCCTACTTTAAAGATGAGAAAACTGGAGCTGAGACAGGTTAGGAGACTTGTTCTGATAAATGGTAGAGCCGAGGTATGTACCCAGGTCTGTGTGCCCCAAAGTTATGGTCTTACTACTGTGATATCTGAACAATACCCGATCCCCATCCTCAAGGAACTTAGAGTCTAATAGGATATGGGATCATTGTAGAAATAACTAAAACATAAGAAATAATACAAAAGAAACCATCCATAGATATAAACAGTGTTATGAGAATTCAAATCCAGAGAGACATATCTAGATATGTGTGGCAGTTAGGAATGAGAGAAGATAGAGAGTAGGAAAACACTCCCATTAAGAACCTGGATGGGGGCTTCCCTGGTGGCGCAGTGGTTAAGAGTCCGCCTGCCGATGCAGGGGACACGGGTTCGTGCCTCTATCTGGGAAGATCCCACATGCCGCGGAACGACTGGACCCGTGAGCCGTGGCCGCTGAGGCTGCGCGTCCGGAGGCTGTGCTCCGCAACGGGAGAGGCCACAACAGTGAGAGGCCTGCGTACCGAAAAAAAAAAAAAAAAAAAAAAAAAAAAGAACCTGGATGGGAAAACAGACTTAAAGGAAGAATGAAATAGATATGATGAAGACTGGGTGGAACAAAGCTGAATCAAGAAGAAGAAATAGGAAATCTAATGTGTTGGTTACATATAAGGTGTGAGTAGGAAGTAAGGAGAGATCAAGTTAGAAAGGTGACTTTGGCTATACCATTGAAGGTTTGAGGCTCAAAGGGAGGAGTTTGTACATGATTCACCAGGCACTGAGGCTCACTGGAAAGTTTCTGAGTGGAGGGAGACCTTAGGAAGATTGATCAGGCAGTAGTATGGAGAGGAAGAAGGCCAGTTCGTTGCAAGTCAATTCCCTTGGCTTTCAGTAAGATACATATTACTATCCTCATTTTAAGGATGAAGAAAACGAGGCTCATAGGGGCTAAATAGCTTGCCCAAAGTCACGGTAAACAGAAGAGCCGGGACTTGAATCAAGTCCCCCCAACTCCAGAGCCTCACTCTGTCCACTAGGACTAACTACTGCAAGTGAGGTCCGTGGACAGCAGCCTCAGCCCCCAGGCCACCTGAGAACTCATTAGAAATGCAGACCTACTGAATCAAAATATGCATTTTCACATGATGTATGCACATTAAACTACTAGGCCACATTTCTTTTCCTTACAATGACCTATATAATTACTGGAAAAATCATTTAGTTGGCTGTAAATCCAATTGTTAGGTAGTTTCCTCACATAAGAGTTAAGAACTACATAAGAAAAGGGGGCCTTCTGGATTTTGTTCTCTCTGGCAAACAAGTCAGGAATTTAAAAATTGAAATTGTAACTAGCTGTGTGGCCTTGGGCAAGTCATTTAACTTCTTTGAATTTTAGTTTCGTCATCTGCATAATATTTAGCCTGAAAAAATCAAATAAGTTGATAACTGTGAAAAGAGCTCATACACTGGAAAATCATTGTAAACATATGAAGTCCTGTTATTAGGAGACATAGCTATGAGGTACCTTTTTTCAAAAAAGCAGAAAGAAAGAAAAAAGGGAGGGAGGGAGGGAGGGGGAAGAGAGAGAAAGGGGAGGAGAAAGAGAGGAAAAAGAAAGGAAGGAAGGAAGGAAGTGTGAAAGAAAGAAAGGCAGGGACAATATTAAAAAAAAAAAAAGAAGGAAAACCAGTCACTGCAGCAGGGGTTTGAAGAACTGATGAGTAAAAGGTAAAGGAGTCTGGGAAATCTAATTTCTGTTCCACACAGGTGTTGATGAATATACCGAGACGTCACTGCACATGGAATTGGGAAGAGTGGTAACAAGGGCCTGTGTGGTCTTGGCCCAGAGTCACAAACTGGAGGCTGGTAAAGTCATAAATAAATTAGTCATGTTAAATTAAATTAAAGGAATGAGAAACAGTTCATTTGAGGAAAAATTAGTATAGATTTTTAATCTTGAGCAGAGAAACCTACATTCTGAATTAATAATGCAACATTTGTTATCCATTTACTGTAGTTACCACATAAAATTAAGACACATTAACTGATTTCAAGCAAGAGACTCTTTAGTTAGCCCAGAGAGTGAGGGAGGTTAGACAGTGAACACATTAAAAGGAGATTATGGACTCCTTATTCCTAATGCTTCTGACATATATTTCTTGAGGGCCTACTAATTCCCAGGCATTGTGCTAATTGCTGGGGCTACAAAGTGCATAATAGATAGTTACTTCCTCAATTAAGTAATAATTCAGAAGAGAAAAAGATACAAGTTATTATAATGCAGGGTAAAAAGTGAAAAGGTCCATAAAATGGTTGTAAATAAGAGGGTATGAAAATTTGGAGGCTAAGAAAGTATTAACTTCTGATGTAGAAAGTATTAAGAAAGGCTTCCTGGATAAGGCACACTACATATTTTTAACTTTTATTCTTTGGTCTTCCAAGAATCAAGGACTTGAACTAATCATCTGCTGAGATTCTTTCTTATTTTCTAATGCTGTGATTGTTATTATCATGCTATAAAACAATCGATTAAATTTTAATACATTTGGAACTGAGGAAAAACTATGGCAGCAATAACCCTGACATTATTTTGGCATCACTTGACTGTGGAAACCCATATCTATACAATATTTAAAAAGTTTTAAAAAAAAAGAAAAAGAAAAAACATAACTAAAATTAGTTTTAATTCAGCCAAACAACCAGTCCATTTATTGAGACATTAGTGTCAATTCATTCTGTTGATTTGTTGGTCCCATGCTGACACAAACCTATAAAGAGAATATAGATGTATAAAAAACTAATCAGTCACCAACCCCCTTTCCTCCCAACCCCAGTTAAATTAAAATATTTTTGAGGCAGGGAAGGGGAAGTAATGGTTATAGTATGTACTGTGCAGGTAGTCTGTATGGATGAAGCAGTTACAGTTATTTATATTGGTCACCAGGAAAAATCTGGGAAAACCTGCCTTTCTATATGTTGTAAAGTTTTGGCATATTCAATAAAAATCAAGTGGAACATATTTAAAGGGTTCTAGTATATAAAATCTGCTAATCAAGTGTCCCAATTCAGAAATTAAAAGCTTAGAAAGAAGAAAATACTGAAAACCAGAGAATAAATTTTTTTTTTCTGTTTTTGTAATTGCTCTAAGGCTAAGAAATGCTCTTTGAGATAATTTTAGAAGAATTTAGTAATATTAGACATATTAAAGGTATCTGGATGGGGGAAACCCTTTAGAATTTATCAACAGAATGGAATAGAATGTTAGTCAACAATTTTTTTAATGTAGTTTCACATATCTGATAGATGAGCTGAATTTTTTTTTGGAGGAGTGTTAATAAATGCATAAGCTCTGGGCTTGCCGAACTTCTGAAGGACATGTGCCTGTAATTGGCCTTTCTCATTTCTGTCTTGTTAACAAGTATATAAATAAGAGAAGCCTTCAGTAATTGGCTCAGAGTTACTAATGAATTAATTAACTTCAGTCTATTTTACCTAACCTTTAATAATAAGAGTCTTTTTATTTTTTTGGTTCAGCAATAGGTCTGACAGACTGAAAAAACAGACATGCAGCAAAGCTCTTGAAAATTAATGAGAAATGAGGAAAGAATCAATGTACATTCTGCTTGCAGAGAACTGACACAAAAAAGACACAATAAACCATGAACAAACACAGTCAGTTTAAAAAATAGGTTAGAAAAAGTGGGCAAATTCAATTATAGAAGTAATTAGAAGATATAGGGCAAGGCTGCCTTTTGGGACTGTGCCAGAAAACATGAATTAATATGAGTGAATAGAAAGAACCCATGTAGTAATTAAGAAGCAATCACCTATGGCAATGAGTACCTGAAAACAGTCTGCAAACTATTAATTCAGTGATCAAAAATATTTTTAGATGATTAATATGGCAAATTTATTTAAAAGACTAATTTCTGGAAAGATATCAAGACAATAGCACACTATTTGTTCCTCTGGCATTTATATAGCTAATTAAATTTTATAATTTGCAACAACAGTCATTATTATCTGAAAACAGTAAAAGCAATATTTTGCCTCCTTTTCATAAAACAGTGGTTCTAAAATCAATAAGTTAAATCCAGCTCCTGCTGTCCTCCTATAAGTGCCTAAGCTTTGATTGTTACATTATTTCAGTGTGCATTTTTCTTATAAGTCTCTGTTTCAGTAACATTAAGCATTTGAATTAATGTACATATCCTCAAAGGTTTTATATGTTCCCATACCTGGGCAGGGATTCCACACACTGTTTAATTTCAACAGTATCAAATAAAAGCAGTTTAATGAACTATTTGTGCATCAAAGACTTTCTTACTTGGTCAACAGAGGTCTGTTACTTCAGTACACACCATTCCTCCCCCTAGAATACAAAGGCATAGACATGTTATAGTGAAGAGTGCTTTATAACACACAGAAGGCTAATGGCTTCTGAAATAGGTGATTATCAGAGCCCTGTAGAGCAAGATGAGGGTCTGGCTGGTAATAAATAACCTCGCAATATGAATTATCCTATTTCCACAGCTTTAAAAAAAACACATACATTTCATTTGTTGACCAGAAAAATCTGGAAAATGCTGTCTTTTTGGAAATAACAGGGAGCTACTAAAACAAAACAAAACAGTGTGTCTGTGGGGAGTTATTGAGTACCTACTAAGGGCCTAAGGCACAAAAGTCAATCCTGAAATGCTAACCTTGTAACAAATAGTTGTGTGTATATGTGTGATTTCCTTTTGGAGGCCAATAAACAAAACCTTTGTATGCCATGCTTTAGAGATGCTAGATTTTTAATTACTAAATTTGCTCATGGATTAGTGCTGTTTGTGAGGTTAAGGTATATATTCATTACCTACAAAACAAGATCAAGCTTGAAACTCATTGAGAGTCACTATGGCAGAGGGCATGGAGGGAATGAGTGTAGGTATTTGAGAAGAATAAACATGAGAGATTTTAACAAGATACCAAATTAAGCAGATATTAGATCTGTCCAGTTCTTTCATTATCTGTATTTCTCTCATTTTCTTAAAACAAGCCAGGTGCTTTTGAAAAGAATATATAAGAGAAGATAGCCTCTAGCAGAGGTCTCTCATTCTCTGAGTTTGCTTCATGTTGTTAATTATCAAAACTTAGGTATGACAACAGCAAACAAACAACTCCTCTGCCAGCTAGATGACGCTGATGACAGAGAGCTCCCCAAGAGGCAGGCAATTGGGAACTAGTGAAGTGAGTACAGCTTAGAGGCGTGGGGCTGAGAGGGGCTGCCAGCTGAACAGGACCCACTCACCATGGAATGTTAATGTGTCAATGAAGGGGAAAAGCATGAATGAACCACAAAGAAACTGAAAATAACTCAGCTGGTTGGAAATGGAATTTGGGCTCTTTGCCAAAGTAAGGTGTTCGAGGGCACACACCCTAACACCTAGGGAAAAAAAGGCTGCCCCTGAATTTGAAAAGACAAAATATTTTGAAGAAAGAAGACACATGGCTTTTTTCATCAGAAGTAAACTTCCTTTTTTTCTTTTATTCTTCCCTTCCATGCAACAAACATTTTCTGAGTTCCTACTTTTTGCCAGGTTCTGGGTTAGGAATGAAGAAGGAAGAGAGGGAGAATGGAATAAATATAAAAGTAAATGAGGAGACTGGTTCAAGACAGCAGAGTAGAAGGATGTGTGCTCAACTCCCTCTCGTGAGAGCACCAGAATCACAACTAACTGCTGAACAATCATCGACAGGAAGACTCTGGAACTCACCAAAAAAGATACCCCACATCCAAAGACAAAGGAGAAGCCACAATGAGATGGTAGGAGGGGTGCAATACAATAAAATCAAATCCCATAACTGCTGGGTGGGTGACTCACAAACTGGAGAACACTTATACCACAGAAGTCCACCCACTGGAGTGAAGGTTCTGAACTCCATGTCAGGCTTCCCAACTTGGGGGTCTGGCAATGGGAAGAGGAATTCCTAGAGAATCAGACTTCGAAGATTAGCAGGGTTTGATTTTAGGACTTCGACAGGACTGGGGGAAACAGAAACTCCACTCTTGGAGGGCACACACACAAAGTAGTGTGCACATCGGGACCCAGAGGAAGGAGCAGTGACCCCATAGCAGGCTGAACCACACCTACCTGCTAGTGTTGGAGGGTCTCCTGCAGAGGCGGGGGGTGGCTGTGGCTCACTGTGGGGACAAGGACACTAGTAACAGCAGTTCTGGGAAGTACTCCTTGGTGTGAGCCCTCCCAGAGTCCGCCATTAGCCCCCCCAAAGTGCCTGGGTAGGCTCCAGTGTTGGGTTGCCTCAGGCCAAACAACCGACAGGGAAGGAACCCAGCCCCACCCATCAGCAGACAAGTGGATTAAGGTTTTACTGAGCTCTGCCCACCAGAGCTCTACTCACTACCAATCCCTTCCATCAGGAAGCTTGCACAAGCCTCTTAGATAGCCTCATCCACCAGAGGGCAGACAGCAGAAGCAAGAAGAACTACATTTCTGCAGCCTGTGGAATGAAAACCACATTCACAGAAAGACAGACAAAATGAAAAGGCAGAGGACTATGTACCAGATGAAGGAACAAGATAAAACCCCAGAAAAACAATTAAATGAAGTGGAGATAGGCAACAAAATACTAGCAAACAGAATCCAACAGCACATTAAAAGGATCATACACCATGATCAAGTGGGATTTATCCCAGGGCTGCAAAGATTCTTCAATATATGCAAATCAATCAATGTGATACACCATATTAACAAATTGAAGAATAAAAACCATATGATCATCTCAATAGATGCAGAAAAAGCTTTTGACAAAATCAACACCGATTTATGATAAAAACTTTCCAGAAAGTGGGCATAGAGGGAACCTACCTCAACATAATAAAAGCCATATACGACAAACCCACAGCAAACATCATTCTCAATGGTGAAAAACTGAAAGCATTTCCTCTAAGATCAGGAATAAGACAAGGATATTCATTCTAGCCACTATTATGCAACATAGTTTTGGAAGTCCTAGCCACGTCAGTCAGAGAAGAAAAAGAAATAAAAGGAATACAAATTGGAAAAGAAGTAAAGCTTTCACTCTTTGCAGATGACATGATACTATACATAGAGAATCCTAAAGATGCCACCAGAAGACTGTTAGAGCTAATCAATGAATTTGGTAAAGTGGCAGGATACAAAATTAATGTACAGAAATCTCTTGCATTCCTATACATTAACAACAGAAGATCAGAAAGAGAAATTAAGGAAACAGTCCCATTCACAATTGCAACAGAAGGAGTAAAATACCTAGGAATAAACCTACCTAAGGAGGTAAAAGACCTGCACTCAGAAAACTATAAGACACTGATGAAAGAAATTAAAGATGACACAAACAGATGGAGAGATATACAATGTTCTTGGATTGGAAGAATCAACATTGTGAAAATGTATACTACCCAAAGCAATCCCTGTCAAATTACCAATGGCATTTTTTACAGAACTAGAACAAAAAATGTTAAAATTTGTATGGAGACACAAAAGACCTCAAATAGCCAAAGCAGTTTGAGGGAAAAAAACGGAGGTGGAGGAATCAGACTCACTGATTTCAGACTATACTACAAAGGTACAGTAATCAAGATAATATGGTACTGACACAGAAACAGAAATATAGACCAATGGTACGGGATAGAAAGCCCAGAGATAAACCCACGCCTCTATGGTCAACTAATCTATGACAAAGGAGGCAAGGATATACAATGGAGAAAAGGCAGTCTCTTCAATAAGTTGCGCTGGGAAAACTGGACAGCTACATGTAAAATAATGAAATTGGAACACTCCCTAACACCATACACAAAAAGAAACTCAAAATGGATTAAAGACCTAAATGTAAGACAGGACACTATTAAACTCTTAGAGGAAAACATAGGAAGAACACTCTTTGACATAAATCATAGCAAGATCCTTTTTGACCCACCTCCTAGAGTAATGGAAATAAAAACAAAAATAAACAAATGGGACCTAATGAAACTTAAAAGCTTTTGCACAGCAAAGGAAACTACAAACAAGACGAAAAGACAACCCTCAGAATGGGAGAAAATATTCGTAAATGAAGCAACCGACAAAGGATTAATCTCCAAAATACATAAACAGCTCATGCAGCTCAATATTAAAAAGACAAACAACCTAATCAAAAAATAGGCAGAAGACGTAAATAGACATCTCTCTAAAGAAGACATACAGAGGGCCAGGAAGCACATGAAAAGCTGCTCAACATCACTAATTATTAGAGAAATGCAAATCAAAACTACAATGAGGTATCACCTCACACC
>NC_041214.2:74643036-74668382 GCF_002837175.3 Physeter macrocephalus | reverse complement strand
GACACATGCACCCCAATGTTCATTGCAGCACTATTTACAATTGCCAGGTCATGGAAGCAACCTACATGTCCATCAACAGACGAATGGATAAAGAAGATGTGGTACATATATACAATGAAATATTACTCAGCCATAAAAAAGAACGAAATTGGGTCATTTGTAGGGATGTGGATGGACCTAGAGACTGTCATACAGAGTGAAGTAAGTCAGAAAGAGAAAAATATCATACATTAACGCATATATGTGGAATCTAGAAAAATGGTACAGATGAACTTGTTTGCAAGGCAGAAATAGAGACACAGATGTAGAGAACAAACGTATGGACACCAAGGGGGAAAAGTGGCGGGGGGTGGTGGTGGGATGAATTGGGAGATTGGGATGGACGTATATACACTAATATGTATAAAATAGATAGCTAATTAAGAACTTGTTGTATAAAAAATAAATAAGATAAAATTCAAAAAAAAAGGGAAGTGAGACCCAACCCCTCTTTGAAAGCTCCTATCCTAGAGAAAGGACAGATATAGGGAGCTATAATAAAAGATAGTGAAATAAGTGCAAAAGAGGGGAAGAGGTAAGTTGTAGTGGTAGTGGGGAGGAAGGGGGCAATTAGCTGGGGGGCTATAGCAGATCAAAAAAGGTTTTCATTAGAAGAGGTGGTAATTATGCTGATCTTGAAGAATAACAGGCAGAGAAAGAAGAAGGAGAATTTTAGCTGGAGGGAACTTTCTTTTATCTCGCTGTCATCTCTAACTTCCTCTTTTCCAAATCAAGGTTATTTCAGGAAGAGCAAGTAGACAAGACAAGCATGAGGCGTATATATGAGGGTGGTGATTGTGTGTGCTGGGGTGGGATAGGATGGGCATGAGAAGAAAGATTGGGTTGTATGGGGATTTCTTTAGAGTTTATAATACGTTCTCTTGATATATCAAATTTTATCTCCTCCAGGTTAGTGTGTTTTTAAAAATTTTTTAATTTTGGCTGTGCCGTGCGACGTGCATACCCTAATTCTCCAACCAGGCATCGAACCTGTGCCCCCTGCCTTGGGAGCACAGTCTTAACCACTGGACCGCCGGGGAAGTCCCAGTATTTTTTTTAAACACACTCTTTCACTATTTGAATGATGTTTTGATTCTGTTTTATTGGAAAATGGGACTTTACACTAGCTTTTATTTTTTGTGTTTGTTGGCTTAGTCATTTTTGCCAATGATAAATCCCTTATTCTAATTTATGGCTTGACGATTCCTGTGGATAATGCTATATTTATACCTGCATCGAATTATTCCTTTATTAATGTATCCTCTCCTTTTCTCATTAAATAAATATTTAAGTACTTACTACTTGATAAATATCTTGCTAGGCATAGTTTATTCTTTCCTTGCTTCTAGCTTAGAATATGAAACATGGAAGTTATTTAAAACGCACTGTCTAAAAGATCAGACTTATGCATATGATTGAACCTTATTCAGCACTGAACATCAAAACTAATCGTGTTCTTGACTGATATATTGGTCAGTGGGACCATGTATACTGGTCTATTTAGTTCTTAAGATGTTTTCAAAGAAAGACTATAGAGCAAAAGCCTAGATAAGGCAATTCAGCAGGCTTACCTATAAATGGAGAAGAATTTCTGGCTGACGTGGGTCAAAAGTTTCCTATGTACAAAACCAGACTTGCTTACTAGACATGTAAAATCTAAGTGTCCATGTCTCTTTAGAGGCTAAGAAAAAAAAAGTATCATGCATGAACATTAATTCATTCAGTGGATTTTTAAAGTAGTACTCTGCTAAGAACTAGGGATACAAAAATGATTAAAACATGAGCCTTGCCCTTAAGGAACTTCTCCCACAAGAAGCAGATGAGTCAGATAAGTAACTGTGATGAGGTATTAAAGTGCAGCATTCTATGAAAGCACAAAAAAGGGATATCTAAATTAGATTGGGACAGTGGGGTAAGAGGATAAAATGCCAGAAGTGAGTTTTTAGGAACAAGAATTTAATTAGGTGAAGAAGGGGGCCAAGGAAAGGTGATGTATAAAATAGCATGATGAGCTTGGGAATGCCTTTTTGCAAACTTACAAAGAATTGGCTCCATATTCAAATAAGGGTGGGTGGGATGGTAAAGTATCCCTTATACAGATCAGACTCTCTCTGAGGTTTTCAGGGCCTTGACTCATTTCTTTTTTCCCAACTCCTTTTCTTTTGCCCAAGGTTTTTGGACAGAGCCATATAGAAAGTCTATTCTGTGGCCATTTCAGTATTTGAAAGCTGCTGGCCTAGAGTGTACTGATGGGGTATGTCAAATGTTCATGCTAATGACCTAGGTGAGAGCACAGAAAAGTAGTAATGGATGGGATCACAGTATACTTGTGTGTGCCTCAGCAAGTTGTTGACATCTATGGAAATTTCTTTCTCTGTGCCAGTGTTTCCTTTTGTCTGAATTCAGAGCCTTGAATAGGCTAGCTTGTTGCAAACACCTCAAAAGGTTTTCTGCATGAACAACATCAAGAAAAGAAGTCAAGATAATTCTCAGGATTAGCTCTAGTGTATCACATGGTAAAGGTGTTTATTAGAAATGTCCACTCCTTTTATGAATTCTCTGCCTACCTAATTCCTACTCATCTTTCAGGAATCAGCTTAAATGACTTTTTTCTGAGAAGCTTTGCCTCACCTTCTGTATTAGGTCATGTCTCTCTGTTATTTGCTTTCTTAGTACCCTACAGTTTTCCTTTGTAGCACTTACTGTGACTCCAATTAAATACTGAATTATGTAATTAATGCTTTCACACCAGACTCTTTAAGTAGAATATTAGCTTCATGAGGGCAGAAACTGGGTTTTATGCTGCTGTATCTGCAATGCCTTGCAGCATTCTTGGTTCATAGTAGTTGCTCAATACGTATTTTTGGAAAATGATTCAGTTACTCGTTATCCCAATTCCAATGCATCTAAAATGCAACAAATTGAAATGCAGCAGAGCTGCTAAGTAAAACCAGATCTGTAGATCCTAGAGCTAACTGGAACTCCCAGAAATCTCTCAAAACTGACACTGGCTTCTAGGAGAGTTCAAATGATGGCACTGGGTTATCTCCTCTTATTGCTCCACCTGGCCTCTCCCCATGGTGTTTTGGCTCAAAACTCATCCAGCATCTTTCCATTCGTCTGTGTCAGCAACTTGTTATTGCAGCTTGTTTTCCTCAGGCCAGAGCTTCCTTCATTATTGAGTGCCAAATATGCTGGTCAGTGTGCCAAGCATTTGGGATAAATACATGGAAAGGCATGGACCTGACCTCAGAAGAGCAGTAGGCCGCTACAGAGTGGCAAGATCAGAGTAGGCTTCATCAGTCTCCAGGGAACCACTGCCTGTAATTATAAGACCATTGCCCTTTTAGCATTAAAGGATTTGATCACTGTTAAAATGCATGTCACCTTGGAAATCATCACTATTTTTAGCTGTTATCAAGCACTTTTACCTTCATATGATAGAAGAGCAGGCTTTGGCCCAGAGGTGTGGAGGGACAGGGAAAAGGCCTTTGGGAGTGTGGAGGAAGAGGGACAGGAGTGCCGGTAGGTTGGGAAAAGGTGTAAAACGGAAATAGCTAGAGCAACAGTGCCTAGCACAGAATAGACACAATTTACTCAGGGCAATGCTTGGGTAAATAAAAGATAAACTGCTTTCTTCAAATTGGTTGAGGCCAGGTTTTACCTTAGGCTGTTTCTTTAGGTCGCTAGCAATTTCTGGTTGGGAAAAAGTTTACAAAGTAGGAAACAGATGGCTCCAGCTGTTTGGGGTTGATGCCAAATCCCAGTGAAGCTCACACTCTAGGACTTCACAGGGAGAACGTACAAAATGTATTTTTTTTTTCCTTTTCTACCACCATGAATTCAAGAGGATGTCCATTTAACAGGGGGAAAAGACCAGGGTGCAGGGAGATAAATTGGGAGAGTGGGATTGACATATACACACTACTGTATATAAAATAGATAACTAATAAGGACCTACAGTTTAGCACAGGAAACTTTACTCAGTACTCTGTAATGACCTATATGGGAAAAGTATCTAAAGAAGAGTGGATGTATGTATATGTATAACTCATTCACTTTGCTGTACACCTGGAACTAACAACACTGTAAATCAACTATACTCCAATAAAAATTTAAAAAAATTCAGTGTCAAAAAAAAGAAATATTACAAGAAGGAGTCATACCCTGTTTTCAAAGGTTCCATGTAAGCTTGAGTTTAGATGCATATGCTGGGTTCTCTTAGCTATTCCAAACATTTTTTTTAATCAAAGAAACTCCAATAGACTTAAATTGGTCATGAGAACTAGTGATGATGTTTCAAAAAAGGACAAATATACCATACTGGTGTCTGAATACTAAGATTCTTTTCTATGTCTGTGAGTATAATGCTTGCTTACACATAGTAGCAAAGAACACAATTAGCATACTAATTTGATTCCCTACCTAAAGAATGAAAGATTCCTTTGACACAGACAGCTGTCCATGAATGGCTGGGGTGACCCTTGGTCAGTTTTCCATCTGTCTTAGAGTAAAAATCCAGACTTAGACGCATATTAGCTGTATGACCTCGAGCAGCCTTCTTATGTTGCTTTTTCTCAGTGTCTTCCCCTGTAAAATGGAGGCACATCTAATACCTGCCTCATGGGGTGGTGGTAAGGATTAAGTTAGCACCTTGCTTGCAATAGACAGTCCATATTTTTTCTTTCCACTCTAGTCTGAATCTGTCTATTCTGAGGAAGTCTGTAGTAGGTGTAGGATTCTCTACTTCTACCTGCCTCTAAAGAGAGAAGTAGAGAAAGGTTTTACTGAATCAATTTTAAGAGAATTCTGCAGTCATGTAGAAGTCACCACTTCCTTTTTGCCCTGGATCCCAGGGATATAAAGCTCCGAGGATGGATGCACCGGGAGACAGGGAATGATTGCTGTTGGGGAATGACTTAGGCCTATCTCCAGTGCCATTGGCAGCTCTTAGAATATCGGGTTGACAAATCTAAATAACACCAATTATAATTGCATGACCAGTTTCTCAAATCTCCCTGTACTGACCTCTCTCTCCTGCCCTTTCCCCTTCCTTAGACCAGTGGGTCTTAAGCTTGCTTACACATTATAATCACCTATGGAGCTTTAAAAAATGCAGATGCCTTGGTTCCATTCTCAGATATTCTGATTTTACTTGTCTGGGGTATAGTCTCAGCCTGTTAAAAGCTCTCCAGAAAATCATTGAATTTTCAAATGCTGAAAATTTCAAAATTAATTTTGTTTTCAATGTAAAGTCCAAGTTAACACATGCCAATAATACAGTTAATAAAAAGAAATTGAGTCACAGTGCATAAAATTAATTTTATACTGTTAATAATGTTTTGGTATCTTAAGCTTACTTAAAACCGAAATAAATGTAAACACCCTCTGACCTGCCCTGCACCATAAATTTGAGGCTGTTGAGCCAACTTTGTGTGAAAGGTACCAGGCTGGAAGGAGTTAGAGCAGTCAAATGTGGTCCTGTCATTTGCTGAAAGATTCTTAAGAGCCGGTGGTAGTTCAGAGTGCTCTCTTGCATCTCAGGTTAGGTCCAGGGATCTAAGGATGTCTTCTTTATTAGCTCCGCCCGTTTGGCTGCTAGTTGTGCTAAATGGATATTTTTCAACCCCAGTGTCATGAGACTCTGGTGTGTCATGAGATATGTTACAAGAAATGTGAAATAATAAGTTCTGGGGTTTAAGAATTAATCCCAGCAAAATTAAGGTTATCCTTGTAACAGCATTGTTTTCACTTACTTGCATGCCAATACCCTGTCTTGAATGGGAGAACATGGTGGAGTTACAATTACTATGGGGGACTGTCATTTGACATGAGTGTGTCCCTGTGGAACAAAGGTTGGGGTTTTGCAAAATCCAGCCTCCCAAGTCAAAGGAGTTCCTCACTGGGCCTCATTTGCAGCAGTGCATATTAATAAGGGTGGCGGGGAGAGCTGGACAAAGGGGCCTCTCTGTGTTCTGGTTCCCAGTCTCTTTTTTGGGGACAGAGAGGACCTTGATTTCTTACATTGGAGAAGGAAGCTTGTGTACAAGTTCACACCTTAAGGCATCTCTGAGCTGAAAATGGAAAAGAATCTTCAGTAATTCTGCCAGTCTTTTCTCATCACAAAAATCAGTATATAAACATGTCAAATGTAAACACAATATTTTTAGGAAAAATAAGAAGAAAAGTATTATATACTTCGGGGGTTCTCCTGATAGTTAGAGTAATTGTGATCTGACCAGGAATTTTAATGTTTTCTGCTGAAGGTGAAGGAATGGGGTGCTTCATTTAACATTTTCATTTGCTAGCTGAACTTGCTAGTTGCATAAAAAGAGAAATTGCCAGTTAGGTAATTTAGGTCAACACTTTGTTTTTTTTTTTTTTTTTTTCCTTTTCAAGGTTCCTGAGCAGAAGGGAAGATGAGGCTTGGAGAAGAAAGAAGGGCTAGGGAGAAATATGGTAAGCACTCAATAAGTGGCTGTGGGTAGTTGTCATGGTGGTGATGATAGTGTTAATAAATCTCTCCTGAGAAAGTTTTTCAAATCAGATGGAACATACTACTTTGGTTTTTATGAATACTGAGCTATTTTAAATATTATTTATTACTTTTGTGCTTAGAGTAGTTTTTTTTCTAGTAAGGAATTTGAATGCACGATGAAGAGGGTTTTATGAAGAGCTTAGTATACCCAAATTGAAATCACCTGGACCTTGTTTTTTTAATTTTCCTTGCTTACAACAAATGACTTAATTATACTTTGGTGTCTTAATTTTCATTTCAACTGCTCAACTTATTAGTGAGTAATATACGTGGAGTCCCTTGAGTTAAATGGACAAAGTGTCAAATAAATTTAAGGTTTTATTTTGCAGTACAGTCGATTAAATTGGGCAAGTAACTTAAAATATATGTTGAAGATTAGATTCCTCATGGTCGTATGGCAAATTAAGTGAAGGGCTTTCAAAAAGTGTGATGGATTCCTATTACTGTCTTATTACTACTAAACTATTAGCCACAAAAAGTTTCAGAAAATTCATGGATATAGCTCAAGGATGAGTTGCTTATGGAGAGAAAATCAGGAATGTTTTGGGGGTACTTCCCTAATCTTTCAGATCAGACATTGCCCTGACTTCCCACAATACATCCGACTGGGCTGCTTCTTGAGACAAGTCTGCAAGGCCTGGTTTGACATACGTCATTTGTTGCACTACTCATGTTGAATCATGATATTTTCCTTTCCTTCCAGCTCTTGCTCTTTATTTTACACTACTCTTTATTTCACATTGCTTTTTATTTTACACTGATCCTAGGCAATTGGTGGCAGTATATGAAATCTCAGTTTTTTATTCTGCAGATCATTTCTGTTGCTGTGGTTTTAGATCCATCACTGTTTACTGAGCTTTTATTGTCACTAGAGACAGCTTTGCATTTTAATAAAGTTTCCAGTCCTCTAGGACTCTCTCCCCTGAAACAACTCCAGCTCCCCAGGGCTGCTGAAGAGTTGAGCAGAGAGAGTAGAAGCTTTTGTGGACAGTGATGCTGATGGTAGATAACTCCAGCTGTCATTACAAGATCATCCAGATAAGGGGGGGACAATCAAGTAGGGCTTACAGTCCACTTGAGTCTTTCTGATTGTAAAACCAGCCATTTTTCAATTTAAATAATTTAAGGATTCCAGCTTCTCTATACTCTAAGGCTCATTTAGCCTCTTATTAGCTAACTGTTTTTCCAGTTCAAGAGGTGGAAGGGAAGAGTGCAGATTTTTTGTTATTGTTAATTCACAGCAGTGGGTAGTGGTGTGTAAATAAAAAATAAGCCAAACAAATGTGATGAGAAGAGAGACTAGAAATCCATACAAGTAATGATAATTGATTTTAAAAAGTTAATTAAAAGGAATAAAAAGGGACAAGTACTGCAGTGGCCTAGCATATTATCAACAGGCAAATGACAGAGAGGAGAATGAATTAGAAAATTGATTCCCAGCTAACTAGAACAAGAAACCAGATTAACACAGCTCTTAATTTTAACTTGAAAATCCCAAATTCTTTTCTGAGTCCTTTCCTCATAGTATTCTGACAATGATCTTATCTCACATTATTCCCATCAAAGGAAAGGCTGGGAGGAGTAGGAAGGAAAGAACAAAACGAAGTTGTAATTTCCCAGAGAATTCAGCTCAGAACCAATTTATAGAATCACCTGTGACACGTCAATGACAGCAAATATAGCTAAGAAACCACAGTTTGCATAAGGTCTTCATTTTTGCTCCCTTAGTTGTAAGCCTTTTTTTTTTCCTTTTAAATTTTGCAACCTTTCCTTCTTCCTAAATCTATGTGACCAAAGGCCAGTAACCTACAGTATTTATTTTCAAGTAGTATATACAGGAGCTACCCTTCAAGTCATTGACTTCCACATAAGAAAATAGGACATGAGGGGACTGTCCAATAAGAAGGCGAGGCTCTTTCTGAACCTTTCAAGAGCATCTTTTTGTAGGACTATGTCTAACATTTTTGTGTAGGTATTCTAGGGATGGGACAGTTCTAGAGAATCATGTACTGGATATGCCCATGAGTTTGTCTTTTCCTTTGCTTAGGAGACATCTTCTGCTCAGATGAAGACACAGATTCCTCAGCATAGAGGTCAGAGTCTGAGTGAGAAGCTTGGTTAGTTAATTAGAGAAAGTATTTCCTGACAGAGGTAGGACCCGTAGTTACCACCAAGAGTTGAATCTGATTGAGGGATACTCTTTGAAGTATTAGAAAGACAATGATGACACTCAGACTGTTGAACAAACAAGGTCTTCAGCTTACACTTGAAAAAGAATTGTCTTATGTAGAAGGTAACATCTCCTTATATAGCTAGGGAGTTAAAATAGGAAGAAAGAGCAGGAAACACTGTGTTGTATTTTCTTTGTTTCCTCCCACCCTCCCTGTCTCCCTCCCTTCCTTTCTGCCTTCCTTCTTTCCTTCCTCTGCTTTCTTTTCTTCCCTTCCTTTCCTTCCCATCTCCCTCTTTCTAAACAATGGAAGCCCACCTTTGGATTATTAGAGAATTACCATAGATCTAATTGATACATAAGTAGACCTCAGGAAAATATGGCATACTTCTATTCAAAGAACAGATTGTAAACTTCTGGATTGATGTTCTGCTTTTTTTTTTCCTTTCCCTCTTCTCTCATTTTAGAATTAGGCAACACAAAACAAACATAGCCAGATAAGCTATGAGTGCCAGAGATAGCTAAAATTGCTCGTGCTTCCTGTATTTCTGTTTTCTCTTTTTCAGACACTAGACCACTTGCTGTGATTTCTTTCCTGGACTGTAAGCTCTGTAAGATCAGGGGCCCTGATTGATTTACTCATTACTGTACTCCTAGCATTTAGCACTGTGCCTAAATATTTGTTGAGTGATTGAATTAATGGGATGTCCATTAATATCCTGTCAACAAAATGAGGATAAAGGATTGGTAAATACAAAACCAGTTAACAAAAATAGCATAAACATTACCTTACAGGTCTTTTTCTTTAATCTGCAGAAGTTCTATTAGAGAATTTCCCAAAATGTATTCAACAAAACATTGGCTCTGAAGAATAAAAATAGGTTTTTAAAAAATGCAGAATAGGTGAGGAAAGTCTGTGGAAAAATTGTTTAGAATGCACTGTATTATACAAAATTCAAAGAGATCTTTACAGTGTGATTTCTCAGAGTTTTTCAGGTACAGATTTTCACTGTAAATTTCCTAGAGAGGGACGTAACATGATACATTTCCAAAGATTATTTGACCATGTTACTCTTTTACTTGGCACATCTTATAGGAGTACTATTGCATAAGACACACTTTGAGAAAAGTAGCATCTTAATTCAGCTTTACTTTCTTTAATTCTCTTTCTTTTGAATTTAAGTTCTAATTAATTTCTTCCACTGTGCAAAATACCTCCAAGCAAAAATGTGAATATAGTTAACAGAAGTGAACGTTACAATTAAAAATAGTTAAGATGGTAAATTTTATGTTTTTTTTTTTTTTACCACAATTAAAAGTTTAAAAATACTCCTAAAATATTACTTTACTAAATAATAGATGAATCAATATTTTACCTAAGGGCTACAACAATGCACCAAAAATTTAATGGTATTGCCAAACAAAGGGCTTGATTTTGGGCTACAACATGTTATTGTATCCTCAGTAATTATCTTGGTTTTGAACATTGAGCTATGGATCTCTTAGTGTGTGTTTTTAGTAATACTGCTTAGGATGACTATACAAAAAGACCTACGAATGTGTAGGGAAAGTTTATTGTAGTTTAGTAGAGTGGGTTTAAGACTAAGGTACAAGAGACTGGGTTACAAAATTGACATTGTCACTGACTCAGAGTGCCACGTTAAGTAAACCCTGCTTTCCTTATCTATAAGATAGCCTCCATCAGTAATTTTTTACCTTTTCCTTCCAGCGTGGTTATCCCATCCTACATGGAACTCTAATAGACACAGCAGATAAAGGCAAGAGGTAAGAGGCCACTTGGCCTCCCTTCCCCCATGGCCCTAAGTATCCCCAAAGAGCCTAAGAGCTCAAGGCAACACAGTTTGAAAATCACGAGGCTAGATAATCTTTAGAGTTTTTCCCAAGTCTTACTCCTGCCACTAGAAGTAAGACTGAAGTAGAAAAGAATATTTGTTTCCATATTAAAGCCTGTGAACCCCTGTAATTTTATACACACTCACACAGCATTCAGCTATTACAGAATATAGAATACTGCCATACCACATGTGGCAAGCACCTTTTGAATTTCAACATATATTTTAGGTTAAAAAATAAAATAAGAAAAATGTTACCAGAATGTACTCTTTCCTCAGTCACTTTATGGATACATTTCAAGATATAGACTTGATGGTGAATTAAAATTGAATGCAAATATTGTCACTGAGAAGTTGCCCATTTATACAGTTTCTAAGACTCTTTTAGTTCTTAATGAGCAAGGTTTTGCTAAAAACAAAAAGTGTTAAGTACATAAATATGTGTATTCTTTTCAAGGCATGCACTATATTATGGTTAAAAAACAATACAGAAATGAATGCAAAACTGTTTCAACAGAAATACTGCTTCTTGAACAGCCTTTAAAATTATGACATGTTTACGGGGAAAATATATTACTCATGACAGGGGTTACAAAAACAATATTAACCTTCTCGAAATTTAATAGCAAAGTCAGACAGGTAAAAATCAGTACCAGACGTAGTAACATAACTACTTTTGTTAAGATTGTATATAGGATAAAACAGATATTTAAAGCTACACTAAGACGTGGGTAAATAAATGGTCCTTTAGAAGATTCACAACACATATGCAACGAAAACCATGATGCAGGTGGTGCTAAGGATAGCATTCTTGGAAATGAAAAACCTTGTTCTTTCTTTTGCTTCTGTTATTTTGGGCACTGTTGCTTTTGCAGTTTTGTACAGGGTGTCAGACATTAAATTTACCCTTAAATATACATATATCTATTTTTTGAAGGCAGGCATTCGTTACGTTGACAAGCTACCAAACACTTTCGTTGTATTTAATGTGTGACTAATGAGTTTTTGTCATCTATAATCAAAGAGGATGTTTGCTTCTGCAAAAAATATATAATTTACCCAAAACTAGCATTGATATTAAGCCAATAACTCCATAGTAGTGGTTAAAAAAATGTGTGATGAAATATAGATGATAAAATTGCACTTACCATCAAATGCAAGTTTGCTTTACAAAATAATTTTTTTCTGAAATTTATTTTGTCACATAGTTTTATCATATAATATGTTACTTGCCTAATAATGTAATGTTGATGTTTAAAAGAGATTCATGTTTTTAATTATTTCATTGTTTTTATAACCCTAAAATATTTCATTAAAATCTATGAGTTTTTACTTATTTTAGAGAGTGCTCTAGCTTGAGACATATTAAAAAAATAAAGGTCAAAAGTCATAAAGGATAATAGCTGATGGTTTTGATAATGCTAATTATATATTACTGAGAATAAAGGTAGAAAAGGAAATATGAATACTAAAGAAAGATAAACATCCCAATGCTGGATTAAAAAAAAATAATGAAAAAACTCTTAAAATGTCTTTGTACTTCACTGTCATAATTCAAAGACATAATGAAGCCTGAATTAAAAATGTCAGTTTCTGTGAGTGTTGATAACTTGGTTCTTTGTTGGGCAAGTCAAAATGTGTCTGTTTGATAGGCAAAAATGACAGACTAAAAATGGGAGAATTTGGATCTAAAAAAAGAAACACACACACACAGACACACACACACACACACAGACACACACACGACTTTAAAAAAGGTCCATAATGTACTTGAAGGAGAAGACCTATAGGGTAGGAGGCAATATCTTTAGGAAGTCACCGAGCAGCACTAAAAAGCAATGTCTATGGCCAATCAAAACGATTTCTGTGACTGCTGGGGCTCTTGCATCCCCGTCTTTACACTAGACTGGAAACCCTTTGTACTAATTACCAGACTGTACCAGATTTTCTGGTTCAGTTCAATCCTATAATTGACTGACAGTGATGGGCAAGGAAGGGGAAAAATTCAGGCTCACCACTGCAAGCAGAGGGTCAGAAATGGTTTCACAGAGAGCTGGTCACAGGCTGGCACTAAAAGCAGGGTTAAGCAAGCATCATCAGCACTTTCTTCTAATTCTCAGGTTAAAAAGGAAATGAGGAAGAAAAAACAACAGTCCAGGCTGTTCTCATCTTACAGACCAATTCTTAGCGTGCAACCATTTTACATAAAATGAATGGAGAATAGCTTCAAGGGTAAATGGTAATTTTAGATGTCATTGATTTTTATTTTGCTTTTGGGAAGTGGATACAGGTTTGTGTCCAAAACTCAAATAGGGTCATTTTGCTAAAGTTAAACAGTCTTTTGTTTATTTACAGAAACCAGGAAAAACAATGCTGCTATTTAATTCCTAGGGCTAAAAAAAATCATTAAAGTGCAAGGCTTATTTAGAAAGCCTGTGATAGGTTATGCAATCAAACTTAAGCATTTGAAAGCATCATAATTCTCACATCCTTTGCTGATTTGGATTTACTGTGTATCTTTAGTAATAAAATGGTTGCCCATGAATCTATACCTTTTAAAATAAAAGTTTGAATAATAATTTACATGAACTTATAGTTAATGCATTAAAAAAATAGAACACATTGAGCACTGGATTAAAGACTTAGTCGGCTGACCATCATTTGTTATTTGCTTAGAACTGTTTTCCACCCACTTTATTTCTAACCAAAAGAGCAACTCTAGCCTTAGCTACACCAAACATTAAAAGCACAGGTGCCCGAATCAGGGTCAAAATTAGACTCAGGCCATTCGGTAGGCAAGTAAGAATTATGTACTATCATGTTGAGGTCAGTTGACTTGAAATTTAATCACAGGTTAAGCCCCTTTTCTTTCCAGGCTAAAGAGTAAGCAACACCTGTGCGAGCAGCAGCTCACATTGCAGTTGACATAACAGCCAGTTCAATTTTTAGTTACAAGTCAGTTACTTACTGGGATAGAAAGAGAACGTTTCATTCATTCCATGGATGGTCACTTTTCCGGAGAAACCTGTCAGGCTTTCTTTCTCCAAAAGAAGAAAAGAGAAGAAAAAGTGAAAGTTAAAAATAAGTGATATGCTGCAAAAGTTCTAGAGCTAGGCCAGCACACTACAGCAGAGAAGTACAAATAGCTTACCTTACAAATACTGAACAGAGCTGTCTTGTAAATGAGGCCTATCCCAGCTGATAAGTCCTGGGACTTTCCTCATCAGAGAATCAAAACAGGTGAAATGATAATTGGTGATCTACACCTGAGAAGAGGGCCAGCTGACTATATGAAAGGAGAGAGCAAATGAGTAAACTGTCTTTCCCCAGCTACAGTCAGCCCTTGTGCAAGGGGAGTTTCAAATGCACTGGCTATAGACTTTTGTCCAAAGCTGTGGTTCTTTTTTTTTTCTCTTTTTTTCTTCTTTCTTTCTTTTATTTTCTTTCTTTCTTTTTTTTTTTTTTCCTTAGTGAAGCTAGATTAGTTCATACAAAACTCAACAATACAGCACTGAAACCCATTGTTGATATTCAACATTTTTCACATAGCGGAACAGAACAGACAATACGGTATCTAGGAAACCATGGGCTGGATTACAAACTGATGATATCTCATCCTTCTGGGGGCCTGTAATCCTTTTTATTACCTACCACAGTAAAAAAAAAAAAATCACTGTGTGTGTGGGGAGACTCTTTCAGAATAAATCGATAACATTGCTATTCTTAGGTAAATAGGATAAATTAAAATGAAATCTTGCTTGTAACACTAAATTCCAAAGTACCATTTGCCTTTTATGCAAGTTAATGATTTTTAAATTTAACCTTTATGTGAGCTTCCATAGGTTTAAAAAATTAAAATATTTGTAGATATTTGCTTAATAACAGTGTTCAAAATTAACTTGGACTTTCAATTTTTTATGATAAATGCCTGGAAAGTTATTTATTTCAAAGTGCCCAATATTGAGACTAAGGACTGAGTACAAAGTAATTTTCATTAATTTGTTCTAAAATACATGTGTTGGGTTATTGGTATACTAATTTATTTTTTCCATTAAGAACACACTGAACTTCAAGATTCGGGGGGCATACTTACCTGATACCTAGTAAATTTTTTTAAACTTTTTTTAACCATGTCTTTTTAATTTTTCATTTTTTAAAATGCATTTCCTGATTATGTTTAACTGCAAAGCCATTCTTTGCAAGGAAGTTATGCCTATTAACCTTTTTGAAAATCTGGTCCAATCCCTTTTTAAGATGCAATCCAGTTCCCATACTTTTCTTGAGCCTCCAAATGGTCTAGGTAGCCACAGAAGTGATTGTTCCTACCAGTTTCTTTTCATCACTTCTGCAATTGACCAATTGACAACTGATTGATGGTTATCTTTTCACTTCAACAATGAAAGAAATTACCATCACTATAGCTATGTACAGTAAATGCCTCCAGAGTAAATTACATGATTCTAAAATTCTCCTTAGCTCACTTAGTAAAACATCAACACAAAAAAGTTTCTTTTTGCGCCTCCCTTCCTGTACCGCAGATTTGGCCTTTTCTGTCAGCTGCAAAAAAAGAACTTGACAGCTTCTTTAAAAAGAGGAGTATAAAGGAACTTGAATAAAGGATGGCACTGGGCCTGTCTCAAGCAAGTGGCCATTCTTTGCACTTGGAAAAAAATTAGGCATGTGAGCACAGATAAGCCCTATAAGAATACGCTAAAGACTATTCCCAGTGACCTTGAGACTCTCTTTCCTTCTGTAACCATTCCTGAACATCAGGCTGACAACATAGATTCTGAACACGAATCTCCAGCTTATTTTGAGTAGGTGTTATTTCTCATTGAAAAGAAAACATCCTTAAAATTTTAAACTCCCTTACTACACTACAAAGACTCCCTTGCTCTTTCTAAAAGTGCTCAAACAAGTGCTATTATGCAAGTGTCACATTCATCCATTATGATATGTTGATGGACAAGGGCTTTAAATTCCACCACCAAATGTAAACTTACTGTAAATGTGTATTTTATTCTCACATCAAAGTCCTGAATCCTGTCAAGGAATGGTATTCAAACTTTTTTTTCTATCCCAATTAATTAATTTTTTTTTTGATGAAGTAAATATGCTGCTATGAAAGATGGGACTGATTTACTCTCTTATTCTGCTCCCACCCCTCTCTAAGACCACGTTTTAAAAGTAAAAAACACACCCAAACAGACAGGCAACACGATTTCTCACCATTTCCCTTGATGTCTTAGATCCATAAAATTTGTTCTACTGAATATTACAAGGTAAACTGAACTAGAGTTTTATTGTCTAGAATGACTTGGCACTGTTTGGAACTTTTTCCACTCTATCACTGTTAGGAAGTTAAATAGCAATAAAGGAAAGTAGATTCCTTTATTCACTGCCAACTCCATCTAGGACTTGGGCTAGTGTTCTGATAATTCTGGCTTCAGATATTTAATCAGACAATAAGATTTTATTAAATGCTGACTTTATGTCCTTTATAGTGGTAAGCTCCACAATGTATAAGAAACATGAGATAAGATCTTGCCCAGCAGAAATGGATAATTTATTTGGAGAAATAAGATATACAGGAGGAAATAGCTGCTGAATGAAACATAATGTACACATTATATAGATAACACATATATGACAGCATTAGATATTGTCACGTGATACTTGGCATATTGACAGCACTAAATAAATTTTGTTTACTAAAAAAACAATTTATCATCTTCTCTGTTACCTTTGCTATATTTGTCAGTGATATTATTATTCAAATATCCCAGATAAAATTCATGAAATGTCACTTTTATTTCTTTACATTTGCTCTCCAAAGACCTACGTACTAGTCTAGATCTATAGCAGGTCATACCAGCGTTAACAAAACTGCTTTTGAGATGATCTGATCTGCCATCTTTAGCCACAACATCACTGTTGGAATAACCTTTCTCCAGCTCTACTTTTACCATGTTACATACACCTTGGTTTTAGAATCTACAATGCTTCTTTTTCTTGCATATTGCATGAAGTTGTTGGAACTTTCAAGTCCAGGGAACTTCCTTGCTGGTTAGTAGGACACTGCAAAATCTAGTTCCAAGGTAGTACCTCTCCAATCTTATTTCCAATCAACAAGCTAACTATTTAATAATAGTATATCTTACTATTACATGCATATACCAAGCTGTTCCATCTTTTATCCTTATCCTTTTTTTTTTTTTTTTTTTTTTTTTTTGCGGTACACGGGCCTCTCACTGCTGTGGTCTCTCCTGTTGCGGAGCACAGGCTCCGGACGCACAGGCTCAGCGGCCATGGCTCATGGGCCCAGCCTCTCCGCGGCATGTAGGATCCTCCCGGACTGGGGCACGAACCCGTGTCCCATTCATCGGCAGGCGGACTCTCGACCACTGCGCCACCAGGGAAGCCCTATCCTTATCTTCTGAATTCAGGGTCCAAATAAATCATAGTCCACTTATGAATCTTTCCCTGCAGTAGCAGCTCACATTTCTTTCTATTCCCTAATGTGTTTCATTTAATATTGACTTTAGTGCACACTTGGCCCAGTTTGAATGTCACCCCCTTTACTAAGATTTCCTTATCAATTCAAATAAAATGAATATCTTCTTCGACTATGCCCCATACTTCTTGGCACACATTTATTATAATACACATTATATTGGATTGTATTTTGATGTCATTTTCCCTAAGTAGAATTTAGGAAAGAAACTGTATTGTATGCACATTTTTATATCCAGTTACTGGTATATAAGTGCTCAATAAATGATTATTCAATAAAGACACAGTCCTAAGGAACTCTCAATTTAGAGTGAAGTTTATATTAGTTGTGAGATTAAGATGGTAGCTGAATAAGGAAAAAGGATTGGCAGTTGGAAAGATCAGCAATTCCTTTAAAAAGTTAACTGAATTTTCTTCTTTCTTTTTTATTGATGTATAGTTGATGTATAATATTATATAAGTCACAGGTGTAAAATATAGTGATAGCAATTTTTTTTTTTTTGGTCAATCCCTAACTATCCCTCCCCCACCCTTTCCCCCTGGTAACCATAAGTTTGTTCTCTGAGTCGGAGTTTGTTTCTGTTTTGTAAATAAGTTCATTTGTATCTTTTTTTTTTTTAGATTCCGCATATAAGTGATATCATACGATATTTCTTTTTCTCTGTCTGACTTGCTTCACTCAGTATGACAATCTCTAGGTCCATCCATGTTGCTGCAAATGGCATTATTTCATTCTTTTTAATGGCTGAGTAATATTCCATTATATATATGTAAATAAACTGAATTTTTAAAGTTAGTATTTAAATGTTTGTGTAATGAGGACCGTATCAAAGGCAATTGCTTGGAATATGGAAATTTCCCATAGAAACGTAGTTGCATTTTTAGATCAGCCCACAAATTGCCTGCTTGGTCCATAACCTTGCCAAGTTGTGATAACACAGCCATTTATGGAATATTTGCTAGTTTGAACCCTGTAATAAGTTCTTCACATAAATTTAGTTCTCAGGATTACCTTATTAAGTAGTTATTATCACTGCCATTTTACAGATAGAAAGCTTGGACTTAGAGAAGTTAACTGAATCTCTCAAGGCTACCTGGTCAGTAATAGCACAGCTGTGACTGGAGCCGGTCCTATCTGGCTCTACACTTTACATTGTTCAAAAGTGACTCTGACGGTGCAGATGGTATTATTCCTCAGTTAATAACCTTGGGAGTCTGTAAGGGATAAATATGGGGGAGGAAAATAAAAAAGGAGGAAAATTTCCTATTTCTTCATCACACAACCAGTCCGGAATATCATTGCTAAAAATTTTTCTTTGTGTATTCTGAGTTTTCTTTCTTCACACATTTCCTACTGACCCAGAGGGCTTCCTCAATGTTTCAGGTTCTCAGTGTCTTAATTTTTTAAAAATTCTCTGTGGACCCCTACTTAGACCTTCAAAGTTCTTCATACATCTTTCTCTGCCTAGTCAAAATAGCTATTACTTTAGGACATGTGGGAGTATAAAACTACACTGAAGTTGAAGCAATTCTTGCTAAGATGTGAATGGTGGATAGATGCTGGATTCTTCTTTCATGTAAGCACTTTGAAAAAAATACTCAGCCTAAGTGAATATGTAAGGTTTAAAATTTCAGGCCCTGAAGCCATGTAAGTCAAACAGTTATTTTCCATAGAAGCTTCAACGTATGAACAGAAGGGATTTAGAAATACATGCAGTGGTGGTGTGTGTGAGATGTAAGAGATTGTGCAGGCAGCTCTGCCTGAGAATCAGCTTCTTTAGTGATTTTTGATTTGGGGGATACAGTCATGGACCCTTTTGAGAGTATGTTGAAGGCTCCCTCCTCAGTTACACACAACCTTTTTATGTATTATTTCATGGAATTTATGGACCTTTTTGGAAACCATGGGGTTGAAGATTAAAAAACTCTGCCCAAAACTGCTGGATTTTTTTGGAGGAGGGCAGGGATAGGGAGGCGGTACTTCTCTTTATTTCTAAGCAAGTGGATCTTAACCATGATTTCATATTACAATTAACAGGGGGAGCCTACCATCAGATATTCTGATTTAATAGGTAGGTAGTGGGTTCTGAGTAGCAGTAAAATTTAAAAAAGCTATCCTAGTGATTCTGATGTGCAGCTAAGTTTAAGAACCATTGTTCTAAGCTAGTGATTCTCAAAGTATTGTCCTACACCAGCTGCATCCTCTGTCTTCAGCATGCTGTCTTCACTTTTAATTCACAGATGGCTTGAGAGGGATGGGAGTACAGAGGTAATCATTCTGTCAGGACAGGAGATACAGACTTGAGAGCCATTGTAATAGAAATGGCAGTGTAAACTAGCAGAGTAGATGAGTGGTCTGAAGGAACGTAGCATGTACAGTGAGAAAATAACCACAAGGTCAGCAACTCAGGGAATACCCACAGTTTGAATTAGGAGGAGAAAGAAATACTGCCAGAGGAGAAAGAAACCTGGCAGAGAGACAGGAAGAGAACATGGACTACACAGTGGCATAAAAACTTGAAGACAGGATGACCAATCAGCAATGTCAAATGAGGCCTGCAGTTGATTGGGCTGATCTTAAAAAAGGACAAAGGAGTTGGCTAGAAGGAAGTCATTGATAACTTTTGACTGAGGAATTTAATACTGGGGTGGAGGAAAAGTCAGACTCTGGAGATTCAGAAGAGAATGGGAGGAGAAGAATGAAGGGCAGTAGGTATAAAAAATATCTTTCAAGAGTGGTTGGGGGACTTCCTTGGTGGCACAGTGGTTAAGAGTCCGCCTGCCAATGCAGGGGTCACGGGTTTGAGCCCTGGTCTGGGAAAATCCCACATGCTGTGGAGCAACTAACCCCGTGCGCCACAACTACTGACCCTGTGTGTCACAACTACAGAAGCCCACATGCCTAGAGCCTGTGCTCTGCACAAGAGAAGCCAATGCAATGAGAAGCCCACGCACTAGAAAGAAGAGTAACCCCCGGTTGCTGCAACTAGAGAAAGCCCGCGCGAAGCAACGAAGACCCAACGCAGGCAAAAATAAATAAATAAAATAAATAAATTTATATATATA
The DNA here is from genome assembly GCF_002837175.3 of Physeter macrocephalus. Classification (NCBI taxonomy): domain Eukaryota; kingdom Metazoa; phylum Chordata; class Mammalia; order Artiodactyla; family Physeteridae; genus Physeter; species Physeter macrocephalus. The sequence goes on along the minus strand of NC_041214.2, from coordinate 74,648,203 downwards.
TATATAAAAAGACTGGTTGAGAAAGAAGGAAGGAGGGCAGTGATTGGGAGCAGGCTCTAAGAAGCCAGTGTAAGGATAGAAGTATTCATATTTTAAGAACTAAAGGAAGAAGTCTTCAGGAGACTGTATTTGTTGAAGAAGTGGGGAAGAGGAGCTATCATGAGATAAAAGAACAAAGTCAGGAGTAGAAAAGAAGTAAAAAGACTCAGAGTTGCCTTAGCAGTGGAAAAAGCAAAGAAAGAAGCATTTACATGGAAGAATGGTTTGTGAAGGTAAAGAGTATGAAATAGGTCACGCCCGATGGCATCAAACTTCTGTGAAGCAGGAGTAAAATCATTCACTAAGGCTTTAATTTTTTTTTTCTTGTTTTGGATAAGAGATGGCAGAAGTTAAAGGTGCATAGGGATTTAGAAGAGGAAAAAAAGGAATGAGAAAAAAATGCATTTCTCTGTGGCATAGTACTGGCTCTCTCCTTACTTCCGTGTCTCTATTTTGCATACTTCTATAATGTTAACTCTGCCTGCTTGACTTAAAGTACTTGACTTTTCAGTAGCTCTTTCCCCAACATGCTCCATAACAGGTCATGGTCCCCAGAATTTGCCCTTAGCCCTCTTCTCTATTCAGTCTCCACTTTCTCCTTGGCCATCACTCCCATGTCTTTATCAAATTGGTTGTCAAATTCAAACCCAGCCCTAGTCTTTCTCTTGAATTCTAGATCTGTATTTAGCTATCCACTGGACATTTAGTACCTCAGCATCACAGAGTTTAAAATCAAATTCTTTATCTGTTTCACTGTGAATCAATGTAAACATGGTCCCTTGTCTTCAGGTTCCTGTCTGTCTTTACCACACGCCCCATTAATTACAGTGGTCTCCAAAGCAAGAAGCTATCAATGATCTCTTCATATTTCTCAATTCTGATAACTAATAATTGTCTATTTTTTTATTAATTTTACTTCTCAAATATTGCATCTTTTCTAATTCATATCTTGAAGTTCAACCCTTTATTGTCTGTTACAATAACCTTCTAACAGATCTCTCGGGTTCTAATAATATGTTCCCTCTTTAACCATCCTCCATTTCATAACCAGAGATGTTATTCTAAAATGCAGTTCTGTCTATGTCCCTCACCTTTAATGACTATCCATTTCCTACAGCTATGGTTTTCTGGAACCCAGGGTTCTGTAGAGAGGTTTTAAGAACTCCAAAATAGAATTATAAATATGATAATGAAAATGCATTTGTATCACTGATTAAAGTCTATTGCAGCATACGTGATACAGATACATGTGCCAATGGTGAAAAATATACTAAATGTACTGCTAGACTTCTGGAGAGAAAAATCCAAGAATATGCATTCATGATGCTTGAAGAATAATAAGTATGAAGGCTAGTATGGCAAGGAAACTTTCCAAACCAAATGGCCCAAAGTATTAATATCACCATTTCCTCTACTTTGCATGTCTTTACCTGCAATAAGAGAGATGTATTACAAATAAACTACATAATACATACATAACAGGAGAAAGCGCTAAGCTCTGAAACATTAAATCAGGTGGGAAGAATGTGGAAAGTTATATTTGTACTCCTCGAATAAAAGTAGGGAAAATAGTAGGAGTAGTGATTTTTTCTTATAAAGGCGATTACTGAAAATATGTTTGAGGAATCATCCAATTTGCATAGGCAAGCATTAGCTCTTAAGAAAATGCTGTTTTCTTTGCAGAACAGTTTTAGTTTATTCTATGCAGATCACCAACTTTTATTTTATTTTATTTTGGATGCAGAGAAATTGAATCTGTCATATATTGTTTTATTTATTGAGGTATACTTGATTTACAATGTTTCAGGTGTACAACAAAGTGATTCAGATATAAATATATGAATTAAATATATATATATTTTCAGATTCTTTTCCATAATATGTTATTACAAGATATTAAATATAGTTCCCTGTGCTATACAGTAGGTCCTTGCTGTTTATCTATTTTATATATAGTATTGTGTATCTGCTAATCCCCAATTCCTAATTTATCCCTCCCCCTTTTTCCCCTTGTTTAATCATAAATTTGTTTTCTATGTCTGTGAGTCTATTTCTGTTTTGCATATAAGTTCATTTGTATCATTTTTTTAGATTCCACATATAAGTGGTATGATATTTGTCTTTGTCTGACTTACTTCACTTAGTATGATAATCACTTACTCCATCCATGTTGCTGCAAATGGCATGATTTCATTCTTTTTTATGGCTGAATAATATTCCATCACACACACACACGCACACGCACACACACATGCCCCAGATCTTCTTTATCCATTCATTTGTCGATGGACATCTAGGTTGCTTCCATGTCTTGGCTACTGTAAATAGTGCTGCTGTGAACACTGGGGTGCATGTATCTTTTTGAATTAGAGTTTTTGTTTTTTCTGGATATATGCCCAGGAGTGGGATTGCTGGATCATGTGGTAACTCTATTTTTCGTTTTTTAAGGACCCTCCAGACTTTTCTGTAGTGGCTGTGCCAATTTTGCATTCCCACCAACAGTGTAGGAGGGTTCCCTTTTCTCCACACCCTCTCCAGCACTTATTATTTGTAGACTTTTTGATGACAGCTATTCTGACGAGTGTGAGGTGATATCTCATTGTGGTTTTGATTTGCATTCCTCTAATAATTGGTGATGTGGAGCATCTTTTCATGTGCCTGATGACCATCTGTATGTCTTCTTTGGAGAAATGTCTATTTAGGTCTTCTGCCCATTTTTTGATTGTTTTTTTGTTTTTGTTTTTGTTTTTTTGATATTGAGGTGTATGAGCTGTTCGTGTATTTTTGGAAATTAACCCCTGTCTATTGCATCGTTTGCAAATATTTTCTCCCATTCCATAGATTGTCTTTTTGTTTTGTTTATGGTTTCTTTTGCTGCACAAAAGTTTTTAAGTTTAATTAGGTCCCATTCGTTTATTTTGGCTTTTGTTTTCATTACTGTAGGAGATGGATCCAAAAAAAATATTGCTGCAATTTATGTCAAAGAGTGTTCTGCCTATGGTTTCCTCTAAGAGTTTTATAGTATCTGGTCTTACATTTAGGTCTTTAATCCATTTTGAGTTTATTTTTGTAAATGGTGTTAGAGAATGTTCTAATTCTTTTACATGTAGCTGTCCAGTTTTTCCAGCACTACTTATTGAAAAGATTGTCTTTTCTCCATTGTGTATTCTTGCCTTCTTTGTCAGAGATTAATTGACTGTAAGTGTGTGGGTTTATTTCTGAGCTTTCTATTCTGTTCCATTTATCTAGTGTCTGTTTTTGTGCCAGTACCATAGTGTTTTGATTACTGTAGCTTTGTAGTATAGTCTGAAGTCAGGAAGCATGATTCCTCCAGCTCTGTTCTTCTTTCTCAAGATTGTTTTGTCTATTCAGGGCCTTTTGTGTTTCCATGCAAATTAAAAATTTTTTTGTGCTAGTTCTGTGAAAAATGCCATTGGTAACTTGATAGAGATTGCTTTGAATCTTTAGATTGCTTTGGGTAGTATGGTCATTTTAACAATATTGATTCTTCCAGTCCAAGCACATGGTATATCTGTCCATCTGTTTGTGTCACCTTCAGTTTCTTTCATCAGCATCTTACAGTTTTTGGAGTACAGGTCTTTTGCCTCCTTAGGTAGTTTATTCCTAGGTATTTTATTCTTTTTGATGCCATGGTAAATGGGATTGTTTCCTTAATTTCTCTTTCTGATAGTGCATTATTAGTATATAGAAGTTCAGCAGATTTCTGAATATTAATTTTGTATCCTACAACTACTGAATTCATTGATGAGCTCTGATAGTTTTCTGGTAGCATTGTTAGGATTTTCTACATACAGTACCATGTCATCTGCAAACAGTGACAGTTTTACTTCTTCCTTTCTAATTTGGATTCCTTTTTATTTCCTTTCCTTCTTTGATTGCTGTGGCTAGGACTTCCAAAACTATGTTGAGTCATAGGGGTGAGAGTGGGCATCCTTGTCTTGTTCCTGATCTTAGAGGGAATGCTTTCAGCTTTTCACTGTTGAGTATGATGTTAACTGTGGGTTTGGCACTTAGTAGGAGCAGCAGTTTACTCTCCTGACAGGCAGACCATGTGCTTCTCTTTCTTTTCCCTTCCTTGCTCTGTCTGAACCCCAGTTGATGCCCCTTCCTAGGCTGCTCTCACATTTCATCTCCATACAAAGCTGCCAGGGACTCGCTGTGACTGAATTGCTTCCCCCCCATCAGGATAGGCACCTCTACTGAAAAACTCTTTATCTTGGTAGAATGAAAAAGAAACGGCCACATCATCATCATTATTACTTTAAAAAAAAAATTTATTTATTTTTGGCTGCATTGGGTCTTCGTTGCTGTGTGCGGGCTTTCTCTAGTTGTGTCAAGAGGGGGCTACTCTTCATTGCGGTGGGCAGGCTTCTCATTGTGGTGGCTTCTCTTGTTGCGGAGCACGGGCTCTAGGTGCACGGGCTTCAGTAGTTGTGGCATGCAGGCTCAGTAGTTGTGGCTTGTGGGCTCTAGGGTGCAGGCTCAGTAAATGTGGCACACGGGCTTAGTTGCCCCATGGCATGTGGGATCTTCCCGGACCAGGGCTTGAACCCGTGTCCCCTGCATTGGCAGGTGGATTCTTAACCACTGTGCCACCAGGGAAGTCCCTATCATTATTACTTTTTGAAGCATCCAATTAAAAGGTCTTTTAGACTCCCTATAAGAAGAAGGCATCTTCTCTTTACTCACCTTATTGTTTTCATTATTTTACCCATCAAGCAAGCATATTAGACAATTAAAACAAGTTGGAGTCAAATTTTTCAATGTCTTGATTAAGATTTTTATGTTCAGTAGTCAGTGGTATGTAATTTTGGAAGTATGGTGCCAGTTTTAATTAATTTTCATAGGTTTGCTAATTAAAACAAGAGGTAGGGCTTACCCATTGGAAAAATAATTGGAGGATCTCTTGAACATTATCCTTGAGGTTTCACACAAGCACAAATGGTGTAAGTTTGTTTTAAAAATAGCTGGAAACCCGGAAGAAGTAATTATAACATCAAACCAAAGTTGTGTCTGCATTTATCTTCTAAAAAAATTATAGGAGAGGGGCTTCCCTGGTGGCGCAGCGGTTGCGCATCCGCCTGCCGATGCAGGGGAACCGGGTTCG
>NC_041214.2:74622397-74642750 GCF_002837175.3 Physeter macrocephalus | reverse complement strand
CCAGCCGATCCAGGGGAACCGGGTTCGCGCCCCGGCCTGGGAGGATCCCACATGCCGCGGAGCGGCTGGGCCCGTGAGCCATGGCCGCTGAGCCTGCGCGTCCGGAGCCTGTCCTCCGCAACGGGAGAGGCCACAGCAGAGGGAGGCCCGCATACCACAAAAAAAAAAAAAAAAAAAAAAAAAAAAATTATAGGAGAGAAAATTTTCCTTGAACTTCTGAAAGTCACTTCTTCCTGTCTCTGTGTTCATGGTGGTAATAATAATTTGGAATAACACCAGACTGTTTTTTCAATAACAGCATGGTATGTAAACTTTAAACTTTAGAGATCAATATTGACAAGACAAAATTCTGAGAGATGAGAAAATGAGGGAACAAACACAGAGAAAGCCCAAGGGAATGGAGGGAGAAATATCTAATGTAAATTAATAATAATTCTGTTGCCAACAGGATGCAGTCCTTGATATCAATGGGTTTCCAACTTTTTTGAAGTCACAGATCTTTAGAGTCAAAACATATTTCCTAGAAGGTTAACACAGAACATAGTTCTTGATAGTAGTGGAATATGACAGGAGTGAATATGAAAAGAAAAATGAACAAGATACAGGAATACTCAAGCAGCAGTTTAGTATAGGGGTTAAATGCAAGAACTCTGATGTCACACTATCTAGGTTTTAATCCTGGTTCTATCTCTAAAATAGGGGTAATGAAACCTATCCCAAAGGGTCGTTATGGGGATTAAATGAGTTAATATATGTAAATCACTTAGAACAATGTTCTATCCAAAATAAAGATTAGTTATGTTTATAATTATCCTCACTCACATTTAAAATATGAAAAAATTAGTAATTTCTCCAAGACACTCCAAAACAATCTCCATTTTTTTAAAAATAAATTTATTTATTTTTATTTATTTATTTTTGGCTGCGTTGGGTCTTTGTTGCTGCGCGTGGGCCTTCTCTAGTTGTGGCGAGCGGGGGCTACTCTTTGTTGCAGTGTGCGGTCTTCTCATTGTGGTGGCTTCTTTTGTCGTGGAGCACAAGCTCTAGGTGCGCGGGCTTCAGTAGTTGTGGTGCATGGGCTCAGTAGTTGTGGCTTGCAGGCTCTAGAGCACTGGCTCAGTAGTTGTGGCGCACCGGCTTAATTGCTCTGCAGCATGTGGGATCTTCCTGGACCAGGGCTCGAACCTGCATTGGTAGGCGGATTCTTAACCACTGCACCACCAGGGAAGCCCCAACCTCCATTGTTGTAGTTTACCCAGATGTTGTTATACAACCTTGCAGAGGCCCAGAGTTTTGGGGAACAGTGATTTAAAACCTCAGTATATTTATCAGGAGTCTTAAAAATGTTGATACCCTTTGATTCTATAATTTTACCTTAAGGAACCTAGCCTAAGGAAATGATAAAAATGCAAACAATTGGGGCTTCCCTGGTGGCGCAGTGGTTGCGCGTCCGCCTGCCGATGCAGGGGAACCGGGTTCGCGCCCCGGTCCGGGAGGATCCCACATGCCGCGGAGCGGCTGGGCCCGTGAGCCATGGCCGCTGAGCCTGCGCGTCCGGAGCCTGTGCTCCGCAACGGGAGAGGCCGCAGCAGAGGGAGGCCCGCGTACCACAAAAAAAAAAAAAAAAAAAAAAAAAAAGCAAACAATTATAAACAAAACTATTCATCACAGCATTATTTATGAATAAAAATTTTTTAAACTAAATGTCAGAAAATAGGGGAATAAAGAATTATTTAAATAGATGATAGCATAGTTATAAGGTAGAATATATACAGGCATTAAAAATGTTGGCCTCTATCTTTCATAATGAATGTTAATTATATGTGAAAACGCTGATGGTATAGTGGTAAATGAACTCAGCAAAATATATAACTGTATAGTCTGGTCTTGACTCTTTAAAAATATGTCTAGAATATACCTTTGAAAATATACTAATAAATTAACATTATTTCAGAGGGTTAGAACAAAGGTCATCAAGCTTCTGTAAAGTGTCAGCTAATGTAAACATTTTAGGCTTTGCAGACCATAGAGTTTCTGTCACAACTACTAGACTCTGCTCTTGTGGTGTGGAAAGCAGCCATAGATCGCTGTGTTCCAATAAAACTTGATTTACAAAAAATAGGCCTGTTGGCCATAAAATGCCAACAGATGCATTTATTTCCTTTTTAAATATTTTTCTCAATTTTCTACAGGGAGAAAAACATAAATTACTTTTGTAGTCTAAAAATTAAAATAATACATGTTGTAAAAAGCAAAATACTCTTTGCTATAAAGAATAAGAGATACCATAGATAGTTAGAAAATGGCTATTATAGACTTCTGTAATTTATAAATTCACATCAGGTCACATTAGAAATGACATGCTTAAAAATAAAAGCCTCCAGTGATTGCATATTACACTTAGAATGAAGTCGAAAATATTTTATGTAGCCTGTAAGGCCCAGAAGACCTGACCTCTGGCTTTATCTCCCAGTTCATTTCCTACCACTCTCTCCCTTGATCACTTGCTCCAGCAGTGCTTGCATTGACATGGGGCACTGGAATTGAGCATTTAATGCAGACTTGCATAAACAGACTCTTAACTTCCTCATCTTCTCATAAGAAGTCTCTGCCTCCAAATCCAAGAGTCCTGGAAATGACTTAAAAAATTTATTCAGTCATCTAAATTCTTTTTAAAAACCTAGCTATTTTTATTGTGTACATAAAATACTTGTATTTGATTCAGTTTTCTCTATTTTTCATCCAGCCCGCACAAGTTCAAGGAATCAACTAAAACACCAAATAGCCTCAGATTTTATTTTTGAATTTAGAAAAGCTAAAATTTTATAAAGAGCAATAGATAATTTATTTTCCTTTTCGCCTCCCTTTTGTAAATCCTCTTCCACACTCTTGGGTACATTGATACACAATGTATATATTCATATATCTATCAGATTTTTTTATTTTGCAAAGCAGGTAAAAAAGGGAACTGTTTTTAAGCTGTGTTTCTTTTATTATGAGAAATTTAAGCAAGTTTTAGTATGTTTAAAAGCCATTTATGTTTCCAAGCCTGTGACCTATATTCATGACCTTTGTTTCTTTATTATTCTTTAGTGGTCTTTTTAAAAAATGTTGTAGGACTTTTAATGTTATGAAAACTAGCTTTTGTCTGTCATATGTGCTGCAAATAACTTTTCTATTTTGTCTTTATTATTTACTTATCTTGCAATGCAGAAATTAAAAAAATTTTAATGGTCAAATTGATAGGTCTTTGTTGAAGTCTTCTGAAATTTATATGATGCTTTGAAAGACCTTCCCCACTCCAAGACTGTAAAACAAAAAAATTTTTTCCCCTTAGATCTTTGCTCCATCTGGGATTTATTTTATAGTAAGGAGTGATAGAAAAGTGCAAACCGCATTCTTCTGCTGATTTAGTCAGACAAGACTCTGTGATTGCAGAATGATACAACGTGGTTTCTTTAAGCTATCAGGTACTTACCACTCAAAATATTGTGTGAAACCATCCAACAAAATAACATAATGTTAACATGTGGCAAAACGTTTTCAATCAGTTATTTAGATCAGTATTTTCTGAACTTCAGTCATTCAAGTACTCCTCTGTAATTTTTGACATTTCCACATTAACTCCTATAATATTATTTTCTTAATACTTTACATTGCCTCTTTTTATGTTGGTAATTTTATTGAAGAAGAAAACTTTATATCGTAATTTAATATTGTAATTAAATTTCTGAAAGTGTACTAAAATAAATAATAAATTTTTACCTGTACACCACTAATACCTCACCACTTTGGAAAACAGAGATCTAGTTAAAGTCAAATATATAGAAGTTTGGAGCTCTCTAAAACTAAACATTGGAATGACTGACAGAAATATTGAGTTTTTATACTTGAAGTGTAATTGGTCTGGTAGACACCATACACATACACACACACATACACACACTTTTTCACTAAAACAAAAGTAAATAGAAAAGCTTATTCTGCCTCTCTGGATGAAACATTCTCTACAACTCTAAAGAAACACATTACACTGTTTAAGATAAGTTTTGCTCTTTGCAGATTAAAACACCTGCCACTATATTAAAAATAATGAAATAGAATGGCCCAAGAGGAATTGTAAAGAGTATTTCATTTTGCCTAGTTTTTGAAAATGGTTAGTTTCAACATTAATTCCAGGTTGTACAGGCTTATTATTTTTTAAAATTAATTTATTTATTTTTGGCTGCATTGGGTCTTCGTTGCTGTGCACAGGCTTTCTCTAGTTGCGGCGAGTGGGGGCTACTCTTTGTTGCAATGCGCGGGCTTCTCATTGCGGTGGCTTCTCTTGCTGCAGAGCACGGGCTCTAGGTGTGCAGCCTTCAGTAGTTGTGGTGCGCGGGCTCAGTAGTTGTGGCTCATGGACTCTAGAGCGCAGGCTCAGTAGTTGTGGTGCACGGGCTTAGTTGCTCTGCATCATATGGTATCTTCCCAGACCAGGGATCGAACCGTGTCTCCTGCATTGGCAGACGGATTCTTAACCACTGCACCACCAGGGAACTCCAGTACAGGCTTTTTGAGAATAATGATAGTCCTACTTGAGTCCAGCTATATCCCTAGATATATAGAATAAAATGTATGGTGAAGATAAATTCTTCTGACCATATATTTACATTCTATATTACTCTTCGTATCTAGAAGTAGATGATGATTTTACAACTCATATTTAGACAACAGGATTTAAGTGATTAGTGAGATAATCTGAGGCAATGTACTATATAGATTCCTGGAGAATAAGGCAGCTGAAGAAGAGGATGTTAGTTTTCAATCAAACTATATATACAGCCACTAAGTGAAAAGGAACACTACTGGGTTGTTCTATGATAACTATAGTTAAAAAAAAAAAAAGGTCAAAAAGGTCTTTAAGTGGCAACTAATGATGTAAAATCTCCCAGATATCTAATAGTATGTATTCAGGATATGATACTGTTTCGTTTTACTGCTTCATCAATAATGAAAACAAAGGTAGCTAGTATTTAGTAAGTGATATGCTTACTATGTACCAGGTATCTTAAAAACTCCATCTTTTTTAATGCTCATGATATTTCCTCCATATTAGAGATGAGAAAGTGGAGTCTCTGAGAAGTAAAGCAATCTTGCCCAAGTCACACAATTAGAAAGCAGAAGAGCTTCGAGTAAAACTCAGGCCCTTAGAAGATCAGGCTTTTTCCATGAAAGCATGATGCTTCCCCAGTCAGTCTAGCTCCTTCCACCTCCTGAGACTAACCTTTCTTCTGTCTTGAAAGGTAAATCCAGTCAGAATAAAGCACCTGGACCTCACGTGCAGCCTCTCTCCTGGTGGGAGAGAGAAGAGCAGTTCAAGGAGCCGAGTCTGGCTTTTACTTAAGAAGGATGGTGATGATAATTGGGGTAATTGTTAAAAAAAAAACTACAGGAGCCACATAAAACCAATATCTCAAAATAAAAAGTTTTAGACTTTTGTAATAAGTAGTCTTTCAGGCCACAAGTATTTATTCGGCATCCATGGGGATGCAGAGCTGTGTATTAGCTTCCTGCACTCCTTCATCCATCCCCCGATTTAGTTCAAATAATTCATACAGTCTGGGCTGAAAAGAAACAAACAACATTTGCAGGATTTCATTTCATAAATCCCCCTGCAGGGCATTGACTGGCAGCTCACTGCATTTCTTATAGGACATTTCACATCCCTGGGGTGTACAAAACACTTGAACCAATGTAAAATATGAGAATATCAAATGAAATGTTTATGGAGATTTTTCTAAGCTGCTACTTAGGAACCCATTCTCTGTAGAAATTTGTTGCCAGGATTCCCAAAAATTAAACAGAAATATACTAATTAGAGTTAGCAAATAAGAAAATTTTTTTAGCATTTCCCATAAGGTCATGATATGCTATTCTAAAGGTGATTCTCAGATAATTTTGGTTAACAAGTTATCAGGCACTATAAAAGAGTAGTCAGTCAAAGGTAGTTACTCAGTGAGGATGTAGAGAAAAGGGAACCCTTGTGCACTGTTGGTGGAAATGTAAATTGGTGCAGCCACTGTGGAAAACAGTATGGAGGTTTTTCAAAAAATTAACAAATTAAAAATATGATCCCGCAATTCCACTTTTGAGTGTTTATCAGAATAAAACACAAACTTGAAAAGACATATGCACTCCTGTGTTCATTGCAGCATTGTTTACAATAGCCAAAATATGGAAACACCCTAAGTGTCCATCAGTGGATGAATGGATAAAGATGTGGCATACACACACACCCCAGAATATTATCAGCTATAAGAAAGAACTAAATCTTGCCATTTGCAACAACATGGATGGACCTTGAGGGCATTATGCTAAGTGAAATAAGACAGAGAAAGACAATTACCATATAATTTCACTTACACATGAAATCTAAAAAACAAAAGAACAAACAAAACAAAACAGAAACAGACTCATAGATAGAGAAAACAAACTGGTGGTTGCCGGAGGGGAGGGAGTTGGTGCAAAATAGGTGAAGGGGATTAAAAGATACAGAATTCCAGTTGTAAAATAAATAAGTCATGGGGATGTAATGTACAATATAGGGAATATAGTCAATAATATTGTAATAACCTTGTACTGTGACAGATTGTTACTAGACTTATTGTAGTGATCATTTCAAAATGTATATACATATTGAATCAGTATGATGCACACCTGAAACTAATATGGTATTGTATGTCAGTTATACTTCAGTTAAAAATGTAGTTGCTCAAAGTAAACATTGTATGGTATACAGAGAATAGACTTGAGAGACAAACCTAGGTTCTAGACTCTGATCCATCAGTTCTTAATTGACTAATCATATAATAAAGAAGTCTTTGAGAAACACTGTCCACATTTGTTAAAATAGGGATAATACCTGTCTCAGGGGACAGTTTTGGGGATTAAATGAAATAATGACCAATGTAAAACACATAGCAAACTTGCTGGCACTTAGAAGGTATTCAACAAATGTTAATTCCTTTCCCCTTTTGCATCCCAAAGAGTTACAATATACTGATCACTTACCTATTTACTTGATTTCTAATTGACAAACAAAAGCTACAGGAGAAAATATAATCTTAAAGAGATCAAGATCAAGGTTGTCAGATATTTCTTATAGCGAGGTACCTTGCATTGTAGGCACATTTGATATAGGGTTGAAGTTTCTTTGCAGAACACATTAGGATGTCATGTAATCTAGTCTGCAGAAAAATAAAGGACATTTCAATAGTGGCTCTATTTTGTAATTTTTATGAGTATTATCACCAAAGTGATCTTTGATCATATACCAATTCTCATTTCATTATGTTTATAATTTATTGTTTATATTCATAGAGGTACCCCAAATGTTTTGTTAATTTACTTTTTAAAAGCTACTGTAAGGTATGATATATAACAGTCATGGAATAATAATAATGGAACAATAATTATAAATAATACGTTAGCTAAAATATAGCACTTACCACATGCCAAGCATCTGATGTGTGCATTTAACTGCTTTACCTCATTTAATACATCCAACAACCCAAAGAGGAGGTATTATTATTATTATCCTGTTTTACAGTTGAGAAATGGCACAGAGTGATTAAATGGCCGAGGTCTAAAGTAGATATGTAAAGTAGGAAACATAAAAGGGAGGGAAAAATGATAAAGTATCTGTTTATTATAAAATTTTAGCTTTTCTAAATTCAAAACTAAAATTTGAGGCTATTTGGTGTTTTCGTTGGTTCCTTGAACTATTTGGGCTGTTGCCCTATCAAGAATCTTCTCTCTGTGATAGTGTGGATTTGTTTCCTTTGTCACAGGCTGTACTTTTCTATAACAAATATCTGGATGAAAACTACAGGAAACTGAATAAAATACTGTTTTTTGTACATAGTACAAATACCTACATTTTAAAAGAATTGCTCCAACGATTGAACATTTTTTTTTAAAGTTATTTCCAAGACCCTTGGATTTGTAGGCAGAGTCTTTGTATGAGAAGTTGTTAGTGGTATCACTGTTATGTCATATGTGGATCTAGGGTTGTGGACTATAAAGGTGAATATGATATAATCTTGCCTGAAATGAACAGGGTACTTATATTGGCAGTGTTAGCTATTTGATTTCCTGAAATATTCTGCTGGATAATATAACCATATTATGACCTGTTCATAGGTTCCAAGTATTCCTTAACAGCAACTGCCAGTCAGTGTTAAATCTGGCTTGAACACACTATAATTTCAATTAAGTGGCAAACCATTTAAATATGCACATAAATAAATTGCATAGAAAAATTATGGAAGGAGAGCAGAATGATCTAACAATAATGCATGTCAAACTTATGGTAAACACCTATCATGACAAATTTCCCTGACATTCTTCTCTCTAGTGAAAATATATACAGTAATATTTCTATTAAGGATGCTTTTAACAATAAACTTTGATGTCAGAAGCCTCATTGTGAGAAGGAGAAGGAGGATTAGAGACAGCTTTGGGGGCATATTCTTGTCTTGCCAGTTTAATGGGACAATGTACTCAAGGGTTAAGTGTATATTGTTGTGGATTTTGGTCTTCTGAGCTACGTGGGAGATTGTGTCCACTCTTAAGAGGCCAAATGGCAGGGGGCATTTTTGCTAGTTTCAGGCCACTTAAATCCAGAGAGTAAGGTATTTCAGTGAGGTTCTGTCCTGGTTTGCCTTGGAGAAGTTTGTATATGAGATGGTTTCTTTCTATTCTATACAGAGGTTGCCATGAACCCAGATCTGAGGAAATGAGATCTGGTCCAAGCTCCCTCCCAGTTAAGTCTCCCCAAGTCCAAATCAAGTGTGTGACTGTGGACATATGACAATCTCTTCATGCCTCAGTTTCCTTATCTGTAAACTTAGGGTGATAATAGAACATGTCTTACAAGGTGGTTGTAAGGATTAGCATTACCTGTGATTAGATGATTGTATGGTGGAACAGATCTAAGTTCAAATACTGGTCTTACTATATAATACTACCCCTGTGACCTTGGGCAAAATACTGAATCTTCTGAGTGACAGTTTCTGTACACTGCCAACCTTTCAGGGTGGATGAGGATAAAAAAATTAAAAAATAATATATGAAAATTACCTAGACCATGCTAAGTATGTGTATGTGTATGTTAGTTATTTTAAATTAAGCCCTCATTTGTGTGTCTACTATGTTTAAGGCCCTGTGATACTTGCTGTAAGGGACATGTGGATTTATAGCGTAGCTGGTATTGAATTATGAAGAAGGAAGTTGTTATATCACTGTATTAGCCATTGTTTTCTCATTCTTATCATCTGGTTCAAAGAGTTGTCACAAATATATAATACCCCTGAAGTGATTTGAGGATAAAGTGCTTAATTGCCTCTAAGCATTTATTCATTTCACCAGTTATCAAATGGCTTATACTGACACTGAGCCCATCTGTTATATATGGACACAAAAATTATTTTCTTTCAAATCACTTTGCATCTGATTGATATGTAAATTATATTTTGGACTTTTCCACTAGTAGGTACAGTACCTGTAAATCACATATAGGTTAGCTACTTGTAATCATGTTTTTTAAAACATGAAGTCCTTTATTTTATACATACAAAACAGAAAAATATATATTGTTTTATATTTATATTGTTTTATGCATATAAATATAATGTATGATAATAATAAAACAAAAATGCATGTACCTTCTACTCTAGTCAAGAATTAGAAGTATCTGTCCCTAATTCCTGTCTTTCCTTAGAAAAGAGTAAACATTCTTCTGAGGTTTGTGTTTCTCATTGTTTTCTTTTAATCCTAGTGTTGTTACATTTGTATGTGTATCTGTATACACCTCACCAACTTACAAATTATTTGATGAAAAAGAAAATGTTCCATTTATCTCTGTACTCCTCTACAGCTCCAAGAAGACACCAAATATAACCAAAAGAACAAACCCTTTACACATTGTGGTATTTATCAGCTTAAGAAAGTCAGCCTTTCTGAAACTCAGTTCCTCATCTGTGAAATCTATTTTGTGAGGAATATTTTAAGCATTCACTGAATTCATAGGATCAAAATAATCTTTATAGTGCCTGTTTATTGTAGCTGTTCATCAGATGTTAGGTCCATACTTTCTTACTGCCAAAAGGCTTCAAATATCCCCATCACACAACTTTATTAAATTGAGGTGTCCAGTTGCTGCTATTGTATTCATGGTACCTACCTATTTCTAGGTGGGTAGGATGAGTATCAATGTTTTTCTAACTTGTTACTTCCATAGTATTCTCAGGAAAGATCTTTATTGAGTGACATTGGTATTATAAACTATCTTGAACTGAGATAGGTTTTTGTCTCTCAGTCTCTTAACGGCCAAACTTTTCTCATTACGTCAGCCTCATATGATGCTCTCTTTCTGTTGAAATCATTGTTGGATGAATATATTTTGCATATATCTTACAATTCCCTTATAACAAAGCACAGCATGGAGACTTTTAACTGGAGATATTGCTCCTGTGGATGGCCAGAACTTAGAAATTAATTTTAGATACAAATCCTATATTACTGTGAAAATGGCCCTGTCTTTATGCTGTTATTGTCTTTCAGTATCTAATGTCATCCTAAATATTCTTTATCAAAGATTATTTGATATCCCATCTCTGAGAAAGATAAATTACAACCCACGTAATGTCAATGTGGTTATTAGCCTGCATATCCTGATTGGTTCTAGAAATTCTTTAGAATGATCATTCATGCCTTTTTGAAAAATCTTAATGTCAAGTGGCCAAGATTATTCCCATTTTTCAGAGAGGAAGTAGAGGTAAAATGATTTGTTCTAATCTAGCAGGGGAATATGTATCAAAATATGTATGAATGTTAGTCTTTCATAGTGCTACCTCTAGATTTTAGATTTTCTTTTAAAAAGAAGACTTAAATGCTTATGACATTTTTATACAGAAAAAATAAATCCATTCTTTTTTTTTTTTCGGGACGCGCGGGCCTCTCAGGGCCCAGCCGCTCCGCGGCATCTGGGATCTTCCCGGACTGGGGCACGAACCCGTGTCCCCTGCATCGTCAGGCGGACTCTCAACCACTGCGCCACCAGGGAAGCCCCTTATGACATTTTTATACAGAAAAATAAATCCATTCTTATAAACCATTCCTTTGCTCATTTTTTTGGATTACACAAGATAAATTCTTTTAAAGATTAACGATCAATATTTATTTTAAAAGACCTACTTATTCCTTATATAATTTTCAAAATACGACATGGGAAAATGTTATTTAACTCATTTCAGAAAAAAGAACAGGAATTATTTGATCAGTCCACCACTGCTCTGAGGGAGAAGAAATGTAAGATTCAGCAATCATGCAAATAACTAAAGCCTGGAAAGATCTTCATGGGTGATAATCTAAGTTGGCTGAAACTCTGGCACAGTTTCAGAGGACCCCCCATATGCCATTCATAAAAGAAGAGTATTGGATAGGCTACTGCAGAAGCATTCAGCAAGATAGATGATGTCTGTGATACAAAGGCCTTGGAAGGGAAATAGTTTAAGCCTTTGACTTCATCAGGAAGAGATCAAACTATATATTGTATATATATATTTTTTTTTTCTTTTTTTTTCACCACCCTGACCATCCATCCGTTCATCCACACACCTATCCATATTGGTCTGTTTGTCAGTCTATCCCCAAATCACCAGCTTTACTTTTATTTTTAAAAATTTTTATTTTATATTGAAGTATAGTTTTTTTGTTTGTTTTGTTTTTTTTCTTACGTTTATATCTTCATTGCAATTTTAGGCTGTGTTTACATTATGAAGACAACTCCTGTGTATGTGTTGGTTTTTTGTTTTTTTTTTTGGAGTATAGTTGGTTAACAATGTTGTGTTATTTTCACGTGTACAGCAAAGTGATTCAGAAGTGATTCAGTTATACATATATCTATTCTTTTTCAAATTATTTTCCTATTTAGGTTATTACAGAGTATTGAGCAGAGTTCCCCATGCTATACGGTAGGTCCTTGTTGGTTACCTATTTTAAATATAGCAGTGTATACTTGTCAATCCCAAACTCCCAATTATCCTTCCCCACCATCTTTCCCCCCAGTAATCGTAAGTTTGTTCTCTAAGTCTTTGAGTCTGTTTCTGCCAAAATCACCAGCTTTAATAGAGCACTATAGGCCCTAAAGTGTTCAGCAAAATAGACTATATGAGAGCAAGTGCCCACTACAAGACATGGTAGTACATATCGTCAGTTCTTTTCCCCATAAATGCCTCTGGAAATTCAAAGTAATACATGAGCATCCGTAAGGAATTATATTATATTGAATTTCACTAAGCAGTCATAGGTTCATGAACCTGGAAGGGAACTTGTGCAACCATCTAGAAGGAGGAAGAAAAGACAGCAGTTTTTACTCAAATAGAAAAAAAAACCCCCCACATTTATTTAGACTTAAGGTTTCTAAAAGCACAGGAAGAAATAAACACAATCTATAAAGGACTGAGGAGTATACTTTTAGCACAACTGACTAACATGTCCAGACAAGATAGAGATGCTTTTGTCATAAATAATAAAATTTTACCCAGACATTGCTTACTATTTGATAATGTTGCCTCTGAACTTTCAGGTCAATGATACAAATTATATTAAGATTTCTTTTAGTACAAAATTCTATCAAAATTCCATGAAATTATATCATACCTTCAATTTTCCCAGAACTCAAGTAATAGCCTCTATTTTACCATATTTTTACAGTTTCCTTGATAGAAAAGTGAGATCAGTAGCAAGGCCCTTATTTTAGAACGTGTGGTCACTGGACAGTATTTTTCTCTTGAGATAAGGTTATCTCCTGACTTTTAAAAGATTATTTTGACCATCATCTTGCTGTTCTCATACCAATCTTTTATCCTGAAATGAGACCAATTCTAGCATGGAGACCTTGGCTACAAATTATCCATGACCAAAATCATTATACTGGGAAAACGTGTGTGTTTGAATTATGGCATGAAGAAAGTCATCGAAAGGCTCCGCTTTTTATGTTTCTGGTATCTTAAAGCCTGATTTACCTAACTGCTCCATTTACGGAAAACATGGTATGATCCAAAAGCTAAAGGCACAGGTTGTCTTTAGTTTTTAGTTGTTGCTATTGTTTTTATTTTTACAGGAAAGTACAGTCCAAGCAAAACAGATACAACTATGTGTGTATAAAGATAAAAAGATGGATCAAAATGTACTCTTTTTAGAGGAAAAAAGTATACCTTTAAAAAGTGAATGTAGACAAATATTTTTCAATAATAGTAATTGAATGAGTAAATGAATGAATAGATCTATCAACTACCTATCAGAAAGTACATTGTACACTTAGAGTGTGAAAAGCTCAGACCTAGTTGTTAGGGAGACAAAGATGCATACATTGCAAAAACCATTGGGAATTAAAATCAAGTGGACACTCTTTGGATAAATTAGTAGTATCTAAGATTTTCCCATTACAAAATTACAGAATTCCCATAGTAGCTTTTTCCTTTTATCTTGTCTCAGAACAAACACATTTTATATGTGTATGTAGTATGTAGTATGAAATGGCCACCTTAATTGCTAGTTTTTCAAATCCTTAATTCATTTCCCACTCCTGTTTGCTGTATAATCCTTCCCTTCCTCATTAAAATAGTTATAGTAAACATTATTTTTCATATATTAAATTGTTATATATAGTAGAAACTAAATGGAGTAGAAATTAGATATATAGACATATATGGGTATTATGTATATATACATAAATACATATAATTTAAAGTATATCTACAAAATGGAAATTACACAGTACATCTACAAAAATGGAAATTGTCTTCCAATATTTATAATTCCTATTTCTGTTAAAAATCTAACCACACAGTTGAGAAAGTGATGATACTATGGCAGCCTTATTGAGGTCCACATTTCAACAGAAACAGATATTTTAAATTATTGTTATAAATGTGAATCTAAACTCCTTTGTGGATCTCAAGCCCATGTAACTGGACTGAGCTGAGTTCCGATTTTACTTTCTTCTCCAAACCTGTCAAACTTGCTTTATGCTTCTAAATACATGGTCTTTTGAGAAAACAAGTCAGACAACATTGTTTATTTTCCTGTTTATTATAAATATTGTTCAGTCCATAGCCAGTCTTATAGGTAACATTTTATTCTTTCTTTTGCAAAAAGCCCATTACTCAAAATTATTCAGTGCTTAGAGGATAAAACAATTTGTAACTTCCTTAGGGAAATTGTTTTTCTGAGTTTTCATTGTCTCCAACTTTAATTTTGTGTTGCTTTTCCAAAGTCATAATATGCGGCAAATCATTTAAACAAAATCATTCTTCCAGTGAACTAACTTTCTTTTTTTTCTGACAGTTTATATTTGATCATAACAGTTTTCCTTGGTTGCCTGTTAATAACTGAGCACTACAGTAATGAGCTGGTGACAATGCTGAAGAAATACAAGAAATGTCCCTAGACTATAAATATATAAGAGGGAGAAGTATGGAACCTGGAGTCATCAGGCTTTATTGAGGAGGACCTTGAAGGATGAGTAGCATTTAAGAAGGAAGATAGAAGGTGTGTGTGTGGTGTTGACATATCAGGAAAGGGAAACCTGAAAACTCAGAGGTGGGCTCCTGGTTAGCACTGCCTTAGTAGAGAAATGGCAGGTGCTACACACTATTCTCACTTGTACCACTCTTATGAGAAATATTTCAGTTAGCGGCCATGGCTCACGGGCCCAGCCGCTCCGCGGCATGTGGGATCCTCCCAGACCGGGGCGCGAACCCGGTTCCCCTGCATCGGCAGGCGGACGTGCAACCACTGCGCCACCAGGGAAGCCCTCAGTTTTATTTTTACTCAAAATAAAGTTATCTAAAATGTTATATGAAGAACGAAAATTTGGTAAAAGTCCTCTGTTGTTTTTTACTATTAGATTACAACCAGAAAAAGAAGAAAATAATAAACTAGTGGCATAGTCAAAGTCTAAAATGATTCTAAAATAAAGGGTTCGTAGATCACAAGGTGTCTTATAGTTCAGCATCTACCTTCTTGTTTAAGAACTTGTATGAACTCATTTGGACAATAGAGTTAAATAAACATGTAATTTGTTACACATATGGATTTATAAACTCATAAGATTAAGTCTTTAACCCTTATTCATAAAGGATTAGTTGGGATAGATTTTTAAATTTATTTTAAGGAGGTATTTTCAGAATTAAATAGTTTACAATGGGCTAGACTAAAGGAATTCTTCTGAGGTTCAATTTAGGGCCAGCTTCTATAATTTACCCATGACGACTGACTTCTAAGCAACATGTATTATTTCATTCTTGAATTCATTACAGAAAAGTCTAATATGCACAATCTGTGTTATCTTCAGTTACATCGTAATATATTCATAATCTATTCAAATTAGGGAACACAGATAATACATGTGAATAGAGTTCTCACTTTGGGAGGTACAGAGAAATTAGTAAATTAATGTAGAGGTTGATTAGTGAGACATACCCTATTGACCTGAATGACTTTATCTGCTGAGCAGTTTACACACGGTAAATAATTTATAGGCTGGGAAAATCTTATTACTTGTTTATTCTGTCTTTCTCCTAATATATTGTTCAAAAAACCTTTCCAAACAGTGTGATAAGTTGTAGGCATAGACTGGGACCTTAATAATATAGACAAGCAATTACAAAGAAATGAATTCAGCGTTTTACAGTATGTGAAAAGGCCAAATTTTAGCTCTTATAATACAACAAGGAGACCCAAGAATCTAAGGAATAAAAAATTTTTTACATGCATCTTTTCCATCCCATTTTAATTCCTCCTCCTTAATTGCCTACGGAATATTTGATTGGCAGAAAGAGAGTATAACTTTAAATCAATGGTTCTGAAAGTGTAGTCTACAGACTCTTGGAGTCCCTGAGATCCTTTCAAGTAGTCCATGAAATCAAAACTATTTTTATGATAATACTAAGACGTTACTTGTTTTTTCACTGTGTTGGCATTTTGCACTGACTGTGCACAAACAATAGGGGGTAAATTGCTGATGATCTAAGGAGGTGGCACTAAACTGTACTAAGTCATTATATTCTTCACCTCTACACTCTTACACTAAAACAAACACACACACAAAACAGTTGCACTTAAGAATTTCCTCAATTAAACAATAAAAGTTATTAATTTTATTAAATCTTGTCCCTTGAGTACATCTTTTTTAATAGTCTGTGTAACAAAATGGGAAGTACACATAAAGCATTTCTGCTGTGCACTGAAGTAAGATGGTTGTCTCAAGGAAAGCACTGTCATGATTGTTTGAGTTGCAAGCTGACTTTCTGATGGGATCAGTGGTAATATTAATATGGTTTGATTTTTAAATATTACATAATGAAATATGTCAACATTTGGAAGATTTGAAGAGGAGTGATATTTTCCAAAGGACCAGCATGATATTTCAAAACCAGGTATAGGTAAAAGATCCATTCAAAGTACCAAATAAGCCAATGGATTTGAATATAACAGTGTACAAAAAGTTCATTGATATTGTTTCAAATTCCATATCAAAGCTAACCTTTAAAGAAGCCATTTTCATCTAGTTTTGGTGTTGTATCAAAGAATAATATCCATAACTATCTGAAAAGGCTATTTAAACACTCCTCCCTTTTCCAACTTTTCCATTTGTAAGAGGTCAGACTTTTCTTGATATACTTCAGAATCACAGTAGATTGAGTGCAAGCATTCAACTATCTTTTTTTATTTTTTATTTTTTTAAATCCATGTTTTGAAATTGAAGTATAGTTGATTTACAATATTGTATTAATTTCTTTTTTTTTTTTGGCTGTGCTGTGTGGCTTGCAAGACCTCAGTTCCCTGACCAGGGATTGAACCCGGGCCACAGCAGTGAAAGCCTGGAATCCTAACCACTAGGCCACCAGTGAACTCCCCACAATGTTGTGTTAATTTCTGATGTACAGCAAAGTGATTCAGTTATATATATATATTCTTTTTAAAAATATTCTTTCCCATTATAGTTCATGATAGGATATTGAATATAGTTCCCTGTGCTATACAGTAGGACCTTGTTCTTTATCCATTCTACATATAATAGTTTGACTCTGCTAGTCCCAATCTCCCACTCCATCCCTCACCCACCATCTTGACAACCACAGGTGTTCTCTTTGTGAGTCTGTTTCTATTTTGTAGGTAGGTTCATTTGTGTCACATTTTAGATTCCACATATGTGATATCATATGACATTTTTCTTTCTCTTTCTGACTTCACTTAATGATAATCTCTAGTTCCATCTATGTTGCTGCAGATGGCATTATTTCATTCTTTTTTATGGCTGAGTAGTATTCCATTATATATATGTACCACATCTTCTTTATCCATTCATCTGTTGATGGGCATTTAGGTTGTTTCCATGTCTTGACTATTATAAATAGTGCTGCTATGAACATAGGGATGCCTGTATCTTTTTGAATTATAGTTTTGTTTGGATATATACCCAGGAGTGGGATTGCTGGATCATATGGTAATTATATTTTTAATTTTCTGAGGAACCTCTATATTGTTTTCCACAGTGGCTGTACCAACTTACATTCCCACCAACAGTATAGGAGGGTTCCCTTTTCTCCAGACCCTCTCCAGCATTTGTTATTTGTAGACTTTAAAAAAAAAATGTCTTTATTGGAGTTAATTGCTTTACAATATTGTGTTAGTTTCTGCTGTATAACAAAGTGAATCAGCTATACATATACATATATCCCCATACCTCTTCCCTCTTGCAACTCCCTCCCACCCTCCCTATCCCACCCCTCTAGGTGGTCACAAAGTACCGAGCTGATCTCCCTGTGCTATGCAGCTACTTCCCACTAGCTATCTGTTTTATATTTGGTAGTGTATATATGTCAATGCCACTCTCTTCGTCCCAGCTTACCCTTCTCCCTCCCCGTGTCCTCAAATCCATTCTCTACATCTGTCTTTATTCCTGTCCTGTCCCTAGGTTCATCAGAACCTTTTTTTTTTTTTTGGTTCCATATATATGTGTTAGCATACGGTATTTGTTTTTCTCTTTGTGACTTACTTCACTCTCCTCCATACTGTTCTCCATAGTGACTATATCAATTTACATTCCCACCAACAGTGCAAGAGGGTTCCCTTTTCTCCACACCCTCTCCAGCATTTACTGTTTGTAGATTTTTTGATGATGGCCATTCTGACCAGTGTGAGGTGATACCTCATTGTAGTTTTGATTCGAATTTCTCTAATGATTAATGATGTTGAGCATCTTTTCATGTGCCTATTGGTCATCTGTATTTCTTCTTTGGAGAAATGTCTAGTTAGGTCTTCTGCCCATTTTCGGATTGGTTTTTTTTTTTTTTTTTTTTTTTTGCTGTTGAGTTGTGTGAGCTGTTTGTATATTTTAGAAATTAAGCCCTTGTCAGTTGCATCATTTGCAAATATTTTCTCCCATTTGGTAGGTTGTCTTTTCGTTTTGTTTATGTTTCCCACCAACAGTGCAAGAGGGTTCCCTTTTCTCCACACCCTCTCCAGCATTTACTGTTTGTAGATTTTTTGATGATGGCCATTCTGACCAGTGTGAGGTGATACCTCATTGTAGTTTTGATTCGAATTTCTCTAATGATTAATGATGTTGAGCATCTTTTCATGTGCCTATTGGTCATCTGTATTTCTTCTTTGGAGAAATGTCTAGTTAGGTCTTCTGCCCATTTTCGGATTGGTTTTTTTTTTTTTTTTTTTTTTGCTGTTGAGTTGTGTGAGCTGTTTGTATATTTTAGAAATTAAGCCCTTGTCAGTTGCATCATTTGCAAATATTTTCTCCCATTTGGTAGGTTGTCTTTTCGTTTTGTTTATGTTTTCCTTTGCTGTGCAAAAGCTTGTAAGTTTGATTAGGCCCCATTTGTTTATTTTTGTTTTTATTTCTATTGCCTTGGGAGACTGACCTAAGAAAACATTGGTATGATTTATGTCAGGGAATGTTTTGCCTATGATGTCTTCTGGGAGTTTTATTGTGTCATGTTTTATGTTTAAGTGTTTAAGCCATTTTGATTTTATTTTTGTGTATGGCGTGAGAGTGTGTTCTAACTTCATCGACTTACATGTAGCTGTGCAACTTTTCCAACACGACTTGCTGAAGAGACTCTCTTTTTCCCATTGTATATTCTTGCCTCCTTTGTCGAAGATTAATTGACCATAGGTGTGTGGGTTTATTTCTGGGCTCTCTATTCTGTTCCATTGACCCATATGTCTGTTTTTGTACCAATACCATGCTGTTTTGATTACTGTAGCTTTGTAGTATTGTCTGAAGTCTGGGAATGTTATGCCTCCTGCTTTATTCTTTTTCTTCAGGATTGCTTTGGTAATTTTGGGTCTTTTATGGTTCCATATGAATTTTAGGATTATTTGTTCTAGTTCTGTGAAAAATGTCATGAGTAATTTGATAGGGATCACATTAAATCTGTAGATTGCTTTGGGTAGTAGGGCCACCTTAACAATATTAATTCTTCCAATCCAAGAGCATGGGATATCTTTCCATTTCTTTGAATCATTGTCAGTTTCCTTTATTAATGTTTTATAGTTCTCAGCGTATAAGTTGTTCACCTCCTTGGTTAGGTTTATTCCTAAGTATTTTATTTTTGGGGGTTTGATTTTAAAAGGTATTGTTTTTACATTCCCTTTCTGATATTTCATTGTTGGTGTAAAGAAATGTAACCGACTTCTGTATGTTAATCTTGTATCTTGCTACTTTTGTTGAATTCGTTTATCAGTTATAGTAGTTTTTGTGTGGAGTCTTTAGGGTTTTCTATATATAGTATCATATCTGCATTTAATGACAATTTTACTTCTTCCTTTCCAATTTGGATACCTTTTATTTCTTTTTCTTATCTGATTGCTGTGGCTAGGACTTCCAATAGTATGTTTAATAGAAGAGGTGAGAGTGGGGCTTCCCTGGTGGTGCAGTGGTTAAGAACCTGCCTGCCAGTCCAGGGGACACGGGTTTGAGCCCTGGTCCAGGAAGATCCCACATGCCGCAGAGCAACTAAGCCCATGCGCCACAACTACTGAGCCTGTGCTCTAGAGCCCGCAAGCCACAACTACTGAGCCCACATGCTACAACTACTGAAGCCCACGTGCCTAGAGCCCATGTTCCACAACAAGAGAAGCCACCACAATGAGAAGCCCACACATTGCAATGAAGAGTAGCCCCCGCTCGCCACAGCTAGAGAAAGCCTGCACGCAGCAGCGAAGACCCAACATGGTAAAAAATAAATAAATAAAATAAATTTAAAAAAAAAAAAAAAAAAGA
>NC_041214.2:74604158-74615666 GCF_002837175.3 Physeter macrocephalus | reverse complement strand
AGTTGTGTGAGCTGTTTGTATATTTTAGAAATTAAGCCCTTGTCAGTTGCATCATTTGCAAATATTTTCTCCCATTTGGTAGGTTGTCTTTTCGTTTTGTTTATGTTTTCCTTTGCTGTGCAAAAGCTTGTAAGTTTGATTAGGCCCCATTTGTTTATTTTTGTTTTTATTTCTATTGCCTTGGGAGACTGACCTAAGAAAACATTGGTATGATTTATGTCAGGGAATGTTTTGCCTATGATGTCTTCTGGGAGTTTTATTGTGTCATGTTTTATGTTTAAGTGTTTAAGCCATTTTGATTTTATTTTTGTGTATGGTGTGAGAGTGTGTTCTAACTTCATCGACTTACGTGTAGCTGTGCAACTTTTCCAACACGACTTGCTGAAGAGACTCTCTTTTTCCCATTGTATATTCTTGCCTCCTTTGTCGAAGATTAATTGACCATAGGTGTGTGGGTTTATTTCTGGGCTCTCTATTCTGTTCCATTGACCCATATGTCTGTTTTTGTACCAATACCATGCTGTTTTGATTACTGTAGCTTTGTAGTATTGTCTGAAGTCTGGGAATGTTATGCCTCCTGCTTTATTCTTTTTCTTCAGGATTGCTTTGGTAATTTTGGGTCTTTTATGGTTCCATATGAATTTTAGGATTATTTGTTCTAGTTCTGTGAAAAATGTCATGAGTAATTTGATAGGGATCACATTAAATCTGTAGATTGCTTTGGGTAGTAGGGCCACCTTAACAATATTAATTCTTCCAATCCAAGAGCATGGGATATCTTTCCATTTCTTTGAATCATTGTCAGTTTCCTTTATTAATGTTTTATAGTTCTCAGCGTATAAGTTGTTCACCTCCTTGGTTAGGTTTATTCCTAAGTATTTTATTTTTGGGGGTTTGATTTTAAAAGGTATTGTTTTTACATTCCCTTTCTGATATTTCATTGTTGGTGTAAAGAAATGTAACCGACTTCTGTATGTTAATCTTGTATCTTGCTACTTTTGTTGAATTCGTTTATCAGTTATAGTAGTTTTTGTGTGGAGTCTTTAGGGTTTTCTATATATAGTATCATATCTGCATTTAATGACAATTTTACTTCTTCCTTTCCAATTTGGATACCTTTTATTTCTTTTTCTTATCTGATTGCTGTGGCTAGGACTTCCAATAGTATGTTTAATAGAAGAGGTGAGAGTGGGGCTTCCCTGGTGGTGCAGTGGTTAAGAACCTGCCTGCCAGTCCAAAGAAAAGAAAAGAAAAGGTGAGAGTGGGCATCCTCGTCTTGTTCCAGATTTTATCAGGAAGGCTTTCACCTTTCACCATTGAGTATTATTGGCTGTGAGTTTGTCAAACATAGCTTTTATTATGTTGAGATATGTTCCCTCTGTACCCACTTTTGTAAGAGTTTTTATCATGAATGGATGTTGAATTTTGTCAAATGATTTTTCTGCATCAATTGAGATGATCATGTGGTTTTTGTCTTTTGTTTATGTGTTGTATCAGATCGATTGATTTGCATATGTTGAACCATCCTTGTGAGCTTGGGTTGAATCCTGCTTGGTCATAGTGTATGAACTTTTTTCTGTATTGTTGGATTCAGTTTGCTAATATTTTATTGAGAATTTTTGCATCTATATTCATCAAAGACATTGGCCTGTAATTTTCTTTTTTGGTGGTATCCTTGTCTGGTTTTGGTATCAGGGTGATGGTGGCTTCATAGAATGTCTTAGGGAATGTTCCCTCCTTTTCAGTTTTTTTTGGAAGAGTTTGAAAAGGATCGGTGTAAGTTCTTCTTTGTATGTTTGGTTTAATTCACCTGTAAAGCCATCTGGTCCTGGACTTTTGTTTGTAGGGAGTTTTTAAATTACAGATTCTTCAGCTGTCTTCTATTAAGCCCAATATTATAAGATTTGAAAAAATGTCAAGTAATGTCACTTTCTTGATGAAATAACTAGTTATTTTTCATATATTGGTTATGTTCACATATAATGAGTTCTTACTGTTATTTTTAAATAAATTGTTAAATGTTTTCAAAGTTTCTCAGTTTTAATTTATAATATAAATATTGGTAGATTTAACTTACATAAACAAAAGTTCTTTGGGGTCTTCAATAATTTTTAAGAATGTAAAGGGTTTCTGAGGCCAACAAAATTTGAAAACCACAGTCTAAAAGAATGCTATGAATGCTTTAAATATTTAGAATTAGATTTTATTATTGCCTGAGAGATGAAAAGTAATGAAATAGTTATATAATTTTCTTTTTTATTGTTTTAAAGAATAAAAGGGCTGCTATGCTTTTAAAGCTCATGTCCAGATGAACATAATGAGTTTTCTGTAGATCATTTGGAATTTAAACCCCATTGCTTACAGACTATATAGCCTTCACCAGACTGCTTACTCTCTCCATGACCATGTTTCTCATCTATAAAATGATAATGATAATGATAATACCTACTTCAATAGTATGAGGATTAAATGAGATAATCGATGTTAAGTACTTGAACACAGTGCCTGTCACTGTGTAAGTATTTCTTGTGTTGTTATTGTTTTGGGGATAGCTCTTTTATTCTATAGTAACAAAATGTGAATAATACCTTGTATATCTTTTTTAGTTTTCAGATATCTGTATAAATGTTCTGGACAATATAATCCAAATATTCTTCTATTATTGCTTCATGGGATTGTAGGGAAAAATATTTAAGGGGAAATTTGTTTTGGCTTTTAGTAAGGCAGGCAAAGAAGCTTTTTTCCTGTCTTTGGGAAGGACTGTTTTCTGAATGTTGTCAATGTCAGTCTTATGATTTAGGATTGTTTTTGTGCTGAATCCCTTTTAATGAATCAACCCAGCAGAAAGGGTAGTATCTGCTGACACATTGGTTTATGCTTTAGTGTAATTGAAGGAAAGGGTTAATTTAAGACAATGAATAATCCATCTTTGGACACAAGTCAATCAATAACAATTCCAATACTAATCAAAGAGAAGGGAATTAGCTCTTATTGGGAGCAGACTGTGTTATGGGAGGTACTATGCAGTTATTTTTAGTAATCTCTAATCTTCATAACAAATCTTAGAGGTGGGCGTAATTATTTCCACTTTACAGGTGAGGAAACCGAGTCTCAAGAGAGCTGTAACTTTCCTAAGATGGTGAAGGAGGGACTTCCCTGGTGGCCCAGTGGTTAAGAATCTGCCTTCCAATGCAAGGGACACGAGTTCGATCCCTGGTCAGGGAACTAAGATCCCACATGCTGCAGGGCAACTAAGCCCGTGCGCCACAACTACTGAGCCCTTGTGCCCTAGAGCCTGTATGCCACAACTAGAGAGAAACCCATATGCCACAGCTAGAGAAGCCCGCACACCGCAACAAAAGATCCTGCATGCTGCAATGAAGATCCTGTGTGCCTCAACTAAGACCTGATGCAGCCAAATAAATAAAGTAGATGCGCTGATTCACTTTTTTGTAAAGTAGAAATTAGCACACCATTGTAAGGCAATTATACCCCAATAAAGATGTTAAAAAAATAAAGTAAATATTAAGAAAAAAGATGGGCAATTGGGATTGACATGTATACACTGATGATGTGTATAAAATTGATGACTAATAAGAACCTGCTGTATAAAAAAATAAATAAAGTAAAAACCAAAAATTTAAAAAAAAAGAAAAGAAAAGAAAAGGGACTTCCCTGATGGTGCAGTGGTTAAGAATCCGCCTGCCAGTGCAGGGGACACAGGTCTGATCCCTGGTCCGGGAAGATCCCACATGCCGCGGAGCAGCTAAGCCCTTGCGCCACAACTAAAGAGCCTGTGCTTTAGAGGCCGCAAGCCACAACTACTGAGTGTGCGTGCCACAACTACTGAACCCTGCGCACCTAGAGCCCGTGCTCCGCAGCAAGAGAAGCCACTGCAATGAGAAGTCCGCGAACCGCAACGAAGAGTAGCCCCCGCTCGCCACAACTAGAGAAAGCCCACGCACAGCAACGAAGACCCAATGCAGCCAAAAATAAATAAATTAATTAAAAAAAAAGATGGTGAGGGAAAGGAAATAACAAAGAATTAAGCCTTTTTTGACTGAGAGAAGAAGAGAGAGCAAATTTCCAGTATAATAGATAAGGAACATTACAAGGGTGGAAAGTAATGACGTTCATTTGCTCTTTATTAACTATAAAGCTAGAAAGAAAATAGTGGGTTTAAAATGCCATATAGAATAAATAATGGGAAGATTGCTGCTTGACTGTTTAAACACTATAGGCGCACCTGTAAAATTCCAACACAACTGCCAGTTAAGCATACTCAGTGGAAAAAGTCTAAGTGTTAATTTGATATAGTGTAGATAAAATAATCACTTAGTTGAGCAATAATTTCACTTTCCACTTTGGGTTTTCTTCATTCTATATAGCTACAGACTAGAAAAATAAATGTACTAATGTAGGTACTAATACCACTTGGATTCTAAGAATTAGTTTAAACCTAATTTCATACATATATTTGCTTCTTAACATCCTCCAAAAGAAGAATTTATTAAAATAATTAGGTAAAGGTAAAAGTTGAACCATGTAAGGTGCCATTTTTATAATCCTAGGATTATACAGCACATGTGAGGTTCAAAAAGTTTATCATAAATCACTGAATAATCACAAATCAGAATTCTGAGAAGTAGTTGGACAGAAAGCTAAGAATCAATTCCCTTTCTACATTCAAAACATGGTTTTGTAAATGTAAATACCCAGTTTAAATGGTTTAATAGGATATGTTTAAAATAGTATTAGTGAGATATGCTATGATATTCCCCTCTTTTTCAGCATTTTTACATTTTTATTGAAATAAAAAAGAAACAAAAATCAAGGCTTTCTATCTGTAAAGAAGTTGTAAAAGCTATAGCAACAGGGTAACTTTAGGTAAGATTCTTTAGTGGTTACTTTCTGGCATTAAGAAGATTAAACAGCTTTTCTAAATACCCTTTTAAAAAAAAATCAACAAACTCATTGATTCATTTCTCTGACAAGTCTCCATTTTACTGGAAAGGTACAGAACAAGTATGATTAGCTCAGATTTTAAAATCTTAAACCTGTTTTCTAAGTGTGCAGGGTACATGGTTTTTAATCATTAAAAATAAATACCAAAAAAAGCCTATATAAAACAAGGCGTCTAAAGGAAAGGTTTTTGTGTTTTGAATACCAAATTGTGAAAAGGCGCATTCATAAAAATAAGGGAAAATGAATTCAGAATTTCCCACATTTGAAGCGTACTGTACATACCTTGAAAGAAGAAAGAACAGAAATAACTTTAATGCTCAAATTAGGGTCATAAGACTCAAGGTTCTCTTTGTACCTCATACCATAGAGTCCAAACAGCAGTGCTTACATTTTTGAGCCAAAAGATCAACAATTTTATACACTCTAAATAAGCATGGTGTTTTAAAAAGTACATGATTCATATAACCTACATTAGCCAATAATTTAAGACTTTTACGTCCTTCAAAATGCTGCTTAATCTAGTCCCCCAAAGCTGATTTTATATGTTGAAATTTATAATGGGAAAGTGCATGCCATATTTTTTAAATGGTTTTATGGCTTAACTAATAAATCATTTTTTCTTTTTTTGGAATTTTCAGTCTGAAAATTTCTTTCTGTGAAAATTTTAGTCTGACTGAAAATTCAACACTAGTATTTATTCTAAGTTTCCAGACCACAAATTTTGGCATTACTATGAAATGTTATAAGACTTTGGTTCCGGCTTTATATTTAGCTTATTTAGTTGGCTTAAGTGACTACATTAATTGTTCACAATGAAACTTAATTCATATCAGGTGAGCTAAAGACTACATCTGGGACCTGTTAGGACCTGATGCCTGCATGGGCTTATTTCAACAAGGAAAGGAAAAGCATTTTAACCACAGCTGTGACTCAGAAATGACTCTGAATTCAGTTGTTCTGTAGCATTTGGACCTTGTCCATATATCAGTTATTATAAATCTTCCTTCTACATCTTGCCTTCCCAATTTGAAACAAGCAAAATGTGTTTTTATCAGTCTCTAAGTATTTGAATTTACATATGGCACTCAAAAGCATTTTGCTTTGCATTTGCAAACTTTGGCTTCATTTTTTTTTCAAATAATATGTCTTCTTGTGAAGAATTACATGGAGAACATTTTGTTGTTAATAGTCATTTAAATTATTTACTGGCTTTTTTCAGTTCCCTGGAAAACACTAAGGGTGCTCTCACAATTTGTCTGGCTTTGGCACAATTGGATTTGGAAAATCATGTTGGAATGTGAATCCAAAGCATAAAATTTTATGAAAGCAGAGTGTTATCCCAAAAGTGTCAAGCAGCCAAGTGGTACCAGTTTCAACAATAGTGCCAGAGTGTTTTTCAGAAAGACAGTTTTTGTTTAAATCTCAGCTTTTTGTCTGGCATCTATAGTTGGTCTGTTTGTCCCAGAGAAAGACAAAGAGCCACCAGCACCTGAAGCTTTTATCTTTTATTTCCTTTGGAAAGCATTTGACATTCCTGCTGCAATTTTATTATTTTATTGTATTATTTATTTTACTAAATCATTTATTGATCAGACATAGATGGAGGGAAGATTCATATTTTGTAAAATACTACATATGGGGACTTCCATGGTGGTCCATTGGTTAAGATTCTGCGCTTCTAATGCAGGGGGCGCGGGTTCAATCCCTGGTGGGGGAACTAAGATCCTACATACCATGCGGCATGGCCAAAAAAAAAAAACAAAAAAAAACTACTACATCTGTTTTAGATAAATAATATAATCCCTTTTATATTTATGTATAAACACAAATCTAATAGAGCAAAGAGTAGATTTAGGTTGAATACTATTTATCATTCATTCATTGATATGTATATATTTTTAAGTATATAAAAGGCAGTTGGCTAGGTTTTGTGAAGGAGTATAAAGATGAATCAGACACTAATCTCATTTCCCTTTGTTAAAATTATTTAAAAATATAAAAAATAAATCTAATCTCATATCCCTCTATTAAAATCAGTTAAAAATATAAAAAATGTAATATTATATAGATAGCTAAATAAGAGAGGGAGGAAGGAGGGAGAGAGGGTTGTGTGTATGTGAGAGAGAAAGAGAGTGAGAATAGGAGTGATACAAACAAATGTGGCAAAATGTTAACAACTGGTGAATTTTGGACGATGAGTAGAAAAGGAGTTATTTGTACTATTCTTATAACTTTTCTGTATGTTAGATATTATTTTAAAATAAAAAGTTATTGAGTGTATGCTCTGAAAAATAAAAGGTAGCTGAAATATCTAAGGGACTGAGGGTTTGTGATGTCTAGAGTGCTCCTTAATTGTGGGAGTTGCATCTTAAGTCTCTCTTACCTTTGTACTGTTTCTGGAATCATTCTTTCAACTTGGAAGGCACTCAGTAAATGTATAAACATCGAGTGCTTATTTTTTTCTTTGGAATCCCAATTTTCAGGCAAAATTTCCTCAGATCAGACCATAAAACTAGTGTAAACTTTATATACAATACACAAGAGAAAATATGCAAGAGACAACTTTGTAAACGGCTGTGTATGAGCTTCACCAACTAAAAGACAGTAAATTTGGACTGATCTCTTGATCTCATTTGCCAACTACTATTAATTTAAAACTCTATCATCACCCTCAAACTGTAAGCAAGTTGTAAGATGGAGTTTTATCTTTCTCATCTTTATACACCCAGCAGAGACCCTTGTGTGTACTGAGTGCTGAATTCATGTTCACTGACTGTATAAATGAATAAATACAGATTCAAACATTTTTGTGCAAAAGATCTTCAAATTGTTTTCTCTTATTTTGTTTCTTACACCAAGGCTACACTGATCTTCATGAAGCTGAGTTAGCCCGGAGTGTGAAATTTGATCCATATGATTCTTTATGACAGCCTTTCTAAATAGAACTGTAATGTGCAAATTATATTTAGGAAAAGGTGTACAAGGGGTTTGTAAAAAAAAAAAAAGTGATTTCAAAGCTGGAGAATATTAATGGTCAGCCAATATATTTAGCATGTGGTTAAATACTTAATATGTTTTATTGTGTCTTTTTAAAGTCAAAAGCCCTATATTATGTATATATTTTTCAAATGACATTTGAATAAAATTCTAAAAAACATCGAAAGAGATGAAGGGCACTTCTGGACTTGGAGAAACCTCTCAGGTTTGATAATAACATTTTGAGTCATCTAAATTCTTACCTATTATCACTTAAGTGAACATTGATGCTGCCATTGGATCTTATACAAATATTCAGATTTTTGTTTTCCTCATCATTCTGAAGGTTATCTCCCTGGTCGCTCTGAAAATCAGGTGACAACCATTTCCCATGATGCTTTAAGGGCTGTCAAACTGTCCATCAGGCTGTCACCTGACCAATCGTTCCCATGGTTCTTTAAGACTTCCAGTATGATAAATTGAAAGGCACTATTATCTGTCTGTTGTGAAGAGGAACTGTTTGGGCTTTGATAAGATATCACTACTCCCAGGTGAGAGGCGGCTGACAGCACATCAAGGCAAAACAACACGTAGAAACACCGAACAGGGGAGCACAGGTTTACAAACATCTGTTGTCATTATTTATTACTTTTCTTTGGGTTTAAGTTTCTGACTCATCCTTAGATAATTCAAGAACAGATATTTTTCTTTCTAGCTTGCAAATAACAATTGCTGCTCTTTTCATCTTGGGAGAAGAATCTTAAAATTGAAACACATCTGGCCTACCTTTTTGATTCATAGCACACAAGCTTTTCACCTTGTAACCAACAAGTTCTGCATTCCTGCTGGTGCTATCATTTAATTTTTTTTAAAGAAAAAGTATCTGAGTATAAATATATTTCACTATAACAAATAATTGGATTTGGGGGCTAGATAATAA
The DNA here is from genome assembly GCF_002837175.3 of Physeter macrocephalus. Classification (NCBI taxonomy): domain Eukaryota; kingdom Metazoa; phylum Chordata; class Mammalia; order Artiodactyla; family Physeteridae; genus Physeter; species Physeter macrocephalus. The sequence goes on along the minus strand of NC_041214.2, from coordinate 74,606,785 downwards.
AATTAATTACTTACGTCTTATACGTCATTATTAATGTACTAGTACTCAAAAAATATGAACTAATTTGTGTTGGCATATATTAGTTAATTTACATTTTAGTATTGATGATAAGGTTAATGAGTCCAAAATTTCATGAGAATAAGGTTTGTGACTTACTATTATCAGCTTCACTTTCTAATTGCTCTGAATTATGCTAATATACATCTAAGAACTTGAATTTCTACACAAGAAACATGAACAGGGTAAGACATTGCCCTCCATCGATCAACATTGTAGTCAGGATTGGGATAAGGAAACTTGTTTGCAAAGGCAAGGGAGGGTGGTGAGGCAAAGGCTTTCTGAAGAAATCTTTCTGGGAAGTGGGACTATTTTATTAGAGCTATTTTTAGAAACAATTTTACATTTAGGATTAATCTTTGGACTTAAATAAACAAATAGGTGTCAATAGAAACTTAGGTATAAAAAGCTGGATACTTGAATCTTTACTACATGTAAATAGAATCTTATTCTTTAGAAGTTACTAACCCTCTTTTTTGGTGATTTGTCCTTTTGCTCTTCCTTCCCAGCTACTTTAATGACATGTGATGACAGGTTTTCTATGTGCTCTTTGCCCTTACCTACTGTCACTGTATGAACACTTGAACATACACTCAGGAAAAATAATCTGTTGTTATTTATTGTTGTTTTTAGCAAAATAAAAGTACTGTAGTTGTTTGCTAACATCACCACCTTGTGTACAGATATTTTTTTGCATACAGTTTCCTAATGTCATTAAGCAGTATTGTAGTTTCATTACGTAGTAATGTAGCACTTCGATTACTGACAACATTTAAATAATTTTGTAATTCAAAATCTGAAAAAATAAACTATGGTTTATTTTTAGTTCTTTGCAGTTATTTAACCACCTAACATTTCTCTGTACTCAAATAAGAAGCAAAAATGCCCTAGAGGCTTTAAGAACTGAGAATTTGTCAAAATATTCTCTAAAACAATGGCCAAGGAATTCTGAGTAAAAAGGAAAAGAAATATTTAAGTTTCCTGAACATTCATAATAATACCAACAGTACATGCAGCCAGTGCCTACAGTATCTGATTGATAAATCTCTAATTCTAACAATTATTTTCACTAAGCAGTTTTATCTCTCTCAATAGGCTAGTATTAGAAATTATTACTTACTTGAAAGTATCATTTTGGTCTCTATCCCAAGATGAGGAGACTCTCTGAGATATCAAACTTCTCTTTCTAGTGGTTTCTGGCATGTCAGAATCCCATAGCAAGTTTTATAATTTTCAGTTGTCCTTGGAGATCAATGACGTTAGGTTGATTGGACTCCATTACTGTTCCAAAAGGACATACCTGTGGCCTAATGGAAGAGGTGGCAGCTACAGGGGAAAAGACCAGAATATTTGATAAATTCAGTGTAGTCCCAAAGGAAACAAACATGCTCCCTTTTACTCCCTCTCTTACAATAAAAATTCCAACCCATTCCTAGAAAGAAACAATTTTGCATTAGGATTTTTGTGTTACTTCTTAGATAGTTTCTCAATATCTCTCCCTCTGCCTCTCAGCCTGTCTCTCCCTCCTTCTCTGTAAATAAACATATTAAAACTTATTACCTCACATAGTAGCTAAATAAGACTATTACAAGTTGTTAAGAGTAGCATTACAATGTTTCTTTCACCTCTACAGTATTCCTACATAAAGTTTGATTATATGGTAAAAACTTTAGAATGTTCCTAAGCATACAAGGCAAAGCATAGCAATCTAAATCTGTTGTGTGTGTGTGTTTGTGTGTGTATGCACGCACCTGTCTGTGATAACTTGGCTCTTTTTTTTTCTAGTTTTATTCTATTTTTTTAATTTTTGATTTTGATTTTATTTTTTTATACAGCAGGTTCTTATTAGTTACCAATTTTATACATATCAGTGTATATATGTCAATCCCAATCTCCCAGTTCATCACACCACCACCCCCACCCCCGCTGCTTTCCCCGCTTGGTGTCCATATGTTTGTTTCTACATCTGTGTCTCTATTTCTGCCCTGCAAAATGATTCATCTATACCATTTTGTAGATTCCACATATATACGTTAATATACGATATTTGTTTTTCTCTTTCTGACTTACTTCACTCTGTATGACAGTCTCTAGATCCATCCACGTATCTACAAATGACTCAGTTTTGTTCCTTTTTATGGGTGAGTAATATTCCATTGTATATATGTACCATATCTTTTTTATCCATTCATCTGTTGATGGACATTTAGGTTGCTTCCATGACCTGGCTATTGTAAATAGTGCTGCAAAGAACATTGGGGTGCATGTGTCTTTTTGAATTATGGTTTTCTCTGGGTATATGCCCAGTAGTAGTGGGATTGCTGGATCATGTGGTAAATCTATTTTTAGTTTTTGTTGTTGTTGTTGTTGTTGTTGGTTTTTTGTGGTACGTGGGCCTCTCACTGTTGTGGCCTCTCCCGTTGTGGAGCACAGGCTCCGGACGCACAGGCTCAGCAGCCATGGCTCATGGGCCCAGCCACTCCGCGGCATGTGGGATCTTCCTGGACCGGGGCACGAACCCGTGTCCCCTGCATCGGCAGGTGGATTCTCAACCACTGCGCCACCAGGGA
>NC_041214.2:74602266-74603286 GCF_002837175.3 Physeter macrocephalus | reverse complement strand
AGTATAGTCATTTTCACAATATTGATTCTTCCAATCCAAGAACATGGTATATCTCTCCATCTGTTGGTATCATCTTTAATTTCTTTCATCAGCATCTTATAGTTTTCTGCATAAAGGTCTTTTGTCTCCCTAGGTAGGTTTATTCCTAGTTTTTATTTGTTTTGTTGCAGTAGTAAATGGGAGTGTTTCCTTAATTTATCTTTCAGATTTTTCATCATTAATGTATAAGTTTTAAGATTTTTTGTTCTAGTTCTGTAAAAAATAACATTGGTAATTTGATGGGGATTGCGTTGAATCTGTAGATAGCTTTGGGTAGTATCGTCATTTTCACAATACTGATTCTTCCAATCCATGTATAGTATCATGTCACCTGCAAACAGTGACAGTTTTACTTCTTCTTTTCCAATTTGTATTCCTTTTATTTCTTTTTCTTCTCTGATTGCCATGTCTAGGACTTGCAAAACTATTTTGAATAATAGTGGGGAGAGTGCACATCCTTGTCTTGTTCCTGATCTTAGAGGAAATGCTTTCAGTTTTTCACTATTGAGAATGATGTTAGCTGTGGGTTTGTCGTATATGGCCTTTATTATGTTGAGGTAGGTTCCATCTATGCCCACTTTCTGGAGAGTTTTTATCATAAATATGTGTTAAATTTTGTCAGAAGCTTTTTCTGCATCTATTGAGATGATCATATGGTTTTTCTTCTTCAATTTGTTGGGTTTTTTTCCCCTCATTATATTTATTTATTTTATTTTTTATTTTTTTAAACATCTTTATTGGAGTATAATTGCTTTACAGTGGTGTGAGTTTCTGCTTTACAACAAAGTGAATCAGTTGTACATATACATATGTTCCCATATCTCATCCCTCTTGCGTCCCCCTCCCTCCCACCCTCCCTATCCCACCCTTCTAGGTGGTCACAAACCACCTAGCTGATCTCGCTGTGCCATGCGGCTGCTTCCCACTAGCTATCCACCCTACGTTTGGTAGTGTATATATGTCCATGCCACTCTCTCACTT
>NC_041214.2:74601169-74601850 GCF_002837175.3 Physeter macrocephalus | reverse complement strand
GTATAGTCTGAAGTCAGGGAGCCTGATTCCTCCAGCTCCGTTTTTCTTTCTCAAGCTTGCTTTGGCTATTCGGGGTCTTTTGTATTTCCATACAAATTCTGAAATTTTTTGTTCTAGTCCTGTGAAAAATGCCACTGGTAGTTTGATAGGGATGGCACTGAACCTGTAGATTGCTTTGGGTAGTACAGTCATTTTCACAATATTGATTCTTCCAATCCAAGAACATGGTATATCTCTCCATCTGTTGGTATCATCTTTAATTTCTTTCATCAGCATCTTATAGTTTTCTGCATAAAGGTCTTTTGTCTCCCTAGGTAGGTTTATTCCTAGTTTTTATTTGTTTTGTTGCAGTAGTAAATGGGAGTGTTTCCTTAATTTATCTTTCAGATTTTTCATCATTAATGTATAAGAATGCAAGAGATTTCTTTGCATTAATTTTGTATCCTGCAACTTTACCAGATTCATTGATTAGCTCTAGTAGTTTTCTGGTAGCATCTTTAGGATTCTCTGTGTATAGTATCATGTCACCTGCAAACAGTGACAGTTTTACTTCTTCTTTTCCAATTTGTATTCCTTTTATTTCTTTTTCTTCTCTGATTGCCATGTCTAGGACTTGCAAAACTATTTTGAATAATAGTGGGGAGAGTGCACATCCTTGTCTTGTTCCTGTTCTTAGAGGAA
>NC_041214.2:74600806-74601159 GCF_002837175.3 Physeter macrocephalus | reverse complement strand
TTTCTGCATCTATTGAGATGATCATATGGTTTTTCTTCTTCAATTTGTTGGGTTTTTTTCCCCTCATTATATTTATTTATTTTATTTTTTATTTTTTTAAACATCTTTATTGGAGTATAATTGCTTTACAGTGGTGTGAGTTTCTGCTTTACAACAAAGTGAATCAGTTGTACATATACATATGTTCCCATATCTCATCCCTCTTGCGTCCCCCTCCCTCCCACCCTCCCTATCCCACCCTTCTAGGTGGTCACAAACCACCTAGCTGATCTCGCTGTGCCATGCGGCTGCTTCCCACTAGCTATCCACCCTACGTTTGGTAGTGTATATATGTCCATGCCACTCTCTCACTT
>NC_041214.2:74599527-74600103 GCF_002837175.3 Physeter macrocephalus | reverse complement strand
AAGATTTCTCTGCATCTATTGAGATGATCATACGGTTTTTCTCCTTCAGTTTGTTGATATGGTGTATCACATTGATTGATTTGCGTATATTGAAGAATCCTTGCATTCCTTAAATAAACCCCACTTGATCATGGTGTATGATCCTTTTAATGTGCTGTTGGATTCTGTTTCCTAGTATTTTGTTGAGGATTTTAAAAAATGTATATATATATTTATTTATTTATGGCTGCGTTGGGTCTTCCTTGCTGTGTACGGGTTCTCATTGTGGTGGCTTTTGTTGTTGCGGAGCACGGACTCTAGGCGCACGTGCTTCAGTAGCTGTGGCTCGAAGGCTCTAGGGCACAGGCTTAGTAGCTGTGGCGCACGGGCTTAGTTGCTCCGCAGCATGTGGGATCCTCTTGGAGCAGGGATCAAATCTGCGCCTCTTGCATTGGCTGGCGGATTCCCAACCACTGCGCCACCAGGGAAGCCCTTGTTGAGGATTTTTGCATGTATATTCATGAGTGATATTGGTCTGTAATTTTCTTTTTTTGTAGTATCTTTGTCTGGTTTTGGTATCAGGGTGATGGTGGTCTC
>NC_041214.2:74597534-74599347 GCF_002837175.3 Physeter macrocephalus | reverse complement strand
TGTTTTTATTTCCATTTCTCTAGGAGGTGGGTCAAAAAGGATCTTGCTGTGATTTAAGTCATAGAGTGTTCTGCCTATGTTTTCCTCTAAGAGTTTGATAGTGTCTGGCCTTACATTTAACCCATTTTGAGTTTATTTTTGTGTATGGTGTTTGGGAGTGTTATAATTTCATTCTTTTACGATTCCTCCAGCTCTATTTTTCGTTCTCAAGATTGCTTTGGCTATTCGGGGTTTTTTGTGTTTCCTTACAAATTGTGAAATTTTTTGTCTAGTTCTGTAAAAAATGCCAGTGGTAGTTTGATGGGGATTGCATTGAATCTGTAGATTGCTTTGGGTAGTAGAGTCATTTTCACAATGTTGATTCTTCCAATACAAGAACATGGTATATCTCTCCATCTATTTGTATCTTTAATTTCTTTCATCAGTGTCTTATAATTTTCTGCATATAGGTCTTTTGTCTCCTTATTACTAGATACTGTATTCTTTTTTTTGCAATGGTAAATGGGAGTTTGTTTCTATTTCATTTATTTCTGCTCTGATCTTTATGATTTCTTTCCTTCTGCTAACTTTGGGTTTTGTTTGTTCTTCTTTCTCTAGTTCTTTCAGGTGTAAGGTTAAATTGTTTATTTGAGATTTTTCTTGTTTCTTGAGGTAGGCTTGTATAGCTATAAACTTCCCTCTTAGAACTACTTTTGCTGCATCCCATAGGTTTTGGATCGTCGTGTTTTCATTGTCATTTGTCTCTAGGTATTTTTTGATTTCTTCAGTGATCTCTTGGTTATTTAGTAACGCATTGTTTAGCCTCCATGTATTTGTGTTTTTTACATTTTTTTCCCTTAATTGATTTCTAATCTCATAGCATTATGGTCAGAAAAGATGCTTGATATGATTTCAATTTCGTTAAATTTACTGAGGCTTGATTTGTGACCCAAGATGTGATCTATCCTGGAGAATGTTCCGTGCACACTTGTCTGCTGTTTTTGGATGGAATCTCCTATAAATATCAATTAAATCTATCTGATCTATTGTGTCATTTAAAGCTTCTGTTTCCTTATTTATTTTCATTTTAGATGATCTGTCCATTGGTGTAAGTGAGGTGTTAAAGTCCCCCACTATTATTGTGTTACTGTCGATTTCCTCTTTTATAGCTGTTATCAGTGCCTTATGTATTGAGGTGCTCCCATGTTGGGTGCATATATGTTTACAATTGTTATATCTTCTTCTTGGATTGATCCCCTGATCATTATGTAGTGTCCTTCCTTGTCTCTTTTTTTAATTTTTAAATTAATTAATTGATTTATTTATATATTTTTGGCTGTGTTGGGTCTTCGTTTCTGTGTGAGGGCTTTCTCTAGTTGTGGCGAGTGGGGGCCACTCTTCATCGCGTTGCACGGGCCTCTCACTATCGCGGCCTCTCTTGTTGCAGAGCAGAAGCTCCAGATGCGCAGGCTCAGTAGTTGTGGCTCACGGGCTTATTTGCACCGTGGCATGTGGGAATTCTTTTTCTTCTCTGATTGCTGTGGCTAGAACTTCCAAAACTATGTTGAAAAAGAATGGTGAGAGTGGGCAACCTTGTCTTTTTCTTGATCTTAGTGGAAATGGTTTCAGTTTTTCACCATTGAGGACGATGTTGGCTGTGGGTTTGTCATATATGGCCTTTATTATGTTGAGGAAAGTTCCCTCTGTGCCTACTTTCTGCAGGGTTTTTTATCATAAATGGGTGTTGAATTTTGTCAAAAGATTTCTCTGCATCTATTGAGATGATCATACGGTTTTTCTCCTTCAGTTTGTTGATATGGTGTATCACATTGAT
>NC_041214.2:74596866-74597271 GCF_002837175.3 Physeter macrocephalus | reverse complement strand
GTTCCCTTGCTGCTTTTAATAATTTTTCTTTGTCTTTAATTTTTGCCAATTTGATTACTATGTGTCTCGGCATGTTTCTCCTTGGGTTTATCCTGTATGGGACTCTCTGTGCTTCCTGGACTTAGTGGCTATTTCCTTTCCCATGTTAGGGAAGTTTTCGACTATAATCTCTTCAAATATTTTCTCAGGTTCTTTCTCTCTCTCTTCTCCTTCTGGGACCTCTATAATGGGGATGTTGTTGCATTTAATGTTGTCACAGAGGTCTTTTAGGCTGTCTTCATTTCTTTTCATTCTTTTTTCTTTATTCTGTTCCGCAGCAGTGAATTCCAGCATTCTGTCTTCCAGGTCACTTATCCATTCTTCTGCCTCAGTTATTCTGCTATTGATTCCTTCTAGTGTAGTTTT
>NC_041214.2:74569833-74596826 GCF_002837175.3 Physeter macrocephalus | reverse complement strand
GTTTGTTTGTTCTTTAATTCTTCTAGGTCATTGTTAAACATTTCTTGCATCTTCTCCATCTTTGCCTCCATTCTTTTTCTGAGGTCCTGGATCATCTTCACTATGATTATTCTGAATTCTTTTTCTGGAAGGTTGCCTATCTCCACTTCATTTAGTTGTTTTTCTGGGGGTTAATCTTGTTCCTTCATCTGGTACATAGCCCTCTGCCTTTTCATCTTGTCTATCTTTCTGTGAATGTGGTTTTTGTTCCACAGGCTGCAGGATTGTAGTTCTTCTTGCTTCAGCTGTCTGCCCTCTAGCTTGGCTATTTTCCAGTGGAAGTTTCATTTGACAGGTGTAAGAGATCATGTTATGTTGATCAGTGGTTAGTTTTCTTGTAGTCATGAGCTTAATATGTTCTTCTAACAAGAGATTAAGAAAATCTTGAAAAGGTAGGTAGTTCTTTAAAAATTTATTTATTTAATTTTTGGCTGCATTGGATCTTCATTGCTGCACACAGGCTTTCTCTAGTTGTGGTGAGTGGGGGCTACTCTTCATTGCGGTGCACAGGCTTCTCATTGCAGTGTCTTCTCTTGTTGCGAAGCACAGGCTCTAGGCATGTGGTCTTCAGTAGTTGTGGTGCAAGGGCTCAGTAGTTGTGGTGCAAGCGCTCAGTAGTTGTGGCTCACGCGCTCTAGAGTGCAGGCTCATAGTTGTGGTGCACGGGTTTATTTGCTATGCAGAATGTGGGATCTTCTCGGACCTGGGCTCAAACCCGGGTCCCCTGCGTTGGCAGGCGGATTCTTAACCACTGCACCTCTAGGGAAGCCCCGAAAAGGTAGGTAGTTTTGACGAAATGAATTTTGGGGGGTATTTTTACAATGATAATTTCTCTGGTAAATTTAGCAGCAAAATCACATAGTAAAGCTAGAGTTCACTTCCTCTTATTACAAAAACTTCTTGTCAAGTCTTTTAGCTCTGATTTCTGACTAATCACACATGGGAAGCTTATTAAAAATTGATGGATTTTCTCAAGATTATTTCTCATTTTTTTTCTATACTGTAATAATAACAGCATATTTATAGATTATCTCTTGGTTTCCAAAGTACAAAAATGATCTCTTTTCTGTTAACAGCAATACTATGAGGTTGGTCCCCAATTTCATAGAAGAGCAAATTGAGGATCAGAGGGAGGCATGACAGGGAAATTCTCATGAACATATAGATGTTGGTAGCAGAGTGTGTAAAGAACTCAGTTTTGTGATTCTTAGTTCAGTGTTACATCCTCCATTGTCACTCTGCTTGTGTCTTTGGGACAAGCATAGCACTTTTTAAATGTAGATATTATGAGTTAAGGCCATTTTGTTACATGTTTCCCCCATGCTTGGTGGAAGTCTATCCATGCAGGAGCGAGCCTATGCTGGAAGGTCACCCTGGTGCCATGCAGTCAAACACAGAAGTAGGGTTCACCATTTACTTACTCATGTTCTTAGCTTAGAATCAAAGAGTCATTATGGGAGGCTGTATTTATTATTTAGCTCTAACAACAAACAAATGTGTACACATTTATATACATGATAAGTATGTAACATTTGTGAGATATTTAATGATTCATAAAAGCATAAAATAAAAATTTTTGAGATGTACCTAAAAAGAATAAAAATCCATAGACACTTTCGTATGGATTTTATTGTAGAGGCATCAGGCTTCCATCCCAGTATTATTTATTTAATATTAGAAAAATGTTTCAAGTGTTTGATGTTTAAAGGGGCCAACCATGAATGATATTTAAAGGGAGAAAATGAACTTGCAAAGGCTTCAGAATGTTTGTTGGATGTTTTCTCTTTCTGTTGTATCTACTTATGCTAAGCAATGTTACTGAACTGAATAAACTGTAATGTAAAACTGAGATTCATTAAACTGTTAACCTTTTTTTAAATTGGTTACTTGTATTTGAAAAAGCAATAGTGGAAGTGAAAAACAATGTTGCCACAAAAATAAAGATCTTTTGAGGCTACAAAAATAGAATAAAATAGTATGTATTTTTAAAATCCCATTTTAATTTTTTAATTTACATAGGAGAGTAAATACTACTTGGTGGAAATTGCTTAACAACTTCTTACTTTTCCCCAAAGATTCAGAGAATGAAACAGATTTCTATAGGACAGAATGCAGCTAAATGTTCTCCTTGGCAAATATTTGAACTTCTATGCCTGAGACATTAAGAAAATGTCACTCAAATAAAGATGAAATTGAACGAACGTATCACTACCTAGAAAGAAAGAAGTAAACAGTGGAATTTGATCTAAGCTAACTTTATTTCCTAAACTCAAAATTATAACAATAAAGTTCTTTATATGAGCAACTTTGTGAACTGAAAGAAGGGGCAGTCTACATTTCTTGCCATGTATCAAGCCAAAGAAATGAAGGGAGAAAATCATTCTTCTCTGTTGGCCTCCTGTGTAAAATTTCTTTTCTTATCATCCCATCTAGTCATATCTTTCTGCAGTTTGAATTACCCTCTTTTCCTCAGACTGGTAAGGCAGTGAAAGGATGTTTGTTCTGCTAATTAACTTTATTACCCTGATAACTCCCTGCAGCCTTTGACGAAAACAATTACCGTTACTCCTTTTTTCCCCCACTGGCAAAAAAAAAAAAAAAAAAAAAAAAAAAGAAAAAAGAAAAAAAACCCCCTATTAATTAGAAACAAGGCCCAGGTCCCTGCCATGTTATCCTGCCACGTTCCCAGGCCCTCGAGCAGGATAGCATTACATTGTCAGTAGTAATTTAGCTCTCATCTGTCTCTGCTAATTATTGTCACATTCATCAAATTCATCAACAAAAGTGCTCTCAGAAGGATTGCATATTTGCAGTTAATACAGCATAAACTGGTATTACCCATCACCACATTTGTGATGATGAGAGGGACACAACTTATTCATCCCTAATTAGAGCAAGCTGGGTAATTAATTATGCATTCCGCCTTATTACTTCTGAGTTCCCAGATATTGTTTGTCTAAAAAGGGGGAGAAAGCAGGAGAGAGAAGCCTGAAAATGCAGGAAAAAAAAAAAAAAAAAAGGGTGATGTGTTTTGTCACATGCGCTATGCCATAATTCCCACCTGACAAACTAGCTGAATCAGTGGAAAATTGCGAGTTGTCAGCAGCAGAATAAACTGCTGTAATAGCTGATTAATGATCAGCACCTGTGACAGGTGCTGTACGGGACTGTAAACTTGGTTTGATTAACAGTCACTGGACGAATAAATATTAGTGACAGTCATCGGAGAGCAAGTTTGCTTGTTTTCTTCCCTGTTAACAAATCGTACGCATTAAAGTTATTGATATTTCTGTCTGAGACACTATTTTTTTGTAGTTATCTGGCAACATTGGCAGTAAGTTGTAATAGACTGTGTTTCTGTTCTGTAATTTTATTTCAGAACTAAAATTGTATTTTGACAAGATGACCTGTAGGGGTTTAAATCTAACACGTATGGAAGAAAAGACTAAAAAATAACAGGATTCACACTTGTTTTAATTTATGCTCACCTGCTAGTAATCTGTGTGTGGGTGTGTGTACATGTATGCATATACGCATACATACACATATTCATTATATCCATTTACAAGTATGTACAATAACTATTAAGGAATGTTCATGCTAAAAAAACATAGACACAAACTTAGGGTGTGTGATGTTCAGTTATTTAAAAAAATTTTGGTTGATTTTTTTTTTCCAGAGTTGGATATTTTCTCTGGAAACGTTGGCAGTCTAAGTTCCCCCAATCCTGTGTCTCAATCCCAAACTGAAGGGAGCATTTTCCTGAAGCAGCTATTCAAAACTGCTGCCAGCTTGATTGCTTCTACTGAGTTGAACAGTTACAAACAGATTGGTCAGGAGGTGATTAACCTGTTTGAGCTGACTGATTATTAACCAAGAGTCAAGTTTTGTGCATAGGCAAGCAAAGCGTGAAAGAAGGAACCCAGTCTTTTTTTTTTTTAAGGTCATTTACTATGGTAAATACTAGTTTTGAATTGTGTATTTGAATATTGTAGTTTTGAATTGTGTATAGAGTGGTTAGGATTGTGGGTTTTGGAATCCTAAAGACCTACTTTCAAATTTTGATCCTGCTAACTAGTTGTATGAGTTTGAGTAAATTACTTAACCTGTCTGATTTTTCAGCTTCTCAGCTACAAAATGGGAACATTTTCAACCTATATTATAGTGTGACTGTGAGGATTAAATGAGATAATGTGTGTAAAGCATCCTAGCACAGTGCCTAGAATAGAAAGCACTTATTAATAATTAACATTTAATTATTAACACAACTGTTTGAAATTAGAACAAATTACCTTCAGTTTCCATTTCACATGATGAAATGTTTTAAGAACAACTAATTATCTTTTTCCTCCACGTATTCCAAAATAATAACAAAAATTTTTTAAAAACAACTTTATGCTCACTTATCCCTGAGTGAAAATTGAGAAAAGGTTAGTAATATCCCTGGGTAGTAGATATCCCAAGGTGCTACTCTGATTTATTGAGATGTTTCTCAGAAGCACGAAAGTTGGAATTGATGAGGTCAGGCATAGGCTCGAATGTCTTCAGAAACTTCTGGGGTGATGGTAGAGACAGATCTGAGTAATGTTTATTTATCATAATTGAGATATTGAGGTAGTAAAAAACCAAACATGAACAATAAAAATAACTTCAAAGTAAATTCATTTTGATAATTTAGTATATATCTACTTTAATATTAATCATCTAATAGAGAATGAAAATTGTGAAAGTATAGAGAGGCAGTATAGTGCAATTACAGTTTTTGAAACAGTGTTGAGCAGTAATAAAACTACCATATTTCTAGGACATTAGGGCATATGTGCTTGTTGGGTTATAATTAATCAACATTTAAAGCCAACTTATCTAGATAATAAGACAAAAATAAAGGCGGCTTATAGCTTCAGTTGTACCTATATTGATCCTAAGAACATTCTGGAAGTAGTTCTCATGAAGAATCATGTTTTTTAACAGTGTTTCTAATTTTTTAAAAATTTTAACAAATTGTGTCTTACAAAACTTTCGGGAAATATACTGACATTTAATAATTTTGTTTGGGAATCACAAAAGCAGTGGTTCTCAACTACCACATATTGGAATAACCTGGGAGAACTTTTTTTTTAAATGGAGATGTCAGGACCTACCACTAGGAGCCCCTTAGGCATTGGCATGTTTAAAAATTTCCCCAGGTGATTCTTGTGTGTGTGTGTGTGTGTGTGTGTGTGTGTGTGTGTGTGTGTGTGTGTATCTTCAAGCTTTAGAACTGGAGATAAATATATAAAATTAGAAATTTATGTAATAAGATTTAATGTAAAAAGTAAAAATTCCTTCACATTACAGAGCTATTATTGTGAAATGGCTGTCAGGAAACTTAAGTGCATCTCACGTGGGAGCTTTAGAGTTATTTGAAGTTTCTATTTGAAATATCATGATGGAAATTCCTTTTTTTTTTTAAGTTAATCCAGTCAGAGAGAGAAATATCTAATAATTTAACAGTAAGAGCGATATTCCGAATTCACCAACTCATTGCGTATCACTAATTGGAATTGTAGTGTCAATTGTCTCATCTCACTGGGGAAAAATAAACCAATTGGAGGTGGCCAGACCAGTTCTGTGGCTGACAGATGAACTAGATGGTGGCAGGGCTGATGGTGCTTGTGGCGTGCTTCCAAGTAGATAGCCTACTGCACAAATTGTGACAGAAAATCAAGAGACCAGAATGTTGTTGCCATTTGGCACGTATAAACATGAATTTAAAATCAGGTAGGGACTTCCCTGGTGGTCCAGTGGTTAAGACTCCACGCTCCCAATGCAGGGGGCCCAGGTTCGATCCCTAGTCAGGGAACTAGATCCCGCATGCCACAACAAAGATCCCGCATGCTGCAGCTAAGACCCAGCACAGCCAAATAAATAAATAAATAATCAGGTAATAGGTACTCCATGCCTGCTTCCGTCTGCACTTATATTAACTAAGCTTTGATCATTCTTGCTGCATATGAGTGTGTGGTTGTAGGAGTGCTCATTGGTCTATCACTTCCTCATTGCTTCTCACAGTCAGACAACTCAGAAAACCACGTGAAATAAGTTGGAAATTGCCTGTTTGTCTAAAGCAGTGATATTTCAGATTATGATACAGTTCCATTAGGGAGGTAGCTCTTTCTCTGTTAACTTCTACATCTATGTTCTAGAATTCCTGAGTTCCTATAAAGTCTTAATTTAAAATTTTAGTTATTAAAAAACAACAAATGTAATCCATCTCTGGAAATTTAAAGAGGAAAAGTCTTACTTGGCACATGGGATTTTGGGGTGGGTGAACAGGTAATGCCTCACTTCAAGAATAACTTGATCCTCGGGCTTCCCTGGTGGCGCAGTGGTTGCGCGTCCCCCTGCCAATGCAGGGGAACCGGGTTCGCGGCCCGGTCTGGGAGGATCCCACATGCCGCGGAGCGGCTGGGCCCGTGAGCCATGGCCGCTGAGCCTGCGTGTCCGGAGCCTGTGCTCCGCAACGGGAGAGGCCGCAACGGAGGGAGGCCCGCATACCACAAAAAAAAAAAAGAATAACTTGATCCTATTGAATTTTCCATGGCCTAGAATGGGGGTGGGCAAACTATAGCCAGTATGATAATTTGGCCTGCCACTTATTTTTGTAAGGCTTTGAAAGCTAAGAATGGTTTTCACATTTTTAAATGGTTAAAAAAATTTTAAAAAATATTTTGTGACATGTGAAAATCATATGCTATTCAAATTTCAGTGTCCATACATAAAGTGTTTTGGAAAATAGCTATGCCTTTTTGTTTCCATTTTGTCTGTGGGTACTTTTGCTCTAAAATAGCAGAGTTTAGTAGTTGTAACAAAGACCATATATCCTACAAAACCTAAAATATTTACTTTTTAGTCCTTTCTAGAAGAAGTTTGCTTATCTGTGCTCTAGAATAGTATTTCTCAATTTTTTTTTAAAATTGGGGTATAGTTGTTTTACAGTGTTGTGTTAGTTTCTACTGTACAGCGGAGTTCCCTGTGCTGTACAGCAGGTTCTTATTAGTTACCTATTTTATGCATATTAGTGTATATATGTCAACGCAAATCTGGGATCTTTAAAATACAGATCTGATTCAACAAGTCTAGAGTGGGTCCTGAGATTTGATTCTGAATTTCTAACAGTCTCTTGGTGATGCTGATGCTACCGTTTGAGGACCACACTTTGAGAAACAAGGCTCTAGACTTTGATCCTCACCACACAGGCTTCCAAGACTGGTAAGTCTGATCAAGAGATCTTTCAAGAATAGACTCATATTAACCAAGCTTACAAGATTGATGTAGAAACCTAGAAATCTAATTTGTTAATATGTTAATGAGAAAAATGGTAGGGACTGATCCAGAATCTTCTGTTCCTAAGACGTGCCACCTGAGATGCCACATTCAAGCACAGGATAGGAATGGACAGGAAACAGTGAAAGAGAGTTGTGTGTTTAGATTGTTCAAAGACTTCAGGCTAATAGCGATTTGCTAGCTCACTGCCACTGGCACCAGAGTGGCGGTTTTTAAATGTACCTGGGATTTGTTTTAATCAGGTATGGTTAGTGATATGCAGTCACACAGACATGGGAATGACTATCATGAGGGAAGAATTTTTATATCCACAGATCCCTAGAAATAGGAGACGCAGCATGCTGTGCAGGGGGCCACACAAGGAGGCACCAGGGTTGCTCAGGAGGCAGAAAGAGCAAGGGGAAAACATGGGCAAGAGCCTTTATTGTGGTTTTCGAGGGAAGGGGTAGGTGAGGCAGGATAAGCAGGTTTAGGATGGGCTAGTTTGAATAACTTCAGCAGGCTCAGGGGTTAGGGACAGCCTCTAGTTTTCTGGTACTTGGCCCTGGGGTGATTAGGGCCGGTGGATAATGGGTCCAGAGTGTAAAAGCTAGATGAGGGAATTGGGGGTATGGGCTTGGAATAGGGCGGTTTGCCTATGAAAGTGTAGTCACTTTGAGCTGTTTGCTCTTTCCAGGAATTTGCACTGGGAGGGTCAGTCTCTCCAGTTTCAGTAAGGCCCTAGATGTCAAAATATCAGAAAACAGAGGAAATAAAAGGCATGATTAATACAGATGGGTCCTTGGGCCAGGGCACTCTTACCTAGGATGGTTATGGGATGGACACTGCCCATACACACCTTTTTGATTTCTGTGTTTTTTTGTAATTGTCCAACCTCCCTTCTAAGTGACACATTCTTCCTTCAGATCTGCTAATTCTTTTAGGTTACAGAGAAGTCCTTCTGGTCTGGGGATCCTTCAGCCTCTTTTAATTGATTTTGTATGTCAGTTATCAGTTCAACATGGCTCCAATCCATCAAGTGCTGATTACCTAGTTTAATGCAGAAAACAATCTTATTTTGCTCATACCTAGTTGGAGAGGAGCTTTTCTCAATAGTGTTCAATACAGACTACACTGTATTTACTGTGTATGATAATGTCAACTTAATACAGTATGACTATTTAAACACCTGTAATGCCCTACTTCAGACCATGGAGCCCTCAGTCTTTTTCAGAGGGTGACCAGTTGCTGATGAGTGACATTTAAGTGGTGTATCTGAGTGGGGGCCTTTTTTTTTTTTACACTGCAGCCACTAAGAGGATGGAGGTAACCCTGTAGTCATCCGTAAGCTTCTGGCCATAGCTCGCTTCTCCACAGAGATGTATACAAGCCATAGGGAGAGAAAAGTTGTGGCACATGCCTTTTGCACTATCAACTGTGTAACAGCTATAGGCTGATTCTGAGTGATCTCTCTGGGGTCCTGCCCCAGCCACTCTGGCCAAAGAGAATTGCTTGTAATTGCAGTAACTTCATCCCACCTCTCATTTACATCACACAGGAATTCCCTAGTCTTGGTTCACTGTTTATTATTATCTTGGAAAATTATGCCATGGCATTGTAAAGGATTTCCCTGCAAACTTCATTTTAAGTATGCCATAATTCTCAAATCATGAGGAGTTGCATTGAGAGAGAACTGGATCTGAGTCCTCATACTAATTACTGTATGACCGTGACTGAATCACTACTCTTTGGCTATCAGTTTCCTCATCAAAAGTATAGAAGAATAATTTTGGATTACATGATTTCCACAGACCCTTCTAGCTTTGAACTACTAAGCTCAACCGAAATGTTTCTGTAAGATACATATAAAAATGGGGTTCATTTCTTTATTGCCCCATTCCTGGAATATGCTGTATGGTACTTTGGACCTCCACTTAGCTTTTACTTTTTTTTCCCCTGGTGCTCGCTCTTGTTACTTGTTTAAAAGTCTGTTCCAACTTTCTTCATCAAAAAGGAAAAAAGAGTTATAAACTTTGGGGAGTAGATATCTCTGTATCCCCTAGCATTTCGTATGAAGGGGCCATCTGATAGATGTTGGTTGAAGTACATTAGTGTGGGAGTGCCCTTGAAGCAAATAATTTGGGGGTAGCAGAATCTTAAAAGGTTGAGAAGTTGAAGCCCTGCAAAATAAGGCAGGACTTTGACAAGCTAGTTGACTGGATGTGTGACAGTTCCTGGTGTTATATTGCACTAACTACATTTATAAAATTATAAAATGAGTTTGTTTCTCTGGAACATTGAAAAAGTAACTTGACTTTAAATTTCTTTATGCTCCATTATATTTCTGATGATTAAAGTAACTTCTGATAGTTCTATAATTAGGTTCTATCTAAATCCTGTGAGGATCAAGGACATTTTTGCATTGTGACTGGGAATTTCCACATTATTCAAGGCTTGAGAAAGGAAGACAGTCCATCTAGAATAATGTCAATGCCATATCTATACGTTTTGTTGGATTTAAGAAAAAAAATCTCAGGAAATATATTTTCTTCTCTTAATGCATTTCCATTTATGTGCATTGTTTTTCATCTGAAACTAAAATGTAACAGTGGGTGAGGATGGGGGGAGCCGAGTATAGAATTGGTGCCAACAGATGCAAAAATGCCATGGAAATCTTTGGCCCAGAAATAAAAGCTTACCAAAATACATACACACAGTTGTTGGACTCTTGAACAGATACACAGCCGTCTGTATAGACAACAGTGCTGTTGGCCAAGAGTCCCGGAGGCAAGCCAACCTCCCATCCAGATGCCACTGCCAGTGAGGAACCATTTGGCATCTAGTTATCTGGCTGCCAGGCTTCTTTCCCACTCTTTGGCGTGGGTTTTTACAGGGGTTGCTCAAGTAAATTAAGACTCGGAAGAGTTCTGTATTATCAATAACATGCTGCAACAATGGCGTGCTATTTGAATAATGCTTTTTAAAAAAGAACTGAAGTAGAGTTAACTTACAATATTATATTAGTTTCAGGTATATAACATAATGATTCATTATTTTCATAGAGTATGTACCATATAAAGTTATTCCAATATTACTGACTATATTCCAATATTATGACAGTATATATACTGCTGTACATTAAATTCATGTGACATATTTATTTTATAACTGGTAATTTGTACCTCTTAATTCCCTTCACCTATCATTTTGTTTTTTATATTTCACATATAAGTGAAAATATACAATATCTGTCTTTCTCTGTCTGACTTAACTTCACTTAGCATAATACCCTCCAGGTCCATCCATGTTTTTGCTTTTGTCCCTTTTTTTAAGTGTCAAAGAAGCCTGACTTCCATGTATTTGCCTACAGATAAATGAAATTGCTTTAGAAATTAAGAACGATATATTTTGATTTCTGTATGGATCCAACTTTTCTCAACCCAGAAATACCTTGAGAATTTTAAAAGTTCAAGCAGTTTGAAACATACAAGCAAAAAAAAAAAAAAGAAAAGAAAGAAAATATACTGAATTTTTGGGAGAGTGAAAGGAATTATTCATGTGCAAAGTGCACGCTTCAAAAATCTCCTGCTGGTCAAAAGAATGCAATAAGCACACTTTTTTTCCTATGAAAATTGAATAGATGTCAATATACATCCCTGATAGTTTGCACGAGGCACTAACTTCCCAGGGGGAAAAAAGCCAACATGAGCACTATCTCCTCACCTTGTAATCTCATCAAATTCCAATTTCTTTCTTTTCTTAAAAATTTTTAAATTTTATATTGGAGTATAGTTGATTCACAATGTGTGTTAGTTTCAGGTGTATGGCAAAGTGATTCAGTTATACATACACACATATATATATTATTTTTCAAATTCTTTTCCCATTTAGGTTATTACAGAATATTGAGTAGTGCTATATAGCAGGACCTTGTGCTATACAGTAGGTCCTTGTTGGTTATCTATTTTAAATATAGTAGTGTGTATATGTTAATCCCAAACTCCTAATTTATCCCTCCTCCCAACCTTTCCCCTTTGGTAACCATAAGTCTGTGAGTCTGTTTCTGATTTGTAAATAAGTTCATTTCTATCATTTTTTTAAGATTCTGCATATAAGTGATATGATATTTGTCTTTGTCTGACTTACTTCACTTAGTATGATAATCTCTAGGTCTATCCATGTTGCTGCAAATGGCATTATTCCATTCTTTTTAAAGGCCGAATAATATTCCATTGTATATATGTACCACATCTTCTTTATTCATTCCTCTGTTGATGGACATTTAG
Organism: Physeter macrocephalus; assembly: GCF_002837175.3. Taxonomy (NCBI): domain Eukaryota; kingdom Metazoa; phylum Chordata; class Mammalia; order Artiodactyla; family Physeteridae; genus Physeter; species Physeter macrocephalus. The sequence goes on along the minus strand of NC_041214.2, from coordinate 74,585,196 downwards.
GTTGGCTTTATGTCTTGGCTATTGTAAATAGTGTTGCAGTGAACATTGGGGTGCATGTATCTTTTCGAATTATGGTTTTCTCCAGATATATGCCCTGGCGTGGGACTGCTGGATCATATGGTAGCTCTATTTTTAGCTTTTTAAGGAGCATCCATACTATTCTCCATAGTAGTTGTACCAATTTACATTTCCACCAACAGTGTAGAAGGGTTCCATTTTCTCCATGCTCTCCCCAGCATTTGTTGTTTGTAGACTTTTTGATTATGGCCATTCTGACTGGTGTGAGGTGATATCTCATTGTAGTTTTGGTTTGCATTTCTTTTATTTTTGGTAGGTTCATTGGTTTGTTTATTTACTTATTTTTAACTGTGTTGGGTCCTCGTTTCTGTGCAAGGGCTTTCTCCAGTTGTAGCAAGTGGGGGCCACTCTTCATCACAGTGCGCGGGCCTCTCACTATCGTGGCCTCTCTTGTTGCGGAGCACAGGCTCCAGACGCACAGGCTCAGTAGTTGTGGCTCACGGGCCTACTTGCTCCACGGTATGTGGGATCTTCCCAGACCAGGGCTCAAACCCGTGTCCCCTGCATCAGCAGGCAGATTCTCAACCACTGCACCACCAGGGAAGCCCTGCATTTCTTTAATAATTAGTGATGTTGAGCATCTTTTCATGTGCTTCTTGGCCATCTGTATGTCTTCTTTGGAGAAATGTCTATCTAGGTCTTCTGCCCATTTTTGATTGGGTTGTTTGTTTTTTGGATATTGAGCTGCACGAACTGTTTGTATATTTTGGAGATTAATCCCTTGTCGGTTGCATCATTTGCAATTATTTTCTGCCATTCAGTGGGTTGTCTTTTGGTTTTATGGTTTCCTTTTCTGTGCAAAAGCTTTTGCCTTTAATTAGATGCCATTTGTTTAGTTTTGTTTTTATTTCCATTACTCTAGGAGATGGATTCAAAAGATATTGCTGCAATTATGTCAAAGAGCTTTCTGCCTATGTTTTCCTCTAAGAGTTTTATAGTATCCAGTCTTATGTTTAGGTCTTTAATCCATTTTGAGTTTATTTTTGTGTATGGTGTTAAAGAATGTTGTAATTTCATTCTTTTAAATGTAGTTGTCCAGTTTTCCCAGCACCACTTATTGAAGAGACTCTTTTCTCCATTGTATATTCTTGCCTCCTTTGTTGTAGATTGACCATAGGTGCATGAGTTTATTTCTGGACTTTTTGTCCTGTTCCATTGATCTGTATTTCTGTTTTTGTGCCACTACTGTACTGTTTAGATTACTGTAGCTTTGTAGTTTAGTCTGAAGTCAGGGAGCCTGATTCCTCCAGCCCCAATTTTCTTTCTCAAGATTGCTTTGGCTATTCAGGGTCTTTTGTGTTTCCATACAAATTTTAAAATTTTTGTTCCAGTTATATGAAAAATGCCATTGGTAATTTGATAGGGATTGCATTGAATCTGTAGATTTCCTTGGGTAATATAGTCATTTTGATAATATTGATTCTTCCAATTCAAGAATATGGTATATCTTTCAATCTCTTTGTGTCATCTTTGATTTCTTTTTTTAAAATTTTTTCCAGTTTTATTGAGATATAATTAACAAATGCAAGTTTATATATTTAAGGTGTACAACATGATGATTTCATATATGGACAAACTGTGAAATGATTTCCACAATCAAGCTAATTAACTACTCTTAGCATAACTATAGTCAGCATGATTTACATTAGATCCCCAGAACTTGTTCTTCTTATAATTGAAAGTTTGTACCCTTTGACCAATATCTCCCCATTTCCCCCACACCCAGCCTCTGACAACCACCCCTCCACTCTTTGTTTCTATGAGTTTAACTTTTTTAGGTTCCACATACAAGGTAGGTCATGCAGTATTTGTCTTTTTCTGTCTGGCTTACTTTGCTTAGCATAATATTACCCAAGTTCCTTCATGTTGTTGCAAATGGCAGGATTTTCATCTTTATTGTTTGATGTTGTATACACCATCTCTTCTTTATCTATTTATCCATCAATAGACACCTAGGTTGTTTCCATATCTCGGCTATTGTGAATATGTTGCAATGAATATGGGAATGCAGTTATCTCTTTGAGATACTGATTTCATTTCCTTTGGATATATACCCAGAAGTGAAATTGCTGGATCACATATGGTAGTTCTGTTTTTGATTTTTTGAGGAACCTTTACTGTTTTGCATAATGGCTGACCCATTTATATTTCCATCAACAGTGTATAAGTGTTCCCCTTTTTCCACATCCTCACTAATACTTGTTACCTCTTGTCTTTTTTTTTAATTTTTAATTTTATTGGAGTATCATTGATTTACAATGTTGTTAGTTTCAGGTGACAGAAAAGTGATTAAGTTATACACATACATATATTCATTCTTTTTCAGATTCTTTTCTCATATAGGTTATCACAGAATAAGGGAACTATACAGTTCCCTGTGCTTGTTGGTTATCTATCTTATATATAGTAGTGTGTGTATGTTCATCCCAAGCTCCTGATTTATCCCTACCCCCAGCGTTTCCCCTTTCATAACCATAAGTTTGTTTTTGATATCTGTAAGTCTGTTTCTGTTTTGTTAATAAGTCATTTGTACCTTTTTAAAAATTAGATTCCACCTGAGTGATAGCATATAATATTTTTCTTTCTGTGTCTGACTTACTTTACTTAGTATGATAATCTCTAGATCCATCCATGTTGCTGCAAATGGCATTATTTCATTCTTTTTTATGGCTGAGTAATATTCCATTGTATATATGGACCACATCTTCTTTATCCATTCTTCTGTTGATGGTCATTTAGGTTGCTTCCATGTGTTGGCTGTTACTAATGGTGCTGTAATGAACACTGGGATGCATGTATCTTTTCGGATTATGGTTTTCTCTGGATATATGCCCAGAAGTGAGATTGCTGGATCATATGGTAGCTCTATTTTTAATTTTTTAAGGAAACTCCATACTGTTCTCCATACTGGCTGCACCAATTTACATTCCCACCAACAGTGTAGGAGAGTTCCCTCTTCTCCACACCCTCTGTAGCACTTACTGTTTGTAGATTTTTTGATGATGGCCATTCTAAGCAGTGTGAGGTGATACCTCATTGTATTTTTGATTTGCTTTTCTCTAATAATTAGTGATGTTGAGCATCTTTTCATGTGCTTTTTGGCCATCTGTATGTCTTCTTTGGAGAAATGTCTGTGTAAATCTTCCACCCATGTTTTTTGATTGGGATGTTTGTTTTTTTCACATTGAGCTGCATGAGCTGTTCGTATAATTTGGAGATTAATCCCTTGTCAGTTGCTTCATTTGCAAATATTTTCTGCCATTCTGTGGGCTGTCTTTTCATTTTGTTTATGGTTTCCTTTGCTGGGCAGAAGCTTTTAAGTTTAATTAGGTCCCATTTGTTTGTTTTTGTTTTTATTTTCATTACTTTAGGAAGTGGGTCAAAAAAGATATTGCTGCAATTTATGTCAAAGAGTTTTCTGCCTATGTTTCCTTCTAAGAGTTTTGTAGTATCTGGCCTTACATTTAGGCCTTTGATCCATTTCGGGTTTATTTTTGTGTATGGTATTAGAGAATGTTGTAATTTCATTCTTTTACAGGTAGTTGCCTAGTTTTCCCAGCCCTACTTATTGAAGAGACTGTCTTTTCTCCATTGTATATTCTTGCCTCCTTTGTCCTAGATTAGTTGACCATAGGTGTGTGGGTCTATTTCTGGACTTTTTGTCCTGTTCCATTGATCTGTATTTCTGTTTTTGTGTCACTACTATACTATTTTGATTACTGTACCTTTGTAGTTTAGTCTGAAGTCAGGGAGCCTGATTGCTCCAGCTCCATTTTTCTTTCTCAAGATTGCTTTGGCTATTCAGGGTCTTTTGTGGTTCCACATTAATTTAAAAATTTTTTGTTCTAGTTCTGTGAAAAATGCTATTGGTAATTTGATAGAGATTGCATTGTATCTGTAGATTGCCTTGGGTAGTATAGTCATTTTGACGATATTGTCTTCCAATTCAAGAATATGATATATCTTTCCATCTGTTTGTATTATCTTCCATTTCTTTCATCAACGTCTTCTACTTTTCAGAGTACAGGTAGTTGGCCTCCTTAGGTAGGTTTATTCCTAGGTATTTTATTCTATCTGATGTAATAGTAAATGGGATTGTTTCTTTAATTTCTCTTCCTGATCTTTCATTGTTAGTGTATAGAAATGCAACAGATTTCTGTGTATTAATTTTGTATACTGCAACTTTACTGAATTCATCGATGAGTTCTAGCAGTTTTCTGGTAGCATCATTAGGATTTTCTCTGTATAGTATCATGTAATCTGCAAGCAGTGACAGTTTTACTTCTTCTTTTCCAATTTGGATTCCCTTTATTTCCTTTTCTTCTCTGATTGCTGTGGCTAGGCCTTCCAAAACTATGCTGAATAAAACTGGCAAAAGTGAACATCCTTGTCTTGTTCCTGATCTTAGAGGAAATGCTTTCAGCTTTTCACTGCCAAAACTATGTTGAATAATAGTGGTGAGAGTGGACATTCTTGTCTTGCTCCTGATCTGAGAGGAAATGCTTTCAGTTTTTCACCATTGAGAATGATGTTGGCTGTGGGTTTGTCGTAGATGGCTTTTATTATGTTGAGGTAGGTTCCCTCTATGCCCACTTTCTGGAGAGTTTTTATCATAAATAGGTGTTGAATTTTGTCAAAAGCTTTTTCTGCATCTATTGAGATGATCATATGTTTTTTATTCTTAAATTTGTTGATGTGGTGTATCATACTTGCAGATATTGGCAAATCCTTGCCTCCCTGGGATAAATCCCACTTGATCATGGTGTATGATCCTTTTAATGTATTGTTGGATTCAGTTTGCTAGTATTTTGTTGAGGATTTTTGCGTCTATGTTCATCTGTGATATTGTCCTGTAATTTTCTTTTTGGGGGATATATTTTTCTTGTTTTGGTATTAGGTGATTGTGGCCTCATAGAATGAGTTTGGGAGTGTTCCTTCCTCTGCAATTTTTTGGAATAGTTTCAGAAGGATAGGTGTTAACTCTTCTCTAAATGTTGGATAGAATTCACCTGTGAAGCCAGACTATGAAGTCTCGTCCTGGACTTTTGTTTGTTGGGAGTTTATTTATTTATGTCTGCACTGGGTCTTCGTTGCTGTGCACAGGCTTTCTCTAGTTGCAGTGAGTGGGGGCTACTCTGTTGCAGCGCACAGGCTTCTCATTGCAGTGGCTTCTCTTGTTGCGGAGCACGGGCTCTAGATGTGTGGGCTTCAGTAATTGCAGTGCATGGGCTCAGTAGTTGTGGCTTGCAGGCTCTAAAGTGCAGGCTCAGTAGTTGTGGCACACGGACTTAGTTGCTCCACGGCATGTGGGATCTTCCCAGACCAGGGCTCGAAACTGTGTCCCCTGCATTGGCAGGCAGATTCTTAACCACTGAACCACCAGGGAAGTCCTGTTGGGAGTTTTAAAATCACAGTTTTGATTTCAGTACTTGTAATTGGTCTGTTCATATCTTCTGTTTCTTCCTGGTTCAATCTTGGGACATTGTACCTTTCTAAGAATTTGTATATTTCTTCCAGGTTGTCCATTTTATTGCTATAGTTTCTTGTAGTCTCTTGTGATCCTTTGTATTTCTGTGGTGTCCATTGTAACTTCTCCTTTTTCATTTCTAATTTTATTGATTTGAGCCCTCTCCCTTTTTTTCTTGATGAGTCTGGCTAATTTTGTTGACCTTTTCAAAGAACCAGCTTTTAGTTTCATTGATCTTTTGTTTTCTTTGTCTCTATTGCATTTATTTCTGCTCTGATCTTTATGATTTCTTTCCTTCTACTAACTTTGGATTTTGTTTGTTGTTTCTCTAGTTGCTTTAGGTGTAAGGTTAGGTTGTTTATTCAAGATTTTTCTCATTTCCTGAGGTAAGATTATAAACTTCCCTCCTAGAACTGCTTTAATGCCTCTCATAGGTTTTGGATTGTTGTGTTTTCATTTTTATTTCTCTCTAGGTATTTTTTGACTTCCTCTTTGATTTCTCCAGTGATACATAGGTTGTTTAGTAGCATACTGTTTAGCTTCCACATGTTTGTGTTTTTTGCAGTTTTTCTTGTAATTGATTTCTAATTTCATGTCACTATGGTCGGAAAAGATACATGATATGATTTCAGTTTTCTTAAATTTACTGAGTCTCACTTTGTGGCCCAGCATGTGATCAGTCCTGGAGAATGTTCCATGTGTACTTGAAAAGAATGTGTATTCTGCTGCTTTTGGATGGAACGCTCTATTAATGTCAACTAAGTCCTTCTGGTCTAATGTGTTATTTAAGGCCTGTGTTTCCTTTTTGATTTTCTGTCTGCATTATCTGTCCATTGATGAAAGTGGGGTGTTAAAGTCCCCCACTCTTATTGTGTTACTGTTGATTTCTCCTTTTATGGTTGTTAGTACTGGCCTTATATATTGAGGTGCTTCTACGTTGGGTGCATATATATTTATAATTGGTATATCTTCTTCTTGGATTGATCCCTTGATCATTATGTAGTGTCCTTCCTTGTCTCTTGTAACAGTCTTTATTTTAAAGTCTATTTTGTCTGATACGAGTATTGCTTTTCCAGCTTTCTTTTGATTTCCATTCTGTGGAATATCTTTTTCCATCCCCTCACTTTCAGTCTATATGTGTTCTTAGATCTGAAGTGGGTCTCTTGAAGACAGCATATATATGGGTCTCATTTTTTATCCATTCAGCCAGCCTATGTCTTTTGGTTGGAGCATTTAATCCATTTACCTTTAAGGTAATTATCAATATGTATGCTCTTTTTGGCATTTTAATTGTTTCGGATTAGTTTTGGCAGGCCTTTTTTCTTCCCTTTCTCTTTTGGTCGTTTTTTGTGATTTGATGACTAAATTTAGTGTTGTATGTGGATTCCTTTTTCTTTTTTGCATGTGTATTTATTGTAGATTTTTGTTTGCAGTTACCATGAGATTTTGATATAGCAGTTTATATGTATAAAACAAATAAGATTGTTTTAAGTGGCTGGTCTTTTATTTTCAAATGCATTTCCAATATCCTGCATTTGACTCTCCACTGCTCACAATTGCTGGTTTTGATATCATATTTGTGTGTGTATGATTTGCTACCTTTAATGTATGTTTGCCTTTACCAGTGAACTTTTCTATTTGTAATTTTCTTGTGTCTAGTTGTGGCCTTTCCTTTTCCACCTAGAGAAGTTCCTTTAGTATTTGTTGCAGAGTTGGTTTGGTGGTGCTGAATTCTCTTAGCTTTTGCTTGTCTGTAAAACTTCTGATTTCTCCATCAAATCTGAATGAGAGCCTTGCTGGGTAGAGTATTTTTGATTGTAGGTTCTTCCCTTTTATCTTCCTTGTAAATATATTATACCACTTTATTCTGGCCTGCAGAGTTTCTGCTGAAAATCAGCTGATAACCTTATGGGAGTTCCCTTGTATGTTATTTGTTGCGTTTTCCTTGATGCTTTTAATATTTATTTTTTGTCTTTAATTTTTGTCAATTTGAATACTATGTGTCTTGGCATGTTCCTCCTTGCATTTATCCTACCTGAGACTCTGTGCACTTCCTAGACTTGGGTGACTGTTTCCTTTCCCACGTTAGGGAAGTTTTCAGCTATTATCTCTTCATATATTTTCTCAGGTCCTTTCTCTCCCTGTTCTCCTTCTGGGACTCCTATAATGCAAATGTTATGCATTTAGTGTTGTCCCAGAGGTCTCTTAGACTGTCCTCATTTCTTTTCTTTCTTTTTTCATTATTCTGTTCTGCAGCAGTGATTTCCACCATTCTGTCTTCCAGCTCACTTATCCGTTCTTCTGCCTCATTTATTCTGCCATTGACTCCTTCTAGTGTCGTTTTCATTTCAGTTATTGTATTTTTCATCTCTGTTTGTTTTTTAGATCTTCTAGCACTTTGTTAAACATTTCTTTTATCTCCTTGGTCTGTGTCTCCATTCTTTTTTGAGATGTTGGATCATCTTTACTATCATTATTCTGAATTCTTTTTGGGTAGATTGCCTATCTCCACTTCACTTAGTTGTTCTTTTGGGGTTTATCTTGTTCTTTTTGTCTGGGACATATTCCTCTGCCATCTCATTTTGTCTAACTGTCTGTGATTGTGGTTTCCATTCCACAGGTTGCAGGATTGTAGTTCTTCTTGCTTCTGCTGTCTGCCCCCTGGTGGATGAGGCTGGTCTTAGAGGCTTGTGCAGGCTTCCTGGTGGGAGGGACTGGTTCCTGCCCACTGGTGTGTGGAGCTGGGTCTTGTCTCTCTGGTGGGCAGGACCATGTCAAGGGGTGTGTTTAGCAGGAAGCTGTGGTCTCAGGAAGAATTCAGGCAGCCTGTTTGCTGATTGGTGGGGCTGTGTTCCTGCCCTGTTGGTTGTTTGGCCTGAGGTGTCCAAGCACTGGAGCCTACAGGCTGTTGTGTGGGGCCAGGTCTTGGTGAGAAAATGGCGGCCTCCAGGAGGGCTCATGCCAAGGAGTACTCTCCAGAACTATTGCCACCAGTGTTTTTGTCCTCACAGTGAGCCACAGCTGCCTCCCGCCTCTGCAGGAGACCCTCCGATACCAGCAGGTGATTCTGGCCCAGGCACTTATGAGGTCATTGCTTTTTCCCCTGGATCCCAGTGCACACAAAACTCCAAGAGTGGAGTTTCTGTTTCCCCCAGTCCTGTGGATTTCCTGTGATCAAACCCTGCTGGCCTTCAAAGCCAGGTGCTCTGGGGGCTCCTCCTTCCAATGCCAGACACCCAGGCTGGGGAGCCTTACATGGGGCTCAGAACTATCACTCCTGTGGGAGAACCTCTGCGATATAATTATTTTCCCGTTTGTGGGTCGCCCACCTGGTGGATATGGGATTTGATTTTATTGTGATTGCACCCCCTCCTACCACCTTGTTGTGGCTTCTTCTTTGTCTTTGGATGTAGGATATCTTTTTTGGTACGTTCCAGCATTTTTTGTTGATAGTTGTTCAGCAGTTAGTTGTGATTTTGGTGTTTTCATGAGAGGAGGTGAGCTCACATCTTTCTTCTCTCTCTGCTGTATTGTCTCACTTCCCACAAATTACGATTTCTGATTAAGTGAGGCTGTGCCTGGCACCAGCACCATTTTGTACTTCCCAGCCCCTCTCACCAGGAGAGGCTTCTTTATCTACCACCTCACTCATCACTTCCCTCACATCACCAGGGTTGGGCAGCCAGACAAAACCTGCTGAAAGAGCTGGCTTCTTTTCTGCACCTACCTTGCAACAGCAGAGTTTTGAGATTCATCTGATTAAAGGGGAGAATTATCAGAAGGTGGCATCATCATATCATATGTAATTATTTTGATGGATTCAGAAACATGCCATAGTTCAAATCACATAATGCACACAACAAATATTACTTTTACTTTTAAATTTCTGTAATGTCAAAATAAAACATCAAACTGCTATTGCATACTGCAAAAGAAAAGAAGAAGCAAAGAAGTCAGGCTTACATTGCTTATCTTGGCTCTGCTAAGTTTGTATAAATGTAACATTTGAACTAGGGGAATATTTTATGCGTGTACTCCATATTCTTTCTCCAATTTGCCCACAAGAATACAATGAACTCTTGAGGTTGACTTGTTAGAGTTTAAGTCAGAAAGTAAGTGATCTTAAGCATATAAGAAGCATTGTTTTCCCTGACTACCTTCAGTGGGGCTGCCATATTAACTTTACTTGAAGCAGCATTAATTGCTCTCAGAACTCTAAGTGTCACTGACATTGATAAATCATCCTTAAAGAGACATGAACAAATTAATCAACTGCTCATCATCACATTCAGGAAACATAAACATTTTTACAAGGAATAATACATCAGGCAACCTACTTATGTAATGCTGGGTTGAATAAAGATTTCTTGATGAGCCATACAATAGTATCCTATAAACTGGGTGACTAATGCATTCAAGAGGCAGCTTAATCATAGAAAAGCATGGGCCAAAGTACCCTGTAGAAAACATAATGTTTCTTTTCTTTTTTTGCAAAACAAAAATAAGGCTATTCAGTCATTAGAGTTAAGTGTAAATATTTATTTCCCAACCATACATTACTATTAATAAAAGCTTCCATTTTTCCCTTGTGTTAATGTGATGAAATTGTTACTGACAACACCAAAGTGATATTTAGGTAATTAAATTTCTCCAATAATATATAAAATATTTTTCTGAATAGAAAAATAATAGCTCTACAAATACATGGACAATGGCAATATTTATTAGTTGTTTATTGTCTCCCTAGGAATTTTCTTTCTTTTCTTTTTTATTAAATTTATTTATTTTATTTTATTATTTTCTTTTTGGCGGCATTGGGTCTTCATTGCTGCGCGTGGGCTTTCTCTAGTTGCAGCGAGCAGGGGCTACTCTTCCCTGTTTGCTGATTGGTGGGGCTGTGTTCCTGCCCTGTTGGTTGTTTGGCCTGAGGTGTCCAAGCACTGGAGCCTACAGGCTGTTGTGTGGGGCCAGGTCTTGGTGAGAAAATGGCGGCCTCCAGGAGGGCTCATGCCAAGGAGTACTCTCCAGAACTATTGCCACCAGTGTTTTTGTCCTCACAGTGAGCCACAGCTGCCTCCCGCCTCTGCAGGAGACCCTCCGATACCAGCAGGTGATTCTGGCCCAGGCACTTATGAGGTCATTGCTTTTTCCCCTGGATCCCAGTGCACACAAAACTCCAAGAGTGGAGTTTCTGTTTCCCCCAGTCCTGTGGATTTCCTGTGATCAAACCCTGCTGGCCTTCAAAGCCAGGTGCTCTGGGGGCTCCTCCTTCCAATGCCAGACACCCAGGCTGGGGAGCCTTACATGGGGCTCAGAACTATCACTCCTGTGGGAGAACCTCTGCGATATAATTATTTTCCCGTTTGTGGGTCGCCCACCTGGTGGATATGGGATTTGATTTTATTGTGATTGCACCCCCTCCTACCACCTTGTTGTGGCTTCTTCTTTGTCTTTGGATGTAGGATATCTTTTTTGGTACGTTCCAGCATTTTTTGTTGATAGTTGTTCAGCAGTTAGTTGTGATTTTGGTGTTTTCATGAGAGGAGGTGAGCTCACATCTTTCTTCTCTCTCTGCTGTATTGTCTCACTTCCCACAAATTACGATTTCTGATTAAGTGAGGCTGTGCCTGGCACCAGCACCATTTTGTACTTCCCAGCCCCTCTCACCAGGAGAGGCTTCTTTATCTACCACCTCACTCATCACTTCCCTCACATCACCAGGGTTGGGCAGCCAGACAAAACCTGCTGAAAGAGCTGGCTTCTTTTCTGCACCTACCTTGCAACAGCAGAGTTTTGAGATTCATCTGATTAAAGGGGAGAATTATCAGAAGGTGGCATCATCATATCATATGTAATTATTTTGATGGATTCAGAAACATGCCATAGTTCAAATCACATAATGCACACAACAAATATTACTTTTACTTTTAAATTTCTGTAATGTCAAAATAAAACATCAAACTGCTATTGCATACTGCAAAAGAAAAGGAGAAGCAAAGAAGTCAGGCTTACATTGCTTATCTTGGCTCTGCTAAGTTTGTATAAATGTAACATTTGAACTAGGGGAATATTTTATGCGTGTACTCCATATTCTTTCTCCAATTTGCCCACAAGAATACAATGAACTCTTGGGGTTGACTTGTTAGAGTTTAAGTCAGAAAGTAAGTGATCTTAAGCATATAAGAAGCATTGTTTTCCCTGACTACCTTCAGTGGGGCTGCCATATTAACTTTACTTGAAGCAGCATTAATTGCTCTCAGAACTCTAAGTGTCACTGACATTGATAAATCATCCTTAAAGAGACATGAACAAATTAATCAACTGCTCATCATCACATTCAGGAAACATAAACATTTTTACAAGGAATAATACATCAGGCAACCTACTTATGTAATGCTGGGTTGAATAAAGATTTCTTGATGAGCCATACAATAGTATCCTATAAACTGGGTGACTAATGCATTCAAGAGGCAGCTTAATCATAGAAAAGCATGGGCCAAAGTACCCTGTAGAAAACATAATGTTTCTTTTCTTTTTTTGCAAAACAAAAATAAGGCTATTCAGTCATTAGAGTTAAGTGTAAATATTTATTTCCCAACCATACATTACTATTAATAAAAGCTTCCATTTTTCCCTTGTGTTAATGTGATGAAATTGTTACTGACAACACCAAAGTGATATTTAGGTAATTAAATTTCTCCAATAATATATAAAATATTTTTCTGAATAGAAAAATAATAGCTCTACAAATACATGGACAATGGCAATATTTATTAGTTGTTTATTGTCTCCCTAGGAATTTTCTTTCTTTTCTTTTTTATTAAATTTATTTATTTTATTTTATTATTTTCTTTTTGGCGGCATTGGGTCTTCATTGCTGCGCGTGGGCTTTCTCTAGTTGCAGCGAGCAGGGGCTACTCTTCGTTGCGGTGCACGGGCTTCTCATTGTGGTGGCTTCTCTTGTTGCAGAGCACAGGCTCTAGGCTCGTGGGCTTCAATAGTTGTGGCACACGGGCTTTAGAGTGCAGGCTCGGTAGTTGCGGTGCATGGGCTTAGTTGCTCCACACCATGTGGCATCTTCCTGGACCAGGGCTCGAACCTGTGTCCCCTGCACTGGCAGGTGGATTCTTAACCACTGTGCCGCCAGGGAAGCCCCCTGGGAATTTTCTAATTCATCAACCTAAATAAAATCTGATGTATTTACTGTGAATTGTCTTCTTTTATGGTTTCGCCTAACCCTACATTTTAAAAGAAAAACAGTTGGTAGTATTTTCTCTACGTAATTCTCCACTTTCTTTTTCAAAGAAAGAGAACGTGATTTATCTTTCTTTGGGAACAGTAACCACTAAGAAGGGCATCTTTTTTCTTTGTTAGTTGAGAAAAGGGGTTAAATTAATGAGAAGATAGATACTCATGGTTGGGGTAAGAGAAGTGACCTGAGTTATCACTCCCTTCTCTCTCTGCCCTTTCTTTATCTGCCTTTGAGCACCAGCTTTTCTTTTATCCTTACCTGGACCATCTGTGTGTCTGCAAACATCTAGAGAGACATCAGCAAATCTCAGCAGTGGCCACAACACTATATGCTCCTTCATCCCTAAATGAAAACTCCAAACTTTGCCAGGATTGCAAATCTTCTTTTCACAAATATGTGCTACCTGAAAGCCTTGCAATAAGTTTTATGATTCAGTGGAATGTGACCTGCAGCAATTATTTGTTTATGCATTTTTTATGCTTTTATCTGAATAATTATGATGGCATTCTCAAATTACGTTCTACAAATGCTAATTTTGAGAAATGTTAACAACAAATGTTTTAGCTAAATTTGTTGAGCACTTAGTATGTGCTTCTATGCATTTTATCATCCAGTGCTCACAAGTATTTGAAGTGGTATTAGTATTATTTCCATTTTATGGATGAGGGATATGAGGATTAGATAAATGTCATGGCTAAGTAGTTGAGCTGGAATTTGAACCTGGCCCTTTGACTCCAGAGCTCACAGTCTGAAACAGTACAGAATAGCTGTTAGGTGAAAAAGGATTTTGGGGCCAGTGGATTTGGAAATGCAGATTTAAACCAAATTTTTAAAACTTCTTTCTTATAGGATTTCTCAGAGTGTTTGTTTAATATGCCAGTGCACAATTAATCTTTAGAAATAGTATGGAATATAATATGTGATATTCCTAAACTTACTGAACCCTAACTGATCTCTCAAGTGCTTGAGCCTGAAAACTCAGTTTTGGAACCTGGTTCTGCCACTCACTATGGTTGTAGCCCTGGGCAAGTGATTTAACCTCTTGTTAAAGTTACTTAATCAACAGAAGAAAATTTAGCTATATTTAGTAAATTGTACCTACCAAGACATCTTTTTGTATAAATTTTCAAGAAGAGTTGAAAGAGGGTATTTCATTAGTATTCAGTTAATTAAAAATATTTAATGAGAGTACCTTGTTTCTTTAAACAGTTTTATTAAGTGTTTGACCTTCTCCTGAAACTTTCCTGATTTAAAATTTTTATATCTTTTCCCACTCACATCAATGAACAGATCATCCAGACAGAAAATCAATATGGACACACTGGCCTTAAATGACACATTAGCTCAGATGAGCTTTAAAGATATATAGAGAACATTCCCTCCCAAAGCAGTGCATACAGAACATTCTGTGTAATAGATCACATGCTTAATCACAAAATAAATTTCAATAAATTTAAGAATATTGAAATTATATCAAGCACCTTTCCCAACCACAACTTCATGAGACTAGATATCAACTACAAGGAGAAAACTGAATATGGAGGCTAAACAGAATGCTACTAAACAACCAATGGGGCCCTGAACCAAGATGGCAGAGTAGAAGGATGTGCTCTGACTCCCTCTTGTGAGAACACCAGAATCACAACTACTTGCTGGACAATCATTGACAGGAAGACACTGGAACTCACCAAAAAAGATACCCCACATCCAAAGACAAAGAAGAAGCCACAATGAGATGGTAGGAGGGGCACAATCACAGTAAAATCAAATCCCATAACTGCTGGGTGGGTGACTCACAGACTGGAGAACACTGGAGTGAAGGTTCTGAGCCCCACGTCAGACTTCGCAACCTGGGGGTCTGGCAACGGGAGGAGGAATTCCTAGAGAATCAGACTTTAAAGGCTAGTGGGAATTGATTGCAGGACTTCAACAGGACTGGGGGAAACAGACACCCCACTCTTGGAGGGCACACACAAAGTAGTGTGCGCATCGGGACCAGGAGAAGGAGCAGTGACCCCAAGGGAGACTGGACCAGACCTACCTGCTAGTGTTGGAGGGTCTCCTGCAGAGGTGGGAGGTGGCTGTGGCTCACCATGGGGACAAGGACACTGGCAGCAGAAGTTCTGGGAAGTACTCCTTGGCATGAGCCCTCCCAGAGTCTGTCATTAGCCCCACCAAAGAGCCCAGGTAGGCTCCAGTGTTGGGTTGCCTCAGGCCAAACAACCAACAGGGAAGGCACCCAGCCCCACTCATCAGCAGTCAAGTGGATTAAAGTTTTATGGAGCTCTGCCCACTGGAACAACAGTCAGCTCTACCCGCCACCAGTCCCTCCCATCAGGAAACTTGCACAAGCCTCTTAGATAGCCTCATCCACCAGAGGGCAAACAGCAGAAGCAAGAACAACTACAATCCTGCAGCCTGTGGAACAAAAACCACATTCACAGAAAGATAGACAAGATGAAAAGGGAGAGGGCTATGTAGCAGATGAAGGAACAAGATAAAACCCAAGAAAAACAACTAAATGAAGTGGAGATAGGCAACCTTCCAGAAAAAGAATTCAGAATAA
>NC_041214.2:74568255-74569327 GCF_002837175.3 Physeter macrocephalus | reverse complement strand
CTAAGAGAATTCAGCACCACAAAACCAGCTCTACAACAAATGCTAAAGGAACTTCTCTAAGTGAGAAACACAAGAGAAGAAAAGGACCTACAAAAACAAACCCAAAACAATTAAGAAAATAGTCATAGGAACATACATATCAATAATTACCTTAAATGTGAATGGATTTAATGTTCCAACCAAAAGACAGAGGCTCGCTGAATGGATACAAAAACAAGACCCATTTATATGCTGTCTACAGGAGACCCACTTCAGACGTAGGACACATACAGACTGAAAGTGAGGGGATGGGAAAAGATATTCCATGCAAACGGAAATCAAAAGAAAGCTGGAGTAGAAATAATCATATCAGATAAAATAGACTTTAAAATAAAGAATGTTACAAGAGACAAGGAAGGACACTACATAATGATCAGGGGATCAATCCAAGAAGAAGATATAACAATTATAAATGTATATGCACCCAACATAGGAGCACCACAATACATAAGGCAACTGCTAACAGGTATAAAATGGGAAATCGACAGTAACACAATAATAGTGGGGGACTTTAATGCCTCACTTACACCAATGGACAGATCATCCAAAAGAAAATAAATAAGGAAACAGAAGCTTTAAATGACACAATAGACCAGATAGATTTAATTGATATTTGTAGGACATTACATCACAAAAGTGCAGATTACACTTTCTTCTCAAGTGCACACGGAACATTCTCCAGGATAGACCACACCTTAGGTCACAAATCAAGCCTCAGTAAATTTAAGAAATGAAATCATATCCAGCATCTTTTCTGACCACAACACTATGAGATTAGAAATGAATTACAGGGAAAAAAACATAAAAAACACAAACACATGGAGGCTAAACAATATGTTACTAAAAAATCAAGAGATCACTGAAGAAATAGAAGAGGAAATAAAAAAATTCCTGGAGACAAATGACAATGAAAACAGGACGATCAAAAACCTAAGTGATGCAGCAAAAGCAGTTCTAAGAGGGAAGTTTATAACTATACAAGCCTACCTCAAGAAACAAGAAAAATCTCAGATAAACAATCTAACCTTACACC
>NC_041214.2:74566818-74567547 GCF_002837175.3 Physeter macrocephalus | reverse complement strand
AAAATCCAGGACCAGATGGCTTCACAGGTGAATTCTATCAAACATTTAGAGAAGAGCTAACACCCATCCTTCTCAAACTCTTCAAAAAAATTGCAGAAGAAGGAACACTCCCAAACTCATTCTATGAGGCCACCATCACCCTGATACCAAAACCAAAGACACTACAAAAAAAATTACAGACCAATATCACTGATGAATATAGATGAAAAAATCCTCAACAAAATACTAGCAAACAGAATCCAACAACACATTTAAAGGATCACACCCACAAAGGGTCACACCACAATCAAGTGGGATTTATCCCAGGGATGCAAGGATTCTTCAATATACACAAATCAATCAATGTGATACACCATATTAACAAATAGAAGAATAAAAACCATATGATCATCTCAATAGATGCAGAAAACGCTTTTGACAGAATTCAATACCCATTTATCATAAAAACTCTCTAGAAAGTGGGCATGGAGAGAACCTACCTCAACATAATAAAGGCCATATATGATAAACCCACAGCAAACATGATTCTCAATGGTGAAAAACTGAAAACATTTCCTCTAAGATCAGGAACAAGACAAGGATGTCCACTCTCACCACTATTATTCAACATAGTTTTGGAAGTCCTAGCCACGGCAATGAGAGAAGAAAAAGAAATAAAAGGAATACAAATTGGAAAAGAAAAAGTAAAACTGTCACTGTTTGCAGATGACATGATACTATACCTAGAGA
>NC_041214.2:74562703-74566761 GCF_002837175.3 Physeter macrocephalus | reverse complement strand
CTACAAAGCTACAGTAATCAAGATAATATGGTACTGGCACAAAAACAGAAACATAGATCATTGGAACAAGATAGAAAGTCCAGAGATAAACCCACATACCTATGGTCAACTAATCTATGGCAAAGGAGGCAAGGATATACAATAGAGAAAAGACAGCCTCTTCAATAAGTGGTGCTGGGAAAACTGGACAGCTACCTGTAAAAGAATGAAATTAGAACACTCCCTAATACCGTGCACAAAAATAAACTCAAAATGGATTAGAGACCTAAATGTAAGACAGGACACTATAAAACTCTTAGAGGAAAATCTAGGAAGAACACTCTTTGACATAAATCACAGCAAGATCTTTTTTGATCCACCTCCTAGAGTAATTGAAATAAAAACAAAAATAAACAAATGGGACCTAATGAAACTTCAAAGCTTTTGCACAGCAAAGGAAATCATAAACAAGATGAAAAGACAACCCTCAGAATGGGAGAAGATATTTGCAAACGAATCAACAGACAAAGAATTAATCTCTAAAATGTATAAACAGCTCATGCAGCTCAGTATTAAAAAAACAAACAACCCAACCCAAAAATGGGCAGAAGATATCTAAATAGACATTTCTCCAAAGAAGACATACAGGTGGCCAAGACACACAAGAAAAGCTGGTCAACATCACTAATTATTAGAGAAATGCTAACCAAAACTACAATGAGGTATCACCTCACACGGGTTAGAATGGGCAACATCAGAAAATCTACAAACAACAAATGCTATAGAGGGTGTGGAGAAAAGGGAACCCTCTTGCACTGTTGGTGGGAATGTAAATTGATACAGCCACTATGGAGAACAGTATGGAGGTTCCTTACAAAACTAAAAATAGAATTAGCATATGACCCCTTAAAAAACTAAAAATAGAATTACCATATGATCCAGCAATCCCACTGCTGGGCATATACGCAGAGAAAACCATAATTCAAAAAGACACATGCACCCCAATGTTTACTGCAACACTATTTACAATAGCCAGGTCATGGAAGCAACCTAAACGGCCATTGAGAGATGAATGGTTAAAGAAGATGTGGTACATATATACAATGGAATAATACTCAGCCATGAAAAGGAACGAAATTGGGTCATTTTTTTGAGACGTGGATGGATCTAGAGACTGTCATACAGAGTGAAGTAAGTCAAAAAGAGAAAAACAAATATCGTATATTAATGCATATATGTGGAACCTAGAAAAATGGTACAGATGAACCGGTTTGCAGGGCAGAAATGGCGACACAGATGTAGGGAACAAACGTATGGACACCAAGGGGGAAAGCCTTGGGGGGGTTGTGGTGGTCGTGTGATGAACTGGGAGATTGGGATTGACATGTATACACTGATGTGTATAAAATTGGTGACTAATAAGAACCTGCTGTATAAAAAAATAAAGTTCAAAAATTAAAAAAAAACAAACATAACAACTGGTGGTGCACTGACGAAATCAGAGAAAATTTAAAAAAAATACCTGAAGGCAAATTAAAATGGAAACAAAATGATCCAGAATCTATGAGACACAGCAAAAGCAATTCCCATGAAAAGAGCAGGGAAGTATACAGTGATATAAGCTTACCTCAGGAAAGAAGAAAAATGTCAAATAACAATCTAACCTTACAGCTAAAGGAACTAGAAAGAGAATAACCAACAAAACGCAAAGTTAAGAGATGGAAAGAAATATCAAAACCAGAGCAGAAGTACATGAAATAGAGACTAAAAAAGCAATAGAAAAGATCAATGAAACTAAGGTCTGATTCTTTTAAAAGGTAAACAAAATTCGTAAACCTTTAGCTAGACTCATCAAGAAAAAAAAAGAGAGAGGTTTCAGATAAAATCAGAAATTAAAGAGTAGAAATGAAAACCAACGCCACAGAATTACAAAGGATCATAAGAGATTACTATGAACAATTATATGCCGCAAAATGGACAACCTAGAAGAAATGGATAAATTCCTAGAAATGTCCAATCTTCCAAGACTGAATCAGAAAGAAATAGAGAAAATATGAACAGACTGATGACCAGTAGTGAGCTTGAATCAGTAATTTTAAAAGCTTCTAGCATACCGAAGTCCAAGACCAGATGGCTTCACAGGTGAATTCTACCAAACATTTTTAAGAGTTGACACCTATCCTTCTGAAACTATTCGAAAAAATTGAAGAGGAAGGATCACTTCCAAACTCATTCTGTGAGGCCAGGATTACCCTGACCCCAAACTTAGATAAATACACAACAAAAAGGAAAGTTACAGGCCAATATCACTGATGAACATAAATGCAAAAATCCTAAACAAAATATTAACAAACCAAATTCAACAAGGAATTAAAAGGATCGTACACCATGACTAATTGGGATTTATACCAGGGATGCAATGATGGCTCACTAGCTGCAAATCAATCTGTGTCATACACCACATTAACAAATTGAAGAATAAAATCATATAATATCAGTAGATACAAAAAAAGCTTTTGAGAAAACTCAGCATTCATTTATGATAAAAACTCCCAGCAGAGTGGGTATAGAGGGAATGTACCTCAATATAATAAAGGCTCATTATGACAAACCTAGAGCCAACATCATACTCCTCAATGGTGAAAAGCTGAAAGCATTTCTTCTAAATCAGGAACAAGACAAGGATGCTCACTCTCACCATTTTTATTCAACACTGTATTGGAAGTCCTAGCCACAACACCTAGACAAGAAGAAGAAATAAAAGGAATCCAAATTGGAAAAGAAGTAAAACTGTCACTGTTTGCACATGACATGATACTATACACAGAAAACCCTAAAAATGCCACCAAAAAAACTACTAGAGCTTCTCAATGAATTTGGTAAAGTTGCAGGATACAAAATTAATATACAGAAATCCATTGCATCTCTATACATTAACAATGAACTGTCAGAAACATAAACTTAGGCAACAATCCCACTTACCATCTCATCTAAAAGAATAAAATACCTGGGAATAAATCTAAGGAGGTAAAAGACCTGTACTTGGAAAACCATAAGACACTGATGAAAGAAACTGTAGATGACATGAACAGATAGGTATACCATGTTCAAGAATTGGAGGAATTAATATTGTTAAGACCATACTTCCCAAGGCAATCTACAGATTCAGTACAATTCCTATCAAATTACCAATGACATTTTTCACAGAATTAGAACAAATAATATTAAAATATATATGAAAACACAAAAGACCCTGATTAGCCAGAGCAATCTTGAGAAAGAACAGAGCTGGGGACTGACTTCAGGCTGTACTACAAAGCTATAGTAATCAAAACAGCATGGTACTGGCACAAAAACAGACACATAGATCAGTGGAACTGAATAGAGAGCCCAGAAATAAACCCATGCACTATGGTCAGTTCATCTATGACAAATGAGGCAAGAATATACAACGGGGAAAAGACAGCCTTTTCAATAAATGTTGAGAAAACTAGACAGCTACATGCAAAAGAATCAGAATGACTACTTTCTAATACAATATACAAAAATAAACTCAAAATGGATTAAAGACTTAAATGTAAGACCTGAAACCATAAAACTCCTAGAAGAAAACATAGACAGTATGTGCTTTGACAATGGTCTCAATTATAGTTTTTGGACTTGTCTTCTCAGGCAAGGGAAACAAGCAAAAATAAACAAATGGGACTATATCAAACTAAAAAGCTTTTGCACATTGAAGGAAGCTGTCAACAAAACAAAAAGGCAGCCTACTGAATGGGAGAAGATATTTGCAAATGGTATATATGATAAGAGATTAATATAAAAAATATACAGTGAATTCATACAATTCAACATCAAAACACACACACACACACAACCTGATTAAAAAATGGGCAGAACACCTGAATAGATATTTTTCCAAAGAAGACATACAGATGGCCAATAGACACATGAAAAGATTCTCAGCATCACTAACCACCAGGGAAATAAATGCAAGTCAAAACCACAATGATATATCACCTCATACCTGTTAGAATGGAAATTATCAAGAAATAACAAATGTTGGAGAGGGTGTGGAG
>NC_041214.2:74549584-74559913 GCF_002837175.3 Physeter macrocephalus | reverse complement strand
TAAACAAATGGGACCTAATGAAACTTCAAAGCTTTTGCACAGCAAAGGAAATCATAAACAAGATGAAAAGACAACCCTCAGAATGGGAGAAGATATTTGCAAACGAATCAACAGACAAAGAATTAATCTCTAAAATGTATAAACAGCTCATGCAGCTCAGTATTAAAAAAACAAACAACCCAACCCAAAAATGGGCAGAAGATATCTAAATAGACATTTCTCCAAAGAAGACATACAGGTGGCCAAGAAGCACATGAAAAGCTGCTCAGCATCGCTAATTATTAGAGAAATGCAAAACAAAACTACAATGAGGTATCACCTCACACCAGTTAGAATGGGCATCATCAGAAAATCTACAAACAACAAATGCTGGAGAGGGTGTGGAGAAAAGGGAACCCTCTTGCATTGTTGGTGTGAATGTAGATTGATACAGCCACTATGGAGAACAGTATGGAGGTTCCTTAAAAAACTAAAAATAGAATTACCATATGATCCAGCAATCCCACTGCTGGGCATATACGCAGAGAAAACCATAATTCAAAAAGACACATGCACCCCAATGTTTACTGCAACACTATTTACAATAGCCAGGTCATGGAAGCAACCTAAACGGCCATTGAGAGATGAATGGTTAAAGAAGATGTGGTACATATATACAATGGAATAATACTCAGCCATGAAAAGGAACGAAATTGGGTCATTTTTTTGAGACGTGGATGGATCTAGAGACTGTCATACAGAGTGAAGTAAGTCAAAAAGAGAAAAACAAATATCGTATATTAATGCATATATGTGGAACCTAGAAAAATGGTACAGATGAACCGGTTTGCAGGGCAGAAATGGCGACACAGATGTAGGGAACAAACGTATGGACACCAAGGGGGAAAGCCTTGGGGGGGTTGTGGTGGTCGTGTGATGAACTGGGAGATTGGGATTGACATGTATACACTGATGTGTATAAAATTGGTGACTAATAAGAACCTGCTGTATAAAAAAATAAAGTTCAAAAATTAAAAAAAAACAAACATAACAACTGGTGGTGCACTGACGAAATCAGAGAAAATTTTAAAAAAATACCTGAAGGCAAATTAAAATGGAAACAAAATGATCCAGAATCTATGAGACACAGCAAAAGCAATTCCCATGAAAAGAGCAGGGAAGTATACAGTGATATAAGCTTACCTCAGGAAAGAAGAAAAATGTCAAATAAAAATGCCCTTGAAGAGGAAGCAGAATTTTACAGGGATCCTCAGTAAATAGTAGCCAGGTGGCCCACGGTGGGGCGTGAAGGAGCTATTGGCTCAAGGAAAAATAGTCAACTGGATGACTTGAAAGCAGGTGTGAGAGAGAGGGACGTTCCCAGGATAGATGGGAAAAAAACCACCATTGGAGTCACAAATTAATTGGGTGGCTAGTTGTTTAATGTATTAAGTTACAAACTCCTCTCATTAAATTATAAACTCTGCATGGGTAGCAACTGTGTCCAGAGTTATATTCAATAAATATTTGTTGAGCAGGTGAATAGATACATTTATTACACTATTGATTTAATAGTTTCTTATTTACTTGTGCATTCAGTCATTAAAAAAACACAAAAACACATTGACTCTCATCTTTGGGCTGAGCACTAGAGAGACACTAAGAATAATGTAGAGCAAATAAGTAAATGAAGCTGCTCCATTAGGATCTGCTTCTCTGCTATAGTTCCCAAAACTCACTGAGCTTGCCCTGCAAAAATTACTTTTATTTATCCTGCTGGAAACCAGCTCCTGCATACATGGTTCATATTTACTGGATTCGGCAACAACTTCCCTGTTTCTCCCAGCTGGAATTATCTCATTTCTTCATCTTTCCAAGGGAGAGTTAGGATTCTTAGGAACTCTAGCTTACTTCTCTGTTAAAACTGCCACCATCATGGAACCATACTAGTTGGGTTAGATTAAAGTGCATTTCTTTTTCTTTTTCTTTTTTTTAATTGGGGTATAGTTGCTCTACAATGTTGTGTTAGTTTCTGCTTTACAACACCTAGACAAGAAGAAGAAATAAAAGGAATCCAAATTGGAAAAGAAGTAAAACTGTCACTGTTTGCACATGACATGATACTATACACAGAAAACCCTAAAAATGCCACCAAAAAAACTACTAGAGCTTCTCAATGAATTTGGTAAAGTTGCAGGATACAAAATTAATATACAGAAATCCATTGCATCTCTATACATTAACAATGAACTGTCAGAAACATAAACTTAGGCAACAATCCCACTTACCATCTCATCTAAAAGAATAAAATACCTGGGAATAAATCTAAGGAGGTAAAAGACCTGTACTTGGAAAACCATAAGACACTGATGAAAGAAACTGTAGATGACATGAACAGATAGGTATACCATGTTCAAGAATTGGAGGAATTAATATTGTTAAGACCATACTTCCCAAGGCAATCTACAGATTCAGTACAATTCCTATCAAATTACCAATGACATTTTTCACAGAATTAGAACAAATAATATTAAAATATATATGAAAACACAAAAGACCCTGATTAGCCAGAGCAATCTTGAGAAAGAACAGAGCTGGGGACTGACTTCAGGCTGTACTACAAAGCTATAGTAATCAAAACAGCATGGTACTGGCACAAAAACAGACACATAGATCAGTGGAACTGAATAGAGAGCCCAGAAATAAACCCATGCACTATGGTCAGTTCATCTATGACAAATGAGGCAAGAATATACAACGGGGAAAAGACAGCCTTTTCAATAAATGTTGAGAAAACTAGACAGCTACATGCAAAAGAATCAGAATGACTACTTTCTAATACAATATACAAAAATAAACTCAAAATGGATTAAAGACTTAAATGTAAGACCTGAAACCATAAAACTCCTAGAAGAAAACATAGACAGTATGTGCTTTGACAATGGTCTCAATTATAGTTTTTGGACTTGTCTTCTCAGGCAAGGGAAACAAGCAAAAATAAACAAATGGGACTATATCAAACTAAAAAGCTTTTGCACATTGAAGGAAGCTGTCAACAAAACAAAAAGGCAGCCTACTGAATGGGAGAAGATATTTGCAAATGGTATATATGATAAGAGATTAATATAAAAAATATACAGTGAATTCATACAATTCAACATCAAAACACACACACACACACAACCTGATTAAAAAATGGGCAGAACACCTGAATAGATATTTTTCCAAAGAAGACATACAGATGGCCAATAGACACATGAAAAGATTCTCAGCATCACTAACCACCAGGGAAATAAATGCAAGTCAAAACCACAATGATATATCACCTCATACCTGTTAGAATGGAAATTATCAAGAAATAACAAATGTTGGAGAGGGTGTGGAGAAAAGGGAATCCTAATACACTGTTGGTGGGAATGTAAATTGTTGCAGCCACTATGGGAAATAGTATGGAGGTTCCTCAAACTATTAAAAATAGAAATACTGTACAATCCAGCAGTTGCACTTCTGGGTATTTTTCCAAAGAAAAGAAAAACACTACGCTGAAAAAGATATATGCACTCCTGTGTTCATTGGAGCATTATTTATAATAGCCAAGATATGTCCATCAATAGATGAATGGATAAAGAAGATGTCTGTCATATACACACACACACACACACACACACACATATACATACAATGGAATAATAGTCATATAAAAAAGAATGAAATCTTTCTATTTGCAATGGTGGATGGACCTAAGGGTATTATAATAAGTGAAAAAAGTCAGACAGAGAAAGACAAATACCATATGATTTCACTTAGGTGGGATCTAAAAAAGAAAACAAATGAACAAACATAACAAAAACAGACTCATAGATACAGAGAACAAATGAGTGGTTGCCAGAGGGAAGGAGAATGGAGGGATGAGTGAAATAGGTGAGGAAAATTAAGAGGTACACATTTCCCATTATAAAATAAATAATTTTATAATAGATGGCATAGGGAATATAATCAATAATATTGTAATAACTTTGTATGGTAACAGATGGTAACTAGATTTATCATGGTGATTATCTTGTAATGTATAAGATATCCAATCACTATGTCATACCAATGAAACTAATATAATATTGTAATTCAATTATAGTTCATTAATACAAAATAATAATAAAGAAAGATAGAAACATTGTTATACCTTTTAAAGTTTTTCAAGTATTTACATTAAAAAGGGAGATAATATTAATTACAATAATCTTGTTAATTAGGGGTTTTTATAGTAATGATTTCCTTGAATGTTTTTATTAGTTACTCTATAACTTTTCATAATGTTAAATATGGGTTTTTTAGTTGATATATATATATAAAAGACTAGGGCAGGGGCTTCCCTGGTGGTGCAGTGGTTGAGAGTCCGCCTGCTGATGCAGGGGACACGGGTTCCTTCCCCGGTCCGGGAAAGATCCCACATGCTGCAGAGCGGCTAGGCCCGTGAGCCATGGCTGCTGAGCCTGCACGTCCGGAGCCTGTGCTCCGCAACAGGAGAGGCCACAACAGTGAGAGGCCCGCGTACTGCAAAAAAAAAAAAAAAAAAGACTAGGGCAGAGTTTCCCAAACTTTCTTGGTAGTTTTTCACAGTGCCCCTAAGCCAAAGAAAATACTTAGTAGTTTCATGTATTAAGTAGTAAGGTCCAGTGGACTTAGTAAGTATTTATGTCTTAACAATTTAGTGCCTTTGAAAAAAGTAATTCATATAAATTGAAAGAAAATATTTTCATTTTATTCCTAATCAGAATTACTTGCTAGTGGGATGTGTATACTTACTGGCCACTGCAAAACTAATCAATCCTTGGAGTCAGATTGGTTCCCACCACCTTTATTTCCTGTTCCACGTTGCTTTTAGTATAGTACTTGCTTTTTATCAAAGCAACCACAGAAAGCTCAGTTTTGCAAAGATATGAAATAAATCAAAAGGAATGTAGAACAGTCTAATGTTGAAATGACGAACCACCTGGGGCTGGCGGTTTGCACAGTGTCTGTGCAAAATACCAGACTATAAATATAAAATATCCCATGGTACCCGCTGTGAGTTCACTTTGGCACTCTGGGGCACCTCTGCACACAGTTGGGGAATCATGGGATTAGGGTATTATATATGATATCCTATCTTTTAGCAGAATGTGTTTAAGTCTTTAAACTGCATTGTGTGTGTGTGTGTGAGAGAGAGAGAGAAACAGAGAGACAGAGAGAGAGAGACAGAGAGAGAGGCTGTTATTTAGAAATCAAACTGTCTGTGGCTTTTTCTGTCTTCTAAGGGAGATGGCCTAATTCATGAGAAGGGCAAAGCATCTCTCTTCTGTTCTTTTCCTCTTGATGAAGGGAAGAAGAAAGGGTGAGGCCAGCACAAGAATGAATCTGTTGATAGGCAGTGGGATGCCAGAACCTAGTTTAGAATATAGACTAAGAAGAACTGAACTGCTCTGCATAATAAAGTGAGCAGTTAAATAAAAGAGTGAGGTGGGAGACTAGACCTCCAATTAACACAAATGACTGCGGAGGTTTTTTTTAAGAATAGTGAAATCTGACATTCTTTATGTTACTGGGTTATGAACCCAAACCATCTCCGCAGACCTTCAGTGTAGAATGCTCTACACACATGCCTTATGTGAGTGGATTTTTTTGGTGAAAATCAGAGAGGGCTGAGGTTTACCCTTGGATCATTCCAGAAGAGATGAGTGATGATGCACTCATCACAGTAGGAAGTGATGATTTATGAGTGACATTGAGAACTCTGTGGAGGTAGACTCTCAAAGCCAGAAGGGACCATTACAACCAAATCACCAGGAATGCCCAGAAAGCTTAGAGAGGATAAGGATGGGGGTTTGATAAGAGATGCTGAGAGGCTGATTTAAGGTATGGTAGATCATGAGGGACTAAGCAAAGGACCACAGCTTGGAGGTAGTGGGAAGAAGTCATTAATGCGGAAACTGGGGTTGTGCAGATAGTGTCAATCTAGTGGGAAAAGCTAAGGTTGGAGACTAAAGTGTTTTTGTTGAGTCAAGAGACCCAGTCCCAATTAGAGGGCCAAGGTAGGTGTGTAGTCTGGATCCATGGACAGAAGTGGCATAAATCGTGACCTAAAAAAGCAGAACTGGCAGCAAAGATGGTGTATCAGATACTTGCCAGAATCAGGGGTGATTTTCTCCATTGGTCATGCCTAATTTTGGTCCTATTAGACAAGCAATGACACAACAATTCAGTACTGCAAGAGACCCAGAGGCCAAAGAGTTGTTTTATGTCTCAGTTATTCTGTACTCAAGACATTATGATATCCAACACAGTTTCATAATAAAAACACTCAGAAAACTAGGAATAGAAGGGAACTTCTTCAACATTATATAGGGCATTAATTGAAAAACCCACAGCTAACATATTTAATGGTGAAAGACTGAAATCTTTCCCCCTAAGATCGGGAACTACTAGTTTTTCATTGTTTTACTAGAATTTCTAGCCAGAGCAATTAGACAAGAAAAAAGGAAATTCAAGGCATCCACATCAGAAAGAAGGAAGTAAAACTATCTTTATTCAGAAATGACATGATCCTATGCCTAGAAAATCCCAAAGAATACACAGAAAACAACTAGTGCTAATGAATGAACTTGGCAAAGTTGCAGAGTATAAAACCAACTCACAAAAATCAGGTGTGTGTGTGTGTGTGTGTGTGTACAACAAAAATGAACAATCTGAAAAGAAGGCAGTTCCATTTACAATAGCATCTAAAAGAATATAAGACTTAGGAATAAATTTGACCACAGAAGTGAAAGACTTGTATACTGAAAAATATAAAACATGCAAAAAGAAATTAAAGAATATCTAAATAAATGGAAAGACATCTTGTGTTCATGGATAGAAAGACAATGTTGTTAAGATGTCAGTACTATTCAAAGCTATTCACAGATACAATGCAATTCCTATAAAAGTTCTAACAGCCTTTTTTTTTTCAGAAATGGAAAAGCCAATCCTCAAATTCATATGGAATTGTAAAGGACCCAGAATAGCTAAAACAGTCTTGAAAAACAAGAACAAAGTTGGAGGACTCCCATTTCCTGATTTCAAAACCTAGTACAAAGCTGCAATAATCTAAACAGTGTAGTATTGGCATTAGGATAGATACGTAGGCCAATAGACTAGGATTGAGAGTCAGGAAATAAACATACGTGGTCAATAGATTTTTGACAAGTGTGCCAAGGCCATTCAATGGAGAAAGAAGAGCTTCCTCAACAGATGGTAATGGGACAACTGGATTTCCACATGCAGAAGAATGAAGTTGGACTCCTACCTCATACTATATACAAAAATTAACTCAAAATGGATCAGTGACACAAAACACACAAGCAACAAAAGAAAAAAGTAGATAAATTTGACTTCATTAAAATTGAAGTTTTGTGAATCAAAGGACATTATCAAGAAAGTAAAAAAAAAATAACCCACAGAATGGGAGAAGTTATCTACAATGATATATCTGATAAGGGTTTAATATCAAGAATATATGAAGAACTCTTAGAACTCAGCAACAAAAAGACAACCCAATTAAAAAATATGCAAAGGACTAAATAGACATTTCTCCAAAGAAGATGTACAAATTATCAATAAGCACATAAAAGAGGCTCAACATTATCAGCCAATAGGAAAGTGCAAATAAAAACCACATGAGAAACCACTTCACACCTACTAGGATGGCTATAATAAATTACAAAAACAAAATAACAAGTATTGGTGAGGATGTGGAGAAATTTGAATCCTCATACATTGCTGGTGGGAATGTAAAGTGGTTTAGTGGATGTGGAAACCAGTTTGGAGGTTCCTTAAAAAGCTGAATACAGAATAACCACATGACCCAGCAATTCAACTCCTAGGTTTCTAGGTATATACCCAAAATAATTGAAAACAGGGATTCAAACAGATGCTTGTACACACTGTAGAATTATTGACAGTAGCCAGAAGTTTGAAACAACCTGAGCACCATCAACAGATGAATGGATAAGTAAAATGTGATATATAAATACAATGAAATATTATTCAGCCATAAAAAAGAATGAAGTTATGATACATGCTACAACATAGATGAACCTTAAAAACATTATGGTAAGTGAAATAAACCAGACACAAAAGGACAAATATTGCATGAGTCCACTTACATGAAATATCTAGAAGAGGCAAATTCATAGAGACAAAAAGTAGAAGTTATAAGGGGCTGGGGGAAGGGAGAGTGGGGAGTTATTGCTTAATGAGTACAGAGTTTCTCTTTGGGGTGATGAAAAAGTTTTGGAAATATATAGTAGTGATGGTTGCACAACTTTGCAAATGTAATTAATACGAATGAATTGTACATTTTAAAATTATTTTATGTTGCATATATTTTACCACAATAAAAATGTATCCCCAAATTTGGGGAATATTATTTAGGGAAGCTGAAGGAGCAGATAAGTATCAGAAAAATGAACCTGTATTTTAGGATCCTGGAATTCTTTAATGGGAAAATCTGAATAAATCACTCAGCCAAAAAAAAAAAAAAAAACCCCATTAGGGGAGAGTGTCCAAGATGGCGGAAGAGTAAGACACGGAGATCACCTTCCTCCCGACAGATACATCAGAAATACATCTACACGTGGAACTGCTCCTATAGAACACCCACTGAACGCTGGCAGAAGACGTCAGACCTCCTAAAAGGCAAGAAACTCCCCACGTACCTGGGTAGGGCAAAAGAAAAAAGAATAAACAGAGACAAAAGAATAGGGACGGGACCTGCACCAGTGGGAGGGCGCTGTGAAGGAGGAAAGGTTTCCACACACTAGGAAGCCCCTTCGCGGGCGGAGACTGCGGGTGGCGGAGGGGGAAGCCTCAGAGCCACGGAGGAGAGCGCAGTAACAGGGTGCGGAGGGCAAAGCGGAGAGATTCCCGCAGAGGATCGGTGCCGACCAGCACTCACCAGCCCAAGAGGCTTGTTTGCTCACCCGCCGGGATGGGCGGGGGCTGGGAGCTTGAGGCTCGGGCTTCGGTCGGATCGCAGGGAGAGGACTGGCAGCGGGAACACAGCCTGAAGGTGCTAGTGCACCACGGCTAGCCCGGAGGGAGTCCGGGAAAAGGTCTGGACCTGCCGAAGAGGCAAGAGACTTTTTCTTCCCTCTTTGCTTCCTGGTGCGCGAGAGGGGATTAGCACGCCGCTTAAAGGAGCTCCAGAAACGGGCACGAGCCGCGACTATCAGCGTGGACACCGGAGATGGGCATGAGACGCTAAGGCCACTGCTGCAGCCACCGAGAAGCCTGTGTACGAGCACAGGTCACTTTCCACACCTCCCCTCCCGGGAGCCTGTGCAGCCCGCCACTGCCAGGGTCCCGGGATTCAGAGACAACTTCCCCAGGAGAACGCACAGCATGCCTTAGGCTGGTGCAACGTCACGCCGGCCTCTGCCGCTGCAGGCTCTCCCCGCATCCGTACCCCTCCCTCCCCCCGGCCTGAGTGAGCCAGAGCCCCTGAATCAGCTGCTCCTTTAACCGCGTCCTGTCTGAGTGAAGAGCAGACGCCCTCAGGCGACCTACACACAGAGGCAGGGCCAAATCCAAAGCTGAACCCCTGGAGCTGTGCGAACAAAGAAGAGAAAGGAAATCTCTCCCAGCAGCCTCAGAAGCAGCTGATTAAAGCTGCACAATCAACTTGATGTACACTGCATCTGTGAAATACCTGAGTAGACAACGAATCATCCCAAATTGAGGAGGTGGACTTTGGGAGCAAGATATATTATTTTTTCCCCATTTTTCTCTTTTTGTGAGTGTGTACTTGTATGCTTTTGTGTGAGATTTTGTCTGTATAGCTTTGCTTTCACCATTTGTCCTAGGGTTCTGACCGTTCCATTTTTTTTTTACTTTAAAAAATTTTTCTTCTTAATAATTATTTTTTATTTTAATAACTTCATTTTATTTTAGCCTACTTTATTTTATCTCCTTCCTTCCTTCCTTCCTTCCTTTCTTTCTTCTTTCTATTTTTTCTCCCTTTTATTCTGAGCCGTGTGGATTAAAGGCTCTTCGTGCTCCAGCCAGGCATCAGGGCTGTGTCTCCGAGGTGGGAGAACCAACTTCAGGACACTGTTCCACAAGAGACCTCCCAGCTCCATGTAATAGCAAATGGCAAAAATCTCCCAGAGATATCCGTCTCAACACCAAGACCCAGCTTCACTCAACGACCAGCAAGCTACAGTGCTGGACACCCTATGCCAAACAACTAGCGAGACAGGAACACAGCCCCATCCATTAGCAGAGAGGCTGCCTAAAATCATAAAAAGGCTACAGACACCCCAAAACACACCACCAGAC
>NC_041214.2:74548889-74549474 GCF_002837175.3 Physeter macrocephalus | reverse complement strand
AGCAGAATAACTGAGGCAGAAGAACGGATAAGTGACCTGGAAGATAAAATAGTGGAAATAACTACTGCAGAGCAGAATAAACAAAAAAGAATGAACTCAGGACAGTCTCAGAGACCTCTGGGACAACATTAAATGCACCAACATTCGAATTATAGGGGTCCCAGAAGAAGAGAAAAAGAAAGGGACTGAAAAAATATTTGAAGAGATTATAGTTGAAAACTTCCCTAATATGGGAAAGGAAATAGTTAATCAAGTCCAGGAAGCACAGAGATTCCCATACAGCATAAATCCAAAGGGGAAACATGCCAAGACACATATTAATCAAACTATCAAAAATTAAATACAAAGAAAACATTAAAAGCAGCAAGGGAGGGCTTCCCTTGTGGCGCAGTGGTTGAGAGTCAGTCTGCCGAGGCAGGGGACACGGGTTCGTGCCCCGGTCCGGGAAGATCCACATGCCGCGGAGTGGCTGGGCCCATGAGCCATAGCCGCTGAGCCTGCGCATCCGGAGCCTGTGCTCCTCAACGGAAGAGGCCACAACAGTGAGGCCCGTGTACCACAAAAAAAAAAAAAAAAAAAAAGGAA
>NC_041214.2:74544173-74545076 GCF_002837175.3 Physeter macrocephalus | reverse complement strand
TGGGCATATACCCTGAGAAAACCATAATTCAAAAAGAGTCATGTACCAAACTGTTCATTGCAGCTCTATTTACAATAGGCAGGACATGGAAGCAACCTAAGTGTCCATCAACAGATGAATGGATAAAGAAGATGTGGCACATATATACAATGGAATATTACTCAGCCATAAAAAGAAATGAAACTGAGTTATTTGTAATGAGGTGGATAGACCTGGAGTCTGTCATACAGAGTGAAGTAAGTCAGAAGGAGAAAAACAAATACTGTATGCTAACACATATATATGGAATCTAAGAAAAAAAATGTTATGAAGAGATTAGTGGTAGGACGGGAATAAAACACAGACCTACTAGAGCATGGACTTGAGGACATGGGGAGGGGGAAGGGTAAGCTGTGACGAAGTGAGAGAGTGGCAGGGACATATATGCACTACCAAATGTAAATTAGATAGCTAGTGGGAAGCTGCCGCATAGCACAGGGAGATCACCTCTGTGCTTTGTGACCACCGAGAGGGGTGGGATAGGGAGGGTGGGAGGGAGGGAGACCCAAGAGGGAAGAGATATGGGAACATGTGTATAACTGATTCACTTTGTTGTAAAGGAGAAACTAACACACTATTGTAAAACAGTTATACTCCAATAAAGATGTTAAAAAAATAAAAAATAAAAGTATGCTAAGGGGCTCTCTCTTTGAGAACAAAAAAAAAAGAAATAAATGAAAAAGAAATGAAGGAAATGATAGCAAAGATCAATAAAACTAAAAGCTGGTTCTTTGAGAAGATAAACAAAATTGATAAACCATTAGCCAGACTCATCAAGAAAAAAAGGGAGAAGACTCAAATCAACAGAATTAGAAATAAAAAAGGAGAAGTAGCAACTGACACTGCAGAAATACAAAGGATCAT
>NC_041214.2:74541904-74542411 GCF_002837175.3 Physeter macrocephalus | reverse complement strand
CTGGAGGAATCAGGCTCCCTGACTTCAGACTATACTACAAAGCTACAGTAATCAAGACAGTATTGTACTGGCACAAAAACAGATATATAGATCAATGGAACAGGATAGAAAGCCAAGAGATAAACCCACACACATATGGTCACCTTATCTTTGATAAAGGAGGCAAGAGTATACAGTGGAGAAAAGACAGCCTCTTCAATAAGTGATGCTGGGAAAACTGGACAGGTACATGTAAAAGTATGAAATTAGGGCTTCCCTGGTGGCGCAGTGGTTGAGAGTCCGCCTGCCGATACAGGGGACATGGGTTCGTGCCCTGGTCCAAAAAGATCCCACATGCTGCGGAGCAGCTGGGCCTGTAAGCCATGGCCTCTGAGCCTGTGCGTCCCGAGCACACAACGGGAGAGGCCACAGCAGCAAGAGGCCCGCGTACTGCAAAAAAAAAAAAAAAAAAGAAAGAAAAAGTATGAAATTAGAACACTCCCTAATACCATACACAAAAATAAACTC
>NC_041214.2:74518704-74541478 GCF_002837175.3 Physeter macrocephalus | reverse complement strand
AGCCATAAAAAGAAACTGAGTTATTTGTAGTGAGGTGGATGGACCTGGAGTCTGTCATACAGAGTGAAGTAAGTCAGAAGGAGAAAAACAAATACCATATGCTAACACATATATATGGAATCTAAGAAAAAGATGTATTCCAGGGAGGCAAGGATTTTTCAATATCCACAAATCAATCAATGTGATACACCACAATAACAAATTGAAGAATAAAAACCATACGATCTAAGATGTGACGAAGTGAGAGAGTGGCATGGACATATATACACTACCAAACGTAGGGTGGATAGCTAGTGGGAAGCAGCCGCATGGCACAGGGTAATCAGCTCGGTGGTTTGTGACCACCTAGAGTGGTGGGATAGGGAGGGTGGGAGGGAGGGAGACGCAAGAGGGAAGAGATATGGGAACGTATGTATATGTATAACTGATTCACTTTGTTATAAAGCAGAAACTAACACACCATTGTAAAGCAATTATACTCCAATAAAGATGTTAAAAAAAACACAGTATATACCATTCAGATATGAAACATTAGTTTTGGACTCCTGCTTTGTTCTTTTTCCTAAGTCTGAGCATATCTACATTCTCTAGATTGTAAGTAATCTGGGTGTCAGCTTCAAAGACATGGGAGGCACTCTGGCCAGTTGTGATTGACGATCCATTACTTCATTGGTGGAACTTATTGGACAGGTCCCGTTGGTTCTTTGATTGCAAAATTAAACAGAAAACTGGGAAACTTTTGGACAGATTTCCAAGAAAGTTGCATTGTCTTTCCCATGAATTCAGTAATGTGAAAATTTTCTTTCTGAGCAAAGTGAACATGGAAGTTGGTGTGACTTCCTTGAGAATACTATCCATCACCATTTACTGTTTTCCTTATTTTTTTTCCCAAGAGGGTCTGTGAAAGAGAGTTTGATCAAGGGTTTCTTAGAACAGATTGTGATATAGGAAATCTGTTTATCTGGAATCTGGGAGTTGGAATAAAGGGTCTTTGGGGCCTATAAGACAGGCTGTAGGAGACTGTAGTATGTGGGCTCTGTAGGAGAGAGCTGGAGCAATGGAGTCAGACCCAGCTACTGGGTGTCTGAGCAGCAGGTCATTTGCTGGGGGAGGTAGGGTGATAAGAGCAAAGCTAATGTTGATCCTGAGTCAATCTTCTGTTACCTGTCTGAAATCCTTCTTAAGTGAAATGGATTTAAATAAACGAGTAATAAATAACTCATACTTCCTGCTTGGAGCTGAATATATACATAGCTGAACCTACAGGTGGAGGCAAGGAGACAGCCTGGGCTAAAGGAAAATGGTACAGGAAGAACCATAAGTGCTCTTATGTATGTGAAAACATATTGTCAGTGATGAAGCATTAATCAAACCTTAGTTATGTGGTTATTCATGGATGCAGAATTTAAGATCTATTTCTCAGTAGAAGGATCTGGTCATCTTTGGAGTCCTGTTGGTAAAACAAAGATAAAAATAACCTCATCTTTTAATATCTCACTGCAACATAGTGAGAATTGGGGTCTTGAGAGGAAGAAACCAAGGTTTAAATGGTCATGTTTTTAATCTAGGAAAAAAAGAAAGCATCCCTCGTTTTAGGAACAAACTTTAGACTTCTAAAAATGTTTATCATCTGTAGTCTTAGGAAAAAACCTCCTACAAAATAAAGATGTCCTGTACAGCATAACCCAAACTAGATTTGGAGTTGTCCTGGTAAAGAAGGATATTTATTTGGAGCAACTGTTACTTGCCTTAGTAGCCAAGAGCTAATATTGAGAGTTTACCATACGCTAGGAAATATTCCGGGTATTTTAAATGTATCAAGTTGTTTAACACTCCTAACTTTCTCTTAGTTAGGTACTACTATCATGCCCACCCTAAAGATGAGGAAACTGAAGAAAGGCGAGACCAAGTAACTTGCCCAAGAGCCTGCAGCAAGTCAGAGTTTAAACACCAGCAGTCTGGCTCCAGAGTCCATACTCCTAACCACTGCATTATTCCCTTTTTCACAACTAAAAAGAAAGGCCTCTGTTGATAGGGAGAAGTGGTGCCAAATCAGTACTTCCAAAGAGTGATCCAAAAGACATTGGTCCCTCAATATGTTTCATGGCAAAAAAAAAAAGGGTCCACTGGTGAAACACTGAACATTATATACCCCTCTTCCCATTGCAAATCCATAGTAAGTGCTAGTATTAAAGGCTCTATTAAGTTTTATCATAAATAAATCTTTTCATAATTTGTTTCACCCAGCACAGGATCTTCATTTGTATAGTATCTATTACTGTATCTCAGAATAGGTACTATATAATCTATACTGAGAAATGCTGCATTAAAATGCTTTAATAATTGGCCATATTACAAAATAACTGTTGCTAACAGTTTGAGAACTGTATGTCGTTAGTTAGCAAGGCAAACCCATTATTTGGATTTAGTGAAACGGGCCTTAAAATTAAAACCTTACACTGTTCCTTGATCAGGGAAATATTCTCCATATTAGATTTTTCTTTTTTCCAGGTTATAGGGATCTCTTTTTTATGTTTTTACTTTTATTTTGCTTTCCCCATAGTCTTCTGATCTTATGCTGGTCTACATTGGCTTTAGTCACTTTCTTATTTCAGGAATTTTTACTATTTATAGATTAGTTTTAGACTCTGATAATGGAATCTCTCAAAATTCACTTAAAGGTGCAAGTCTTTATCAACTGATTTTCATGAAAATTTCTTCCTTTTAATACCGAAAATAAGAGAAATGACTTGTGTTTAAATATGTGTCTTGTGTCTGTGTCGCTGACATGCTGTCTTAATGAGAGGAGAGAGGTGGTTAGAGTCTCCCTTTTTGGCTACAAGTGTCATGTCTGAATTGGCTGTTGAATTGAAAACGGATTTCCCCATATGGCCAGAAACATAAGCACTGTGAAATATTCCATCCTTCTGTCCTGCCCCTACCTCCCACCTTCACCCCCTCCTCCCTAATATCGCTCTGTCCAATTTGTCAGGATATATTCTTTTTAAACCACTTTATTCTGCATGTACAGTCTTTACATTGCTTTCTGTATGACTGATACTACTATTGGGTAACACATGATAGTTTCCTTTTTATTATGTGGTAATATTCTCTCTCCACTAATGTTCTGATAGCTTAGAACATTTTTCTAATTATTTTGAGCTTGAACACTTCTCATAACTAAGTTACTAGCTCTTGTTTCTATATCCTTTGTCCATTTATATATATTTTTTCATATTCATTTATAAAATCTTATTTTTTTAATCCATTAAAGACAGGCTGTGTTTGAATCTTGGTTCCACAGTTCACTAACTGTGTGTCTTGGGCAGCTTATTTAAATTTTCTGTATCTCTGGCTGCTTATCTATGAAGTGAGGTTAATAACATCTACTTTCCAGGGTTCTTATAAACATTAAAGGAGTTAATATATGTAAAGTAAAGTGTCTGGCTGTGGCAGATACAGCTTATGGGTTCACCATCCATTTCATTTTCCTTGTCATGGAGCTAAACTATATTTCTCAGCTCCCCAAGATCTAGGTAAAGTCATATGACTAAGTCTCACCAATGGAATGTAAAGGGAAGTGATATGTCACTTTACAGGCTGATGTAGGAAGGAGTCCTCTCTATTTCACCATTACTGCTATAAGCGAGAGATTCTGAGATGGCAAAGTTGCAGAATGGAAGGAAACTATTTTCTTGAATCATCAGTTAGAGCAAAGCCACAAAGAAGAGCCACTGGATCCATATCAAACTCTCTTGATATCTAGCAGATTTTTTTTATTAAGAACTGGGATTTGGGGGTTTACTGTGTAGCAGCTAGAGTTATTTCCCTGTCCTCACATTTGCACATGGTAGATAAGGAATAGAAGCTATGACCATTATTATTGTTGTTCACCATCAAAAGTAATGGCCAGTGTTAGCTTTAGACTTTAATGATACTTAATATTCATTGGCCAGATGGACTAAAACAATTTCCTTTTGACTCTGAAACCTTCTCTCTGTACCCTACTTAAAAAACTGTGTATTCTCAGGATGATGTTTTCACAAGAAGCATGAAGAAGTATAATATTTTATATTTAAATTTTATTTCTTTAAGGTCTCCACTTAACCTGAACTCCTTAATGCCACTGTCTCTTATTCATCTGAATAATTGATTTCATGAAAAGGAAATGAATACAATATGTTGGTGGAAGGTACTGATTAGTAAAGTTTTGTCTATAGCTGTAAATCTGTTTGGACATAATTTGGGGTATTTATAGACCAACAAACTTAAGTGCAGGGACATGTGATCCTTGTTAAAGTAATTTATTCACAGACAATGAATAGGTATAAAATGTCTAAAGTACCACTAGGTAGAACAATTTAACCTCATTAACACCCCCAGCCCTCGTATAGTCCATGTATATATTTCTGGGAATGAGAAACAATTTCAAAATGTTCTGATATGAACTATTTTATTACTATTTTAAAAAATTTTACTTTAGGAATCCATTCAGTGTCCAGCATTTTGTGAATCTGACAGTACCCAGCTGAGGTGAATGGAAGGGGGCAGAGGGCAAAGGAAAATGCTGGAATCGTTCATCTTGGTTGAATTAATTGTGTTTTTTCACAGTGAGCTCTGGGGGATTCTCCTACTTTTCCTTTCAACCTCCTGTCCCTTCCTTTCTCATCTGTTCTTCCTGTTCCTATTTCCCAGATTTTTCACAAAGGAAAAATGGCCCAAAGGGCTCTGCTGTATAATTAGGTGTCAGAAGGCTGAAATCTTTATTGTTCCTTTCCCTGGATTTCTTCAAGGGCGGTCATGACTAATTAACTGTGAACATGGGAGTAAGGAGGACATCTTGTCAGAAATGAGGCATATTTGGGTTCGATGACTTTCATACACACAAAAAAGGCATGCCAACTTTAATTTAAAATACTAAGCACAAGTAGCAAGCACAATTAGTAAATGAGTAATTGTATTTCCATATTAATATCTCATTTGGCCCTCATTTCAGTCTTCTCTGTGAAATGTTTTAAAAATAATCTTTCTTTTATTGAAGAAAATACAAGTTCAGAGATGTTGTAAAATGGTAAGAGCCAATAGAGCCAGTATGTGCTGCTAAAACCTGTCTCCTGACTTGACCATGCTAATATTCAGATGGACCAAAAATAATGGAGAACCTACTGTGGCCAAGTGCCACTTTAACTTCTGTGAGAGACGCAAGAGGGAAGAGATATGGGAACGTATGTATATGTATAACTGATTCACTTTGTTATAAAGCAGAAACTAACACACCATTGTAAAGCAATTATACTCCAATAAAGATGTTAAAAAAAACACAGTATATACCATTCAGATATGAAACATTAGTTTTGGACTCCTGCTTTGTTCTTTTTCCTAAGTCTGAGCATATCTACATTCTCTAGATTGTAAGTAATCTGGGTGTCAGCTTCAAAGACATGGGAGGCACTCTGGCCAGTTGTGATTGACGATCCATTACTTCATTGGTGGAACTTATTGGACAGGTCCCGTTGGTTCTTTGATTGCAAAATTAAACAGAAAACTGGGAAACTTTTGGACAGATTTCCAAGAAAGTTGCATTGTCTTTCCCATGAATTCAGTAATGTGAAAATTTTCTTTCTGAGCAAAGTGAACATGGAAGTTGGTGTGACTTCCTTGAGAATACTATCCATCACCATTTACTGTTTTCCTTATTTTTTTTCCCAAGAGGGTCTGTGAAAGAGAGTTTGATCAAGGGTTTCTTAGAACAGATTGTGATATAGGAAATCTGTTTATCTGGAATCTGGGAGTTGGAATAAAGGGTCTTTGGGGCCTATAAGACAGGCTGTAGGAGACTGTAGTATGTGGGCTCTGTAGGAGAGAGCTGGAGCAATGGAGTCAGACCCAGCTACTGGGTGTCTGAGCAGCAGGTCATTTGCTGGGGGAGGTAGGGTGATAAGAGCAAAGCTAATGTTGATCCTGAGTCAATCTTCTGTTACCTGTCTGAAATCCTTCTTAAGTGAAATGGATTTAAATAAACGAGTAATAAATA
Source organism: Physeter macrocephalus (assembly GCF_002837175.3). Lineage (NCBI taxonomy): Eukaryota > Metazoa > Chordata > Mammalia > Artiodactyla > Physeteridae > Physeter > Physeter macrocephalus. The sequence goes on along the minus strand of NC_041214.2, from coordinate 74,535,444 downwards.
ACTCATACTTCCTGCTTGGAGCTGAATATATACATAGCTGAACCTACAGGTGGAGGCAAGGAGACAGCCTGGGCTAAAGGAAAATGGTACAGGAAGAACCATAAGTGCTCTTATGTATGTGAAAACATATTGTCAGTGATGAAGCATTAATCAAACCTTAGTTATGTGGTTATTCATGGATGCAGAATTTAAGATCTATTTCTCAGTAGAAGGATCTGGTCATCTTTGGAGTCCTGTTGGTAAAACAAAGATAAAAATAACCTCATCTTTTAATATCTCACTGCAACATAGTGAGAATTGGGGTCTTGAGAGGAAGAAACCAAGGTTTAAATGGTCATGTTTTTAATCTAGGAAAAAAAGAAAGCATCCCTCGTTTTAGTAACAAACTTTAGACTTCTAAAAATGTTTATCATCTGTAGTCTTAGGAAAAAACCTCCTACAAAATAAAGATGTCCTGTACAGCATAACCCAAACTAGATTTGGAGTTGTCCTGGTAAAGAAGGATATTTATTTGGAGCAACTGTTACTTGCCTTAGTAGCCAAGAGCTAATATTGAGAGTTTACCATACGCTAGGAAATATTCCGGGTATTTTAAATGTATCAAGTTGTTTAACACTCCTAACTTTCTCTTAGTTAGGTACTACTATCATGCCCACCCTAAAGATGAGGAAACTGAAGAAAGGCGAGACCAAGTAACTTGCCCAAGAGCCTGCAGCAAGTCAGAGTTTAAACACCAGCAGTCTGGCTCCAGAGTCCATACTCCTAACCACTGCATTATTCCCTTTTTCACAACTAAAAAGAAAGGCCTCTGTTGATAGGGAGAAGTGGTGCCAAATCAGTACTTCCAAAGAGTGATCCAAAAGACATTGGTCCCTCAATATGTTTCATGGCAAAAAAAAAAAGGGTCCACTGGTGAAACACTGAACATTATATACCCCTCTTCCCATTGCAAATCCATAGTAAGTGCTAGTATTAAAGGCTCTATTAAGTTTTATCATAAATAAATCTTTTCATAATTTGTTTCACCCAGCACAGGATCTTCATTTGTATAGTATCTATTACTGTATCTCAGAATAGGTACTATATAATCTATACTGAGAAATGCTGCATTAAAATGCTTTAATAATTGGCCATATTACAAAATAACTGTTGCTAACAGTTTGAGAACTGTATGTCGTTAGTTAGCAAGGCAAACCCATTATTTGGATTTAGTGAAACGGGCCTTAAAATTAAAACCTTACACTGTTCCTTGATCAGGGAAATATTCTCCATATTAGATTTTTCTTTTTTCCAGGTTATAGGGATCTCTTTTTTATGTTTTTACTTTTATTTTGCTTTCCCCATAGTCTTCTGATCTTATGCTGGTCTACATTGGCTTTAGTCACTTTCTTATTTCAGGAATTTTTACTATTTATAGATTAGTTTTAGACTCTGATAATGGAATCTCTCAAAATTCACTTAAAGGTGCAAGTCTTTATCAACTGATTTTCATGAAAATTTCTTCCTTTTAATACCGAAAATAAGAGAAATGACTTGTGTTTAAATATGTGTCTTGTGTCTGTGTCGCTGACATGCTGTCTTAATGAGAGGAGAGAGGTGGTTAGAGTCTCCCTTTTTGGCTACAAGTGTCATGTCTGAATTGGCTGTTGAATTGAAAACGGATTTCCCCATATGGCCAGAAACATAAGCACTGTGAAATATTCCATCCTTCTGTCCTGCCCCTACCTCCCACCTTCACCCCCTCCTCCCTAATATCGCTCTGTCCAATTTGTCAGGATATATTCTTTTTAAACCACTTTATTCTGCATGTACAGTCTTTACATTGCTTTCTGTATGACTGATACTACTATTGGGTAACACATGATAGTTTCCTTTTTATTATGTGGTAATATTCTCTCTCCACTAATGTTCTGATAGCTTAGAACATTTTTCTAATTATTTTGAGCTTGAACACTTCTCATAACTAAGTTACTAGCTCTTGTTTCTATATCCTTTGTCCATTTATATATATTTTTTCATATTCATTTATAAAATCTTATTTTTTTAATCCATTAAAGACAGGCTGTGTTTGAATCTTGGTTCCACAGTTCACTAACTGTGTGTCTTGGGCAGCTTATTTAAATTTTCTGTATCTCTGGCTGCTTATCTATGAAGTGAGGTTAATAACATCTACTTTCCAGGGTTCTTATAAACATTAAAGGAGTTAATATATGTAAAGTAAAGTGTCTGGCTGTGGCAGATACAGCGTATGGGTTCACCATCCATTTCATTTTCCTTGTCATGGAGCTAAACTATATTTCTCAGCTCCCCAAGATCTAGGTAAAGTCATATGACTAAGTCTCACCAATGGAATGTAAAGGGAAGTGATATGTCACTTTACAGGCTGATGTAGGAAGGAGTCCTCTCTATTTCACCATTACTGCTATAAGCGAGAGATTCTGAGATGGCAAAGTTGCAGAATGGAAGGAAACTATTTTCTTGAATCATCAGTTAGAGCAAAGCCACAAAGAAGAGCCACTGGATCCATATCAAACTCTCTTGATATCTAGCAGATTTTTTTTATTAAGAACTGGGATTTGGGGGTTTACTGTGTAGCAGCTAGAGTTATTTCCCTGTCCTCACATTTGCACATGGTAGATAAGGAATAGAAGCTATGACCATTATTATTGTTGTTCACCATCAAAAGTAATGGCCAGTGTTAGCTTTAGACTTTAATGATACTTAATATTCATTGGCCAGATGGACTAAAACAATTTCCTTTTGACTCTGAAACCTTCTCTCTGTACCCTACTTAAAAAACTGTGTATTCTCAGGATGATGTTTTCACAAGAAGCATGAAGAAGTATAATATTTTATATTTAAATTTTATTTCTTTAAGGTCTCCACTTAACCTGAACTCCTTAATGCCACTGTCTCTTATTCATCTGAATAATTGATTTCATGAAAAGGAAATGAATACAATATGTTGGTGGAAGGTACTGATTAGTAAAGTTTTGTCTATAGCTGTAAATCTGTTTGGACATAATTTGGGGTATTTATAGACCAACAAACTTAAGTGCAGGGACATGTGATCCTTGTTAAAGTAATTTATTCACAGACAATGAATAGGTATAAAATGTCTAAAGTACCACTAGGTAGAACAATTTAACCTCATTAACACCCCCAGCCCTCGTATAGTCCATGTATATATTTCTGGGAATGAGAAACAATTTCAAAATGTTCTGATATGAACTATTTTATTACTATTTTAAAAAATTTTACTTTAGGAATCCATTCAGTGTCCAGCATTTTGTGAATCTGACAGTACCCAGCTGAGGTGAATGGAAGGGGGCAGAGGGCAAAGGAAAATGCTGGAATCGTTCATCTTGGTTGAATTAATTGTGTTTTTTCACAGTGAGCTCTGGGGGATTCTCCTACTTTTCCTTTCAACCTCCTGTCCCTTCCTTTCTCATCTGTTCTTCCTGTTCCTATTTCCCAGATTTTTCACAAAGGAAAAATGGCCCAAAGGGCTCTGCTGTATAATTAGGTGTCAGAAGGCTGAAATCTTTATTGTTCCTTTCCCTGGATTTCTTCAAGGGCGGTCATGACTAATTAACTGTGAACATGGGAGTAAGGAGGACATCTTGTCAGAAATGAGGCATATTTGGGGTCGATGACTTTCATACACACAAAAAAGGCATGCCAACTTTAATTTAAAATACTAAGCACAAGTAGCAAGCACAATTAGTAAATGAGTAATTGTATTTCCATATTAATATCTCATTTGGCCCTCATTTCAGTCTTCTCTGTGAAATGTTTTAAAAATAATCTTTCTTTTATTGAAGAAAATACAAGTTCAGAGATGTTGTAAAATGGTAAGAGCCAATAGAGCCAGTATGTGCTGCTAAAACCTGTCTCCTGACTTGACCATGCTAATATTCAGATGGACCAAAAATAATGGAGAACCTACTGTGGCCAAGTGCCACTTTAACTTCTGTGAGACCTTTGCCAAGTTACTTAATCTTTCTATACCTTAGTTTCCTCATCTTTAAAGTGGGGATAATAATACTAACTTTATGGGGTTGCTGGAGGATTAAATGAATTAATCTCAATAGATTCCTGAGAATGGTGTCTGGCATATAGCATATATTCAGTAAGCATAAGCTACTATAATATAATTTGGCAATTATTAGTAGTATTTCTAATTAGTAAGTGGAAGAATTTGGTTTTTAAAACAAGATCTTTTAACTCCACACTAAGTGCTCTTTTAATCATAGCACAATTGTCTCAGATTGCTTCACTATTCCCCAAAAGTCATTTAGGTGTCATATGGCATCACAGAAACACACAATTGAATAAAATTAATATTATATATTATATCAATATAGTTAATTTAGCACTAAAATGCTAAGCAGCTACTTAAAAATTATAAGTATACACTAAGTGCATGGTAGTTTTCCTCACCTTTAAAAAACTTATATATTGTAGTAAAATTCACCCTCAAGTGTATCGAGTTTTGACAAATACATACAGTTGTATAACTCCTGTACAGAACAGTTCTTAGAGTTTACTTTTGAGTAGAATCTTATATGAATATTCTAGAAGGAATTTTTCTAACTTTAGAAGCCAATGTAAGCACATCTCCTTGATTCAGGGACATAAAAAATACTTGACACTTGGATAATAATTCTCATTCATTTATTAATTGACTCAAGAAGTATTTACCGAGTTTTTTCTACATGTATAGCATTGTGTTATTATTTATAAAGATTAAGAAGTGTCCCCAGGTTTACTGCCTTCAAAAGAAGAGAACGTAATAGTATTGTTTTACACTTCTACCTAATAGATAAATCAGGAGAGGGAAATAATAGGCCTTTTCGTAAATTCACTTTAAAAAGAGTGCATGAAAAGAAGGATGACAAAGTGTCATTTCTTCTCTAATTAGCATGTATTAAAACAATAATATCCTCTCTCCCTATAAGACCTACAACTCAGTTTAATTTCTTGAATATTTGTTGTAGACAGCACATCACTGGGTAGACACAGTCTTTGTCCTCAAGCAGTTTGTAGCATTGTAGAGAAGATAATTGTAATACAAGGCAGAAAATGATCAAAGGCACAAAATGGTATGTATTCAGAAAGAGGTGGGGACTGTTGAGGTGGGAGAATCAATAAAGACTTTATAAAAGATGTAGTGTTCAGACAGGGTCTTGAAAAGGTGAAAAAGCTATTGATGGAGGGAGGAGAAAAGTTTAGTATTCTGTAAAGCTGCTGCACTGTCCAACTAGCTGCACTAGCTACACATGGTTATTAATTCCAATTAAAATTAAATAAAAATTAAAATACACCTCCTCAGTCTGACTAGTAACATTTTGGATGTTTAATAGCCACATGTGGCTAGTGGCTACCCATATTGAACAGGATAGAGTAGAACATTTCAGAAATGTTCTATTGGATAGTGTTTCCATAGAAGGAACGGCAGTGAAAGATCAGGAGGTGGGAACAATGAATTACCCAAATCTCTGCTCAAGCCCTTGAACAAAATACCAGAAATAATGGTATATCCATGTATTTCCTCCCCAAATATAAATTGAAAATACATGCCTATGTAAAGATCAATGACTCAATTTTTTCACTGGCTGGTCTGGTTCAATAGTCATGCTGAGTTCATACTATAAATCAATAATGAAGACATAAAACCTAACAGGCCTATCTAATTGCTCCATCCATCTGAGCATGCAGATCACAGTGGCTGAAAGCCAGGCCCTAGGGCCCAGCCAAGTGTGGTGCTGCTGTTTCTTCTGGCAGGGACCTGTTAGCTGACTGGGTCCAAACCAAATGGCTTGGGCCTGTCACAGTTGCAATTCCCTAAGAACATGCTCACTATTAAATCACTGGCTTCTTTAGAACTAGTGGCAGTATCCATTGTAAAACCTGAAGGTAGGTAGAGGTTTGAGGGAAACTATGACTCAGAGAAACAAGTCCTGCTGTACGAATATGGATGAATTGAGCCATGTGTGACGTTAGTCACTGATAAATTTGTGAAGGTGCAGGCTTCAGCCTTTTGATAAGAGTTGCTGTCCACACTGTCAGAAGGGTAGTTCAGCCAAACGAGTTGTAGTGGTGTTTTTACAGAGCCAGCCAGGTCATCATTTGTCTGGGGTCCAAATGGACGGAGGTGTGTAGAGATAGGAAACCATGTATCAAGGCTTTCTAAATCTATGAGAGTCTAAAATATGTGCCTTCATTAGTTTAAAAAAAGCCTAGAAAATCAATCATCTGGGGAAATCAAAGGCAGCCCTGAATATACTGAATCCATACTTTTTGGTTACGTGGTTCCTCTTAATTTTAGATCCAATCATTGCTTACAACTTGACTTTGATTCCTTTAAAATATTATTCAATAGTAATTTACTTTTTTAAAAAATTTTATTTATTTATTTTTGGTTGCGTTGGGTCTTCGTTGCTGAGCATGGGCTTTCTCTAGTTGCGGCGAGCGGGAGCTACTCTTCGTTGCGGTGCACAGGCTTCTCATTGCGGTGGCTTCTCTTGTTGCAGAGCATGGGCTCTAGGCGTGCGGGCTTCAGTAGTTGTGGCACACAGGCTCAGTAGTTGTGGAGCGTGGGCATAGTTGCTCCACAGAATGTGGGATCTTCCTGGACCAGGGCTCGAACCCGTGTCCCCTGCATTGGCAGGTGGATTCTTAACCACTGCGCCACCAGGGAAGCCCAATACTAATTGACTTTTAATGTATATATTTGGGGGGGTTGGATTTTTTTGGACACCATCATTAGGCATTTTATACATGCTCATTGGACAATAGATCATTGTCTTCTCTTTAAAGGGCTTAAGAGTACCAGAAAAAGGCAAGGGGAAAAAACATTGAGATACTAATTTTAAATAATTACTTTTCAAAATAAGACGTACTATATGCATACTATATATCCTATAAATATATATGCGCTTACTATGTTTTTTCTTATGAGGGAAGCTTATAGAACCATATTCTTTCCACCCAAATTGGAGGAGTGTCAGTGTCATCTAAGTGTCTTTATAGTTCCATAATCTTATGCACAAACAAAGCAACTAGCACAAACAAAGCAACTACTATGCCATGAAAAGTATTTTTGTAACCCTATTTACATATAAACACCTGTTTTCAATGTACTGTTAACTAATAGAGTGTCAAGGGCAAATATGAAAGTAAGTCTGCATACCAAGAAAACCTAAATAAATATAGATATTAATATTTTTCAGTCTATTAGATTCTTTTGAAAATGCTTATGATGATACCTGGATTTCAGTTATTGGATGCTTCTTGAGTTCACATTTATTTGGGACTGTTCCCTCAATGAACTCAGCATTTTCAAAGAATTGAAAGAGAGACTTTTTTTCCTTCTCTGAACAGTCAAGTGAGGGAAAAAGTGATTAATTTTAATTTTCTTTATTTTTAGAAGGCTTCTGTGTTTCATAGGTAGGGAGATCATACTGATGACTCAACCGCCCAGAGTGTTATTTTGCTGGTTCATGCTACCTCAGTGGAAAATACCAAGTCTAGTGTTTTTCCCCTGCGTAATAAAAATCTATTACATTTATTGGGGAACCTACCAGCTGTAGGAACTCATTTACTTCAGGACAGTGTAGCTCCTGAAATACTATTGATGACATTTACCTTCAACTGGATTGCAAGATCAGAATCCATACAAGTCATTCGGTTCCCAGTTTCATAATTTTGGCATCCGTACATTATTTAGACAAGCTTAGACTGCCTTGCTTGGCTATGATAGACATTTTAGAGTATCTCTGACTCATGAATATAAATAGTTGTGCAAAAATAAATTTTATAAAACCAGAGCTGGTAACAAAAAAATCACCTAGATATCAACAACTCTGAAAGAATCTAGTGTCACATTCCTTAGAATGTCAGATTAAACTAACATGTGCCAGTCAATATCGCTACACTGCGACCCTTGATGCCTCCTAAGCAAAACTATTAAGTCCAACATTCTCTCCTGTAAGCACTTATCTGTAAGGATGGCTAACATGTCCTCTGAAGCAGATATTGAAACTGATTGGACAATAGGTAGATACCAGACAGAGGCCTGGGGGCCGACCTCTAGAAATAGGGGGAGAAAATCTTAATCTGCAACACAATGCCGTTCTCTTGAAACCCTATCATTTTCACTTCCCATGTGTCTGCTGCCTGACTGTGAATGGATTTGAAAAGGAATGGTTAGTGCTGAAAATTGGATCAGAGCTAACATTCTCTCATTTTTATCAGCAGCTGCCAAAGGTCATCTGACATAATAGCTGATGAATTCAAGCCCAGTGGATTTCATTTGCAATTTTCAATTTACTGAGGCCTCCAAACCCCACGGTGATAAAAGCTTCCCCTATCGTGGCCTGTCACAAACATCAAGAAACTGCACAAACCCACAAGAAAGAAAAAAGAGAAAGCCGTGCATCCTCACAGGTACAGATAAGGAGAACAGGAAGGAATGGTATCATGCAGGAAGGTACAGAGCAGCTTGTGTGGCTAGTTCTCTAAATGCCAATTGAAAGGAAAATACTATGAAGAACAATCAAATAACTTCCACAGAATAACATCATGTTTCTTTGGGGCTTTTGTGTGAAAATTGCCTTCTAATCTCTTACTTGACATGCCCTCAAACAAAAATGTGAGTGTAAATATGCGAATAAATAAATGAATAAATAATCCTTGCTTATTTAGTCCCTGGAAAGAAAGCATGCTCTGTGTGTTGTATTTACCATAGTTTTGATTTACAAAATGCAGGCTTGTAAAGGATCTTTTATCATGGAAGTGTCGGTCAGCACTAAGAAATCATTTGTTAACAGAGAAATGGTAGATCCTTTGATTGATTTGCAAGGGCAGTCAAAGGACTGACATAGCAACTACTTGTAAGTGGATCTAGACGTGTATATCGAAGATGTATTAGCAAGAGGAAGAAAGCCATTTTTCCCCTTGTCAAGCTATTTACAGTGAACTTAGGCAGGATCATGGACCTAATCCAGCTCCGAGCAATTGTTCAAATTGAGGAGACCATATCGTGTTCCTTAAAGAATGGCAAGTTTGAAAACCAAGCAGTCCATCTTCATCCTATCCTACTCAACTCACACCACAGCCGATAAAAAGAGAAAGCAGAGAGGGGACCACTATTTGGGATGTAACTGCTGGGAGAATTTAATTTCAGACATGGATGTCTGGATCCCATTTCTATCAAACAGATTCAGAAAGCCTTATGAAATTTGTCTCATGAGGCAAGAGGACTTGGCAGTGGGCATCTACCAACCTGCCTCATGACAGGATTTCTCATGACAGTTGACAAGAAACCCAAGCATGACATCAACAGGACCAGGATATTAACTTCATTTGTGTGTTGATAACTGTGAAACAATCAGAGTTTGGAAAGGAAAGAAAATAATTCCTGATTGAACTGATGTGATTGTGAAAGATTGCCTCTTACAGAATCATTATTTATATTGTCACAGCAAAAAAAAAAAAAAATATGGGCTATTCATCATAATTGAATCCTTAATTCTTTGAAATTGAGCTATTTCTTAAGATTTTCTGTTAGCCAAAAATTTAATGACCTTTTAATTCTTGAAACTCTCAAAATAGAAAAAATGGTTTCCTCAGTAGCTAAAGATGGCAGGAATTAACATTTTGAAATAAGGGATATAAAATTTTATTCTTAAGCTGCAGAAAATATGGAAGGTAACCATATTTTAGCATCTTATTATTTCTCTCCCACACAAAATTGTCAGGATGCCACTTTTCAAAGGTTACTTCCCCCCGTCCCTTTTTTTAGTTTTTATATGTTCAAAAAGAACTCTCTATAATTTGCAGTTTCTATGGTTTCTCTTTGGATTGTTAGTGTAACACGGATACCCTGGTGGAGGCAAAAGATTACTTAATAGGGTCTTAATCAGTCCTCTAAAAAATACATATAACTAATTTGGTGAGGGTTTTTCATTATCTTTGCTCTTCTATGACAGTGATATAAGACAAGCTGTACTAGTTGGTCTGTCGTTACATAGCAGAAAGGTTAATCTCTTTTATGTTCCTTCTATTAGAAAAGCAGATCTTGAATCTTCAGGGCAGAGTCCTAAATTGCTCTTGTAGACTGGTTCAGAGAGACTGTTCCTTCTTATGCCCTGTGGCTAATTACATTGAGTCAGGCCAGAGCATTCACTGTAGTTTGAATGGTACAATAGAGCATTTCCCATTTCATTAATTGATTCTTTCATTCCTTCAGCTAACATTTAGCACCTATTAAGTGCAGTATACTATGTTGAAAACTATGAATAAGACTTTCCCTACTTTCAAGCAAGTTACAGAAGAGTGGAATAAAAAATGTTGTAAATCTATTTTCTCCAACCCCCCTCATCCCCACTCCATTGAGTTTATGTCATATAGCTATAAAACTTTAAAATAATGAAAAGCTTATCCTGAGAATTTGGGCAATGGAATGATACTGTTGACATCTGGACATTTTATTTTAGGTGAAATCTGTGTTTTCCTTTTTTTTGGTTTTGCTTTGTTTTTTTATAATATACATATCACCATAACAGTTTTCCCCAAGTCTATATACAATCTATACTTATTTACTAGATACTTTTCTTTGACTGAACTCAGCTTTTTAAAATTAAATTCAATTAGGAAGAAGTCATTGTCTATACTATGACAAATGGAAAGCCAATATCATGAACCATGAGTAAAATATAATAATAAATATAAATGTAAAACTATTATTGTATTAGTCTGTGTACCACCTACATAATTTCACATTTCACTAGTGGTATGAGTTCCACCCTTTGGAAAATACTGGTTTGGTGCATGGTGCTGACAAAGACCAGTGTTGCAGGTTTGACCTCCATAAGAACGGAAGCTCCATGAGAACAGATATTTTGATTTGTTTCTTGCTGACCACAAGTTCCTAGAACAATGCCTAGCACATATAGATAATAAAAATACTTGTTAAATAAATGAACAAGGGTCAGTTAACTTCCAAAGATCAACCTGTATTTCCCATATAGTCATAATCATCATACTTTATCAGGATTACTTAACTAATATCTCTCTTAATCACTAGACTGGTAAAAGACTTTGTCTTTTTTGTTCATCACTGTTATAATCTTCAGTGCCTAGAAAAATGTATGGCACATAGTAGGTGCTCAAAAAATTCATTGAATGAAGGGATAATGGCATTCCAAGGTCATACAGCTTTTTCTATAATCTCACTGATCATTTTAATAGAGCAGTTGAGTTGGCTTAAAGGTGTTTAGTGCCTGGCATGTTAAAAAAATCTTTGTTGAGTAAATGAATAAATGAATATTTTTGTGACACCAGAGTAAGGGTCAACTCCATATATGAAAGAGAGAACTTTAAAGGGGAATAAATAATCCTTCCTTAATGCTTAAATGTAGTGCCAATTTTCAACTCTTGAATAAGTCACCGCTGGCAAGCCTTTCTTACTATTTTACAAAATAAGATTACACTAGAATTTATGTGTTTATAAAAAAACTGATAAATATTGAGGCCAGCAAATTACATAAAATGGTACCAGCCAGTGACCCGATGGTATATTTTCATTTAGGTTGCTTTTATGAATTCCTTGATTCAATTAAGAATCAAACATCCTGTCTAGACAAGTAGTATTTACAAAATCTAAGTTTTCAATAATGAGAACATCCATAAGAAGAAATAGTGAAGAATTAGCTGCATTTCTCTGGTCCCACCCCCAAAGTGTACTGTCAGTCATTGCCCCAAACATACGCTTTTGTAGGTTTTGAATGCTTTGAACTGGAAAACGACTATTTTAGTGGATAATTAAAGGGTGTTACAACTGATTGAGCTTGTATAGAATTAGGAAAATTGGTGGGATTGGAATGGACATGTAGGTCACACCACGTTTCTTTTGTAATATTTTCTACTATAAATGATGCTTCAGTTGAAAATCAAGCCTTGAACTAAGGTATCACAAATGGGTTGATAAGGTATGGCTATAAAATCAAACACTGGGGGAATTGTGTTTATCATTTGAGAAATCATACTCAGCTTAAACAAAGGGATGATTTCTTTAATAGCATAATTTTGTCTCATAAATTTACTGCTTGAATTATGTATGTTATAACCACGGTTTATTTTAGCAAATCAGCACTTATCTAATCTTTGCTGCATGGAATAGGGTTCATTAAGATATTAATGAGTATCACATAGAAGAAAAATCTGGGGCCAGGAAAGTTTGCGTTAAACAGATTTTAAAAAAAATGTTCCGGGACTTCACTGGTGGCGCAGTGGTTAAGAATCCACCTGCCAAGGCAGGGGACACGGGTTTGAGCCCTGGCCTGGGAAGATCCCACATGCCGCGGAGCAGCTAAGCCTGTGCACCACAACTACTGAGCCTGTGCTCTAGAGCCCGCTAGCCACAACTATGGAGCCCATGCACCACAACTACCGAAACCTGCGCACTCTAGGGCCCGCGTGCCGCAACTACTGAGCCCACATGGTGCAACTACTGAAGCCCGCGTGCCTAGAGCCCGTGCTCTGCCAAAAGAGAAGCCACCGCAATGAGAGCCCACACACCGCAACGAAGAGTAGCCCCCGCTCACCACAACTAGAAAAGCCCACGTGCAGCAATGAAGACCCAAAGCAGACAAAAAAGAAAAAAATGTTCCCCTGACCTTCAGTATATGCCAATATATATTGTAACCAGTCAATAGTCAACTTATTTAAGCAGGAAGATTTTTTTTTTCACAGAATACCTATTAGAACCATCCAGAACACAGATTGGGAAACTCTCAGATCACAATCATCCCTATAGGAATGGCCTTCTTGAAACAATAATGCTCATGATTACTTATAAAATATCTTCTGTGACAGATAATGGAGACTACCCATTCTCTCTTATGAAAAATATTATAAAATATGACAAACATTTAGAAAATAAAGAATAATATTATAAAACCATGGGTATACACTACTCTAGTCATTTCCCATTTTTGTAAGATCTTTTAAGATGTAATAAAATACTACTGAAATAATTAAATTCCCCTGTATGCCTCTTTCCCATCCTATTCTATTCTCACTTTTCCCAAAGGTAGCCCACATCCTGAACTTGATACATTCCTACATATACATTACTAGATACGTTTGTATGGCTTTGTATATTTTAAAAGTTATTATAAATTTTAAAATACTGTATAATACTTCTGCAATTTTTCACTAAAATTATATTCTGAGATATGTCACCATTGCTACATGTAGGACCAAATTATTTGAACTCTATATTGAACTGTTTTATAAGTATATCATATTTTATTTATCTATTCCACTAATGTTGAAAGTTTGTTTTCAGTTCTTTGATAATACAGTGTGGGAATGAGCAGTTTTAAACCTCTCTCCTTCTTGGTTCGGATGTGCTCTTCTTTCTTGCTATGGTGCTGCTCAGTGGGTACTCTTGCATACCCAGTGGAGTTCACACCCAGTGAATTTCCCCCTGACATGAAGGTGTACTTCCAGCAAGTACAGCAGCTGTCGCAGTGGCCAGGTTCCTGCTGACTTCCCAGACACCTGGCCAGCTTCTCACAAAATTCAGTGGCATCCCTCATAGGAAGATTTCTTGCAAGGTTCATGAGCACCCCACCCCCCAAGCTCATGGGTAGCCTAGGCTTGCTGTCCCTTACCAGAATTAAAGCCCAGATTTGAATAAATTTCATTTCCTAATTGGATTAAGATGATCTGAGATTGGTAGTGGTCCCAGCCTATCTTTCTACCAGAAACCAATGTAAATCCTCTTTAGAGAAAAATACTATAATCCAAAGCCTCAAAATATCTTTTTTTTTTTTTTTTTTTTTTTTTTTTTTTGCAATACGCGGGCCTCTCACTGTTGTGGCCCCTCCCGTTGTGGAGCACAGTCTCCAGACGCACAGGCTCAGCGGCCATGGCTCACGGGCCCCAGCTGCATGTGGCATCCTCCCGGACCGGGGCACGAACCCGCGTCCCCTGCATAGGCAGGTGGACTCCCAACCACTGCGCCACCAGGGAAGCCCCTCAAAATATCTTTAAAATAATAAAATGAAAGAAAAAGAAAAGACAAAGCAGGTACTTGAAACAAATACACAGGAGATATAGATAATGGAATTATCAGGCATAGTCTTAAAAATAACTATATTTCATATGTCCAAGGAACTAAAAGACAAGACAGAGAACTTCAACAGGGAATTGAAAGTTATAAAAAAGAATGAAATAAAATTATAGAAATGAAAAATATAATAACTGGATTTAACAGCCAGTTAGGCACAGTTTAAGAAAGAATTTATGAAGTGGAACACAGTTCAGGAAAAAACATGAGACAAGCATAGAGAGACAAACAACGAAAATACAGAAAAAAGTATAAGAGGCGTATCAGATGTATTTGTAGACAAGAGAGTAGAGAGAAGCACTATTTGAAGAGATAATGGCTGAGAACTTCCCAAACTGCTAAAAGATATGAAACCACATTTTAAAATATTTTAAATAAAGAATTTTCATTGAGGTATATTGACTTACAGTTAGTTTCAGGTGTACAATATAGTGATTCAAAATTTTTATAGATTATAGTCCATTTAAAGTAATTATAAAATATTGGCTATATTCCCTGTGCTATACATTATATTCTTGTAGCTTATTTATTTTATTTTTTTCACATCTTTATTGGAGTATAATTGCTTTACAATGTTGTTAGTTTCTGCTGTACAACAAAGTGAATCAGCTATATGTATACATATATTCCCATATCTCCTCCCTCTTGAGCTCTCTCCCACCCTCCCTATCCACACCCCTCTAGGTTGCCACAAAGCATCGAGTTGATCTCCTTGTGCGATATAGCAGCTTCCCACTAGCCATCCATTTTACATTTGGTAGTGTAAATATGTCATTGCTACTCTCTCACTTCGTCCCAGCTTCCCCTTCCCCCACAGTGTCCTCAAGTCCGTTCTCTACATCTGCATCTTTATTTCCTTCCCTGCCACTAGGTTCATCAATACCATTTTTTTTTAGATTCCATGTCTATACGTTAGCATACGGTATTTATTTTTCTCCGTCTGACTTCACTCTGTAGACAGACTTATGTCCATCCACCTCGCTACAAATAACTCAATTTCCTTCCTTTTTATGCTGAGTAATATTCCATTGTATATATGTGCCACATCTTCTTTATCCATTCATCTGTTGATGGACATTTAGGTTGCTTCCATGTCCTGGCTATTGTAAATAGTGCTGCAGTGAACACTGTGGTACATGACTCTTTTTGAATTATGGTTTTCTCAGGGTATATACCCAGTAGTGGGATTGCTGGATCGTATGGTAGTTCTATTTTTAGTTTTTTAAGGAACCTCCATACTGTTTACATTCCCACCAACAATGCAAGAGGGTTCCCTTTTATCCATGCCCTCTCCAGCATTTACTGTTTCTAGATTTTCTGATGATGGCCATTCTGACCAGTGTGAGGTGATACCTCATTGTGGTTTTTTTGTTTGTTTTTTTAAATGTGTTTTATTTTATTCCACTTTAAAATTTCATCAAACAGATACTTATAATGTTAAAAAAAAAATGGAAACATGCAATATACTTTTTTGTGTGTGGTATTTTGGTTTTTTTGTCCCGTTGCGGAGCACAGGCTCCAGACGCACAGGCTCAGCGGCCATGGCTCACGGGCCCAGCCACTCTGCGGCATGTGGGATCTTCCTGGACTGGGGCACGAACTCGTGTCCCCTGCATCAGCAGGCGGACTCTCAACCACTGTGCCACCAGGGAAGCCCTATATTTCTCTTTTTGTGCCAGTACCATACTGTCTTGATTACTGTAGGCTTTGCAGTATAGTCTGAAGTCAGGGAGCCTGATTCCTCCAGTTCCGTTTTTCTTTCTCAAGATTGCTTTGGCTATTCAGGGTCTTTCTTCTTTCCATACAAATTGTAAAATTTCTTGTTCTAGTTCTGTGAAAAATGCCATTGGTAGTTTGATAGGGATTGCATTGAATCTGTAGATTGCTTTGGGTAGTATAGTCATTTTCACAATGTTGATTCTTCCAATCAAAGAACATGGTATATCTCTCCATCTGTTTGTATTGTCTTTGATTCCTTTCATCAGTGTCTTATAGTTTTTGTTGTTGGCAATCTGTATGTCTTCTTTGGAGAAATGTCTGTTTAGGTCTTCCTCCCATTATTGGATTGGGTTTTTGTTTGTTTGTTCGTTTGTTTGTTTTAATTGAGCTGCATGAACTGCTTGTATGTTTTGGAGATAATTCTTTGTCAGCTGCTTCGCTTGCAAATATTTTCTTCCATTTTGAGGGTTGTCATTTCGTCTTGTTTATGGTCTCCTTTGCTATGCAAAGGTTTTAAGTTTCATTAGATTCCACTTGTTTATTTTTGTTTTTATTTCCATTACTCTAGGAGGTGGGTCAAAAAGGATCTTGCTGTGATTTATGTCATAGACTATTCTGCCTATGTTTTCCTCTAAGAGTTTTATAGTGTCTGGCCTTACATTTAGCTCTTTAATCCATTTTGAGTTTATTTTTGTGTATGGTGTTAGGAAGCGTTCTAATTTCATTCTTTTACATGTAGCTGTCCAGTTTTCCCAGCACCACTTATCGAAGAGGCTGTATTTTCTCCATTGTACATTCTTGCCTCCTTTGTCAAACATAGGTGACCATATGTGCATGGGTTTATCTCTGGACTTTCTATCCTGTTCTATTGATCTTTA
>NC_041214.2:74491650-74518694 GCF_002837175.3 Physeter macrocephalus | reverse complement strand
AATTTTTTGTTCTAGTTCTGTGAAAAATGCCATTGGTAGTTTGATAGGGATTGCATTGAATCTGTAGATTGCTTTGGGTAGTATAGTCATTTTCACAATGTTGATTCTTCCAATCAAAGAACATGGTATATCTCTCCATCTGTTTGTATTGTCTTTGATTCCTTTCATCAGTGTCTTATAGTTTTTGGCATACAGGTCTTTTGCCTCCTTAGGTAGGTTTATTCCTAGGTATTTTATTCTCTTTGTTGCAGTGCTAAATGGGAGTGTCTCCTTAATTCCTCTTTCTGATTTTTCATCGGTAGTGTGGAATGCAAGAGATTTCTGTGCAGTAATTTTGTATCCTGCTACTTTACCAAATTCATTGATTAGCTCTAGTAGTTTTCTGTTGGCATTTTTAGGATTTTCTCTGTATAGTATCATGTCATCTGTAAACAGTGACAGTTTTACTTCTACTTTTCCAATTTGGATTCCTTTTATTTCTTTTTCTTCTCTTATTGCTGTGGCTAAAACTTCCAAAACTATGTTGAATACTAGTGGTGAGAGTGGGCACCCTTGTCTTGTTCCTGATCTTAGAGGAAATGGTGGTATCCCAATCTACTAGTAAGGAAACGAAGGATCAAATAGCGTTTAATATGTCATAGAAATTTGAAATTCTAGTATAGGGGTTAGAACATAGTTTTTTCTAGATTCTTGTCCAAAGCCCCTTCCAGAAAAGGATGTTAAAAACTAATAACAGGGCTTCCCTGGTGGCGCATTGGTTGCGCGCCCGCCTGCCGATGCAGGGGAACTGGGTTCGCGCCCCGGTCTGGGAGGATCCCACGTGCCGCAGAGCGGCTGGGACCGTGAGCCATGGCCGCTAGGCCTGTGCGTCCGGAGCCTGTGCTCCGCAACGGGAGAGGCCACAAAAGAGGGAGGCCCGCATACCACAAAAAAAAAAAAAAAAAAAAAAAAAAAAAAAAACTAATACATATGTGCATCACTCAGGGCATGTAGGTACATAATAAATGTTATTTGAAATATAAGGTATATGCAAATATGGAAAGAAAGATATACACAAATGATTATTACAAAATGTAAACTTTTGAATGCTCTCTTCCCTCAACTTAGAATGCCTCTCCTTCCTTTATTCCCTGGCAAACTCATAGCTGTCCTTCAAAACTCCACTATAGCACTTTCTCCTCTAAGCAATTATCCTTTCCACATAAACACAGTTCAACACTGGGTTCACTTGCAGAAGTAATATTGTGTAGAGATTAGGAATAAGTGCTCTAGAGTCAGACTCAGGGATGGCATCCTAGTTCTGACACTTAAGAGTTGTATAACTTTGGACAGGTTACTTAGCCTCTTGTAGCCTCTATTTCCTGTCTGTAAAATAAGGATGATAATAGTATCTTATCTATCTTACAGCATTGTTGCAAAGATTAACTAAGTTAATATATGTAAAGTGCTAGAAGAGTACCTGGTATACAGTAGGTATTATATAAGTGATAACTGGGATTAATGTTATTCAAAAATATTTATTGTGTACCTACAAGATGCCAGGGACTGTGCTAAGCTTTGTTGATAGGCAGAAGTGAAATAAATAGTTTCTTGCCTTGTGGTGAGGGAGACAGAGAGTAAATAAGTAAATAAAGATAATTTAAAATTTTAAAATTTGTATAAAAGACACAAACACAGGGATATAATAGAGAGTAGTAGTAGTAGTAGTAGTCATCATTGTCATCTACTTAAAGTAGGATGGTTAAGGAAGTGATGTTTAAGTGATCAAAGGGCGGGTATAAGTCTCCATTGCTAGTAATGAATAATGAGAAGAGCCATGAGGGCATCTGGGAGAAGAATGCTCGAGGCAGGAGGAACAGACAGTATGAAGATGCCAAAATTAGAACAAGTTTGTGTGTCTGAGGACAGAAATGGGAGCAGTGTGGGTGGGAAATACTGGAGAGGATGAGAGAGGTAGCAGATAAAGTTGGTGAGGGGAACAGGGGTTGGATCACGCAGACTTCATAGGCCATGGAAAGAAGTTTTGACTTTATGTGTAGCTAGAAACCACTGCAGTAAGTTATAAGCAGTAGAGGGATATGATTCAATTAATGCGTTAGAAAGCTCATCCTGACTTCTCTTTGGAGAATGAATTGCAGGAAGGCAAGACTGGAAGCAGAGAGACTCATAAGGAGACTGATAGGACAAGAGATGATGTAATAGTAGAAAAGGAGCAAAGTGAATGGATTTGGGATATGTTTTGGAATAGGGGTTTACAGGCCTGCTGATAGACTGGATGTGGAGGCTATGGGGAAAAATGGCCTCCAAGATGACCACCACAGTTTTTGGCTTAAGCAGTTGGGTGAATGGTGGGGCCATTTACTGAGATGGGGACTGATCACTCCTTTGGGACACTGGTGGTATATTTAGTACATGATTCTCTTCTTGAATATTTCACACTGATTCACAATGAATTATTATATAGCCTCATTATTTCCCATTTATACTGTTAGTTTCTTGAGGACATGAAATATATTTGTGTGTATGTGTAGATGTATTTCTAGTATCTGGTAGAGTATCTCATATGTGGTGTGTGATCAATAAATTCTGGTTAAATTGAAAGGAAGGAGCCTGAGAGGAGTAGAAATAAGGAAGTTCAGAGTTGGCAGAAATTATTTGTAACAGTGGAAAGGATCAAATGGCACTTGAGATGAGACCTTGAAGCATAGTTGAGTGTAGATATCCAACAGTGAGGAAGAAGAAGTAGAGAAAACAATGTGTGCAAAAAGCGGGAAACAGGGAAATCCAGAGTGTGTCCAGTGTATAATCCTGTTTGGCTGAAGCATAGGGGCTGTGAAAGAGAACACTGGGAGGTGAAGTTATGGAGGAGATTGAATCCAGTTCAGGGAACACTTCCAAAGCCAGGCTAAGAAATCTGAGCTTCTTCTCACAGACACTGGGGGTGGGTGGGACATGGATGGTTTCTGAGGACGGAGTGTTGAAAACTGTCAGAGTCGTGCATTTGGACATTAAATCTGTCATAGCATGCAAGAGGACTCCCACCTTCTCTGGTTGCAGTATCTCTCTCTAAAAGTAGCTCCTGTGGTCATTATGATGGCCATGACTTTCTTACCTCTCATCTGCATTATTTTGTCTTTCATTGGGTTGACTGATGGAGAAACTACAACCATTTTCACTAAGGGCTTTAGTTTGATTATCACACCATATCATACTATATGTTTCTGTGCTTCTTTCTTATGCCATTGTTTTTGCACACATCTCTCAAGATTTGCCTTTCTCTCTCTTCCCTTACCTCCCCACTCACTTCCACAAGACAGGTCTCATGCTTCTTACCTGAGTCACATGGCCAAGGGGAGGGTGACCAGTTCAGGTTCTGCTGAGCACTGTGCCACACACTGGCCACCCCTCATCTGAGCATCGCATTGCCCGGGACACTCTGAAAGTCACATCTCAGTCATTTCATAATCTCAGTTCAGCTCTTTGGAAAGCCATTCTTTTTCATCTCTAGCATGAAAACATGCTGTTATAAAGCTTTCCTTCTAACAACAGAGATCCCTCCCCTCTATCTTTCTCTTTCTCTCCCAAGTAGCTTCCTGATTCTTTCTTTCAAAGGTATTTCCCTTCTTGTCACAGTTGTACTAGCATTCAAAGGACAACTATCCAAGCAGAAAGTCCCCTTTCATCACTTTTACACCCTTGACTTCTTCCAAATTCGCTCCATGTGGTTCACACATATACAGCCAACAAATGTAGAGCTGAGACTGTCAGATTGAACCAAAAGACCAAAAGAATCATTCTGACTACATAGTTATAGGAAAAAAATCATTTCTCAACTACAATTAAACTATTCATCTTTTTTCTTTTGGAGACCTAGACGATACCAGTCTCACTGTTGTAATGAATTCACATAAGTGAAGAATTAAAGAAGTTGTTTTGAAAAAATGCCTTAGCCACCAACTGAATGTGACAAATGCATTGATGTTTTAATCTTCAAAATAAAAGTCTACTGACATGCCATTAAAATAATAACTTTCAAGTACTTTACCTTTATTTAAAAGTATTATTTTCTATAGATTTATTCTAGAAAATACAGAAAGGCCAAAGAGGAATATAAAAATAAATACCATTCTTTTTCTATGCATATGCATTAATTTTTACAAAAATATGATTACATAGTACAGGATATTTTGTGATATGCTTTTTCACCTAACACTCACTATATTGTGAGCATTATGGCATTACTCTATTGATAGAACACTTTTATTAGACTGCAGAATATTTCACTGTATATCATATGACTGTGTCATAATTTATTTAATTAATTCCATTTTATGGGACATTTAGATTGCTCTCCTTTTGCTACTGAAAACAAAATATCCATGCAA
Organism: Physeter macrocephalus; assembly: GCF_002837175.3. Taxonomy (NCBI): domain Eukaryota; kingdom Metazoa; phylum Chordata; class Mammalia; order Artiodactyla; family Physeteridae; genus Physeter; species Physeter macrocephalus. The sequence continues at coordinate 74,514,309 of NC_041214.2, read as the reverse complement.
TAAAGTCTTTGAATATATCTATGAAAAATTTCAATGATAAATTCTTAGAAAGCTGAGTCAAAGGGTATTGAAAATATCATGACTTTTGACATATTTTTAGTTTAAGACAATAAACTGAGAGGAAACTGCATCCTTAATTCACAGATTGAGTTTAGAATTGGCCTGAAATCATCATGCACACAAGTGTAAAAGCTTGCTCCACTGTCATCTTTAGACTACTCCAGTTTGTAAATAGCAGAAATTACATTGTAGATTTGTTCACAAAAACTTCAAAAAATAAAAGCCTATTTTCTGGTTACTCCTTACAAGTATAACTGGTGGAAATTAATCATCATTTGGCATCACATGCAGAAATTCCCTTCCTTAGTGCAGGAGCTATATTTCTGGTTAGGAAGTTCTTGTGATTGGATAGAACTAAAATTGGGAAATAAACAAGCAGACTTTCAACAAGATAGTGTGTTCATTTGTTTTGCTTGGTTGTTTTTATTTTTATTTATTTTTTAACACAGGACAGTGGTTGACTACAGGAACCCAAGAGGAACCAAAAGACCAACCTGAGTCATAGAACTTCTCAGGTATATATAGGTACACAGCCCAAACTTTGGAGATGTATATTTATATGTATTTTTTACTCCTCTCCTTCCCTACGTGTTTCTTCACCAATCCTTCCACTTACTCCTCAGTGTTGCCTCCTAACCCACTACTTCCTTTCCATCTCCCTAGCCAGAGCACACACAGTTCCCTGCCTTTAGTCTCCCTGCTGTGTGATCTTTACAACCGTGTGTCTGACCTTCCTCAAACATAATTTTCATGATTTCACTTCTCATTCAAGAACCTCTAGGGATCACCAAGTTATATCCTCTCTCATTTCCTCAGTTTGAGACCTCTACCAATTGTCTCAACGTAAGTTCAGCAAGCTTTCTGGGATGTTTTGTTACCTTCTGGCCCAAAGAAGTCATTAGCAGCCCCAGGTGGGATACATAACAGTGAATACATTTCATGGAATTTCTCCCCCAATTATTCTTTCTTGATTCATTCACTTAGCATGTTTTTCAACTCCTTAACATCTGACCACACTTGCCTTTCCAGGCTCATCTCCTGCCACTCCTTCCTTTTCCACAAACCTACTATATTCAAGTCACTCCAGACAGCTTGCAATCCCTGGAAGAGTGATGCTCTTCCATATCTCCTCACCTTGACTAATGCTATTCCCAAGGTCTTGAATGCGTGTCTTCCTTTCATCATGTAAAGAAAGGTGGGACCGGTACCAATTTCACTTCTGCAAAACTTGTCCAACTCCCTGAGCTGGCCTTATGCTTCTTTTATAGTCATTGCTTCCTACTCTATTTTCCCACAGCATTTGGTTTAAAATGTTTTGTTTGGATTTATGCTGGGTTCTGTATAGTTCTGTATCTCAGACTCCATTGTATAAAATCCTCAGGGCAGGCATCATTTCCTATAGTTATTTCTATATTTCCTATATTCAGCTTTTATTCTTCAAGGGCTGACACATGCTGCTTAATAAACGTTTGCAATTTGAATGGAATACATTCCCATAAATTATATGTTCCTGTTCTCTGTACCCCATTTTAAGCGTCCTGAGTTGTTTCTTATGTATGTGGCACGTCACAAATGCTAAGTTGGCCTTAGCTTGGCTCAGCAACCACCCTCTTCCATCTCTGATGCCTCTGGAGTAACTCTCATTCCCAAATACTTACTATTAATACTCTATGGCATTCCATAAAGCCAGTGAGATATTCCACAAACATTTTTTGATTATTAAGAAAAATTATAATTCCCTTGGCTAAGGCTTCCAACAAAATTCAAGACAAGAGAATCATTAAGATCAATTACTGTACAACATAATGAGGACCAGCCTTTGTCAACCTTTGGTTGTGTATAAGGGCCTAGCACGTAAAACCCTGACATTATCCTTACCTATTATTTTTGTGTGGTTTAGAGGTGCCCGTCTCAAGCTACTCTGATAATAATGCTGCCCTTCATTGAGCATATTGTATGAGTAGATACTGTGTTGATGGCCTAACTTGTATCATTTCATGTGTTCCTTATAGCAATCCTAAAAATCTATTTTCAAGATTAAAAAATCCTGAGGCTTAGAGAGGTAAAGTAACTTGTCCAAAGTCATGTAACTAGTAGACGGTGGAGCTGATACTCCCAATAAATGATCGTGTAGATTTTGAGTTATCATTTCCGGTGACAAGTAAATCATTATGTCATTTGAAAACAACTTTTTGAGGGTTAGGGCTTTAAAAAAATATTGAACTGAAATACGTAGCTTTCAGCTCTTGGTCATAGTTCTGCATTCTAAATAGATTATGTGTAAAGGTCTAATTCTTACTTCTTATGATAGCCTTATTAATATTTAAAGGCCGTTGCTATTTTTTCAATTAAGTTTTTTTTTAGACCTAATATCATCAGCTCTTTCAGCTGTTCCTCATGTGACTTGGCCTCCTCAGATCTCACACCCTCTGGGTTACTCTCCCTTGGACAAGCTCCAGTTGTGTCAATCAGTATCCCTCTTAAGACTCGACGAAGCCCAGAGCTGAACACAATGCCCCAGATGTTTTCTAACTAGCACAGACTGAAGTGAAACTATCACCTCCTTTGTTCAGATACTTTACTTCTATTAATGTAGTCTGAAATTGCATTATGTTTCCTGTCAACTAAGAACTTATTTGTTCACTTTTTACATTGCTGTCAACTAAAACCCTAAGTGGTTTTTTTCACATGAATTATGAAATTTATGAATAGGAAAGCAATTTATAGACTATAAACTACTACACTAATATTATTTATTAATAGTAGCATCAATGGAAGATTTGACCTACATTTAAAGCAAAAATGTTCACAGAATAAATTTTAATTGGTGGATATTCTTACTTCCTTCTAAAAATCTCCATACCATTTTTTAAAAAACAGGTTAAGCTAATCTGCCTGCAAATAGTAGAGAAAAATCTCTGTGAGTAGGAGCTTTAACACCCATGAACTCTAATATTTCTAAAACACTCCTGTGCTCAACATCAACCTAGAAACCAGGCAACACAATTTTTATTATATAGGCTGCTCTGGACAGCTACCGTGACGTCAGAATGTTCATCCTTAGGGCAGAGTCTCTTCATCAAATACACATATGTAAAGTATAGCGTTTGACAGCTGCTTGAAGGAAAATAGCTATCCTATTTTCAGAAAGCAGAAAGTGCCCTGCCTAAGAACTGGAATCAACTATTCATTTCAGTTCAGAGACTTTTACTAAGCACATACATAGTACGTGCACGGCATTATAGTAGGTGCTTTAAAGGATGCAAAGACAATGGGATTCCTGCCTTCAGCCTGGGAGAGGAGCCAGATATTTAGATCCATACATAGATAGACGTACACTTATCATATAAAACCATTATTAATAAGCCCACTTTCATATTTACTCAACATTCTATGGAATAATAAAGATCACTTAGGAACAAGATCGATTATCTTTCAGTTACCTGGAATTTTCAGTTAATTTAGGTAGGCTTCAAGTTTTCCATATATCCAGTAATAACACAGAGGTACCTGTACTGAGACATTTGCTCATTAATTCATCCAACAAACACATCAAATTCAGGAAACTCTAGTAATTGGGCCTAGCTAGGGTTAATGTATTTACGGGGAATGAGAACCAGTAAGGCTATGCTGGAAGGCAGGGACCGGATGTAATGGGCCTTGTATGTTAAAGTGGAGCATATGTTGTATTTGTCTAGCCGCTACCCTTCTCCAAACTCTCCTGGTAACAGAACTCTCTTCCAGGAGAGGACCCTCTCCCCGTGGCTGGGAGAGACAGAATGACCTGAGCTCCTCCATTCCTCACCCAGATACAAGGGTGGGCACATGAGCAAGGCCTAGGCAGTCAGAGGACACTCTCCCTCAGACCTCAGCAATTGGTACAGGGCAGGCAGGTGAACCAAGTCAGGCTAATCAGGGTGCTGTCCTGGGCTTTTCTGTTAGAGCTTTCCAGAGGGGTAGCTAGACCATCCATGATGGAAGTGGAGGTTCAGGGAGAGGGAGGCTTTTCAGTACCATCTTGATGCCAAATGGAGACAGTCTGAGAAAAAACCAAGATAGAGCCCTGATGACATCACTTGCCACCGAATGAAGCCAGGTCTGCTCCTGGATTTCATAGTATGTCAGCTAGTAATTCCCATTTATTGTTTAGGTTAGTTTGAATTGGGTTTTGTTGTTTACAATCAACTTGATTCTAACGAAAAAACTCATGTTATCATAAAGAATTTGATATCATGACATTCATATCAAAATCTATAAGTATTATATATGTATATTTGGCATATGTGTATATGTATGTATACAATACATATATGCATACTTATTTCTCTCTCTCTCCTCCCCTGCCCGCCCCCCCCAGTGTCATACAGGCTCTAATACTGTGTTCAGTTTGCTGATCTAAACTTAATTCAATTTCATCTTCAGCAAGGCACAGTCTCTGTCTCTGTATTCTATCTGTAAAATAGATATTATATTATAGCTGAGATAGGGAATTTTAATAGAGCCTATTGGTGCTGAGTGGTTATTTAACATATACTGGTGACCTGTTGAAAGTAGGCTTATGAGGCTTCCACACACCCATGCCTTAATTGTGGCAAACTCCACTGTTTCTTTAGCTTCTAATTTTGGATGAATATCCAAAATCTGAAATTTACTATTCAGAGCTCTATTCACTAAAATAGAGAACACTGCAATCTTAAACCTCACTTCAAAACTGTTCTTCACAAAATTTTAGGATGTATCAAAATAAGTTATGTCTGAAGTAAATGTTCTAATTTTAGAACCAATTTAGAAACCACTGTAATGTAGAATAATTTCCAGTACACTTACTGGAAAATACATATTCCAAAAGAAGGAAGTAATTTGCAAGTTTTTTTTTTTTTCTGACTGAACAAGGCCTCTAAAAACAAATACTCATCTATAATGCATGGAGTTTATTTTAAAGCAAAAATTGTGTCACATTCTGCTGTGACTAAATAATTATATTTTCTACTTTCTTCTTCCTTCTCTCCAGATCTAGTAATATTTGAATTGATCCACAGAAAAATTACACTGAATTTTTTCAACAATTTAATAAAATACAATAATAGCATTAATATTGTAGATGGCCTACACATACAAACCAATCTACCTGGAATAATTTGACTGGTTAAATTAGTCCAATTTCTTATTTTAAAAGAAGTAATCAAGCAACCAGTATCATTATTGTTTGACTGACTGATCAAACTGGGCTTTGCATGTGGTACCCAGAACAGACCTGAAGCATCAGAAAAGATGCAAGCTTTGCTGGGCCTCATACATCCAAAGTTGAAACTTAGTCCTGTGAAGATGTTTGATACCTACAGCAAACAGGCATCAAAATTCAAATATTTGCTTTGTTTCAGTACTTTAACAAATCATGGCTATACAAACTCCATGTAGAATTGGGTCAAAACAAATTGAGCTTAGGAGGTTTGTTAATTCTTTGCCTATATAATACAATATACACTTTCAAATGTTAAATATTCAATAAGTGCAGTTTTTTGTAATGCCAAATGTCTGTGTGTGTATGTGTTTGCATAGACACAACTAATAAAAATAAGAATTAAGAACAAACTAGAAATCATTTTGTCTTTTGATACCTAAACTACATCCCTGGCTGTATATTAAAAGTAGCTGAGAAACTTCAAAAAAAATACCCATGCCACCTCAAGAGATCCTGATTTATATAGCCTGGGACAGGGTCCACACAGTTTTTAAAGCTTCTTGGGTGATTCTAATATGCAGCTAATTTTGAGAATGGTCTAAACCTTTCTAACCCTTAAAGTATTACTTACAGAGAAAGTGTTATTTAGCACATCAGGGGTTGAACACTCAAAAGCCACCAAGGCATCACATAGGTAAACCAGTCTGGGTGGAATGTGAGAGGAGCTGTGAGGACTATGGCAAAACAGGAGAGACTCAATCTGAAGGCAACATCCACTGCTTAGCTCCTGACACTTGTCACATAGGAATACAGGCAGTACTTTCAGATCTTCTGTTCTTCTTAAAAAAGAAAGAAATTCCGGGTATTTTTATGGTGAAATTTCCCTTCTTTTAAAGCAGCCAAACAAAACATATCTGTGTGTCACCAATTTTCTATTCCGGTTTAATTCTCTTTTGCATGTAAATATACTCTTGTTATATGGTTGTGGATGGTTTCAAAATTTGCCCTTGTTTTAAGTTCATTGTAATTAAATAATTAATTATTCATTTATCTCTCTACCAAGTATTTCTTCCTAAGTGGATCAAGGATTTCTAATTTATTTAATTTTTATTGAGGTATAATTGCCATGCAACATTATATTAGTTTCAGGTGTACAATATAATGATTTGACATTTGTATGTACTGTGAAATGATCACCACAATAAGTCTAGTTAACATCCATCACCATATGTAGTTATAGAATTGGATCAAGGATTTCTAGCTATGACTTTGTATAACATAAGCATATGATGAATCTGTTACTCTTTAGATCTTGTGTAGTTAAAATACAAAATTTGTCTATGATACACTTTTTCCCATGTTATTAATGGCATAATTTTATCTTCCTCTATTCTTGTCCCCCCTCCCCAACCAATAGTAAATCCGATGTGTGATACCAGAATTCTTTCTTCAATTTCAACTGCACTAATTTGTTATACACATCACTTAATATTTTTCATTTGTAGTCTTTCTTTTTGGGACAAACAAATGTTATCTCTGGCCACTTGTATTGTATCAATAAAGTTTAGTTCCTTCTAAAGAACACCACATTTTCTTATTCTACTGTATCCAGTAACACCACTTAGCTTCACTGTTGCTAATACGTGCACACATACATGAATGAAAGCAGCTTCTTTATCTTTCCTTAGAAATCTAAAAATCTTATATCAATACCCATAAATAGTTACACAAATACTAATAAACTTATGTTTACATAAGGTGGATGAAGTACTTTGAACCCTTCCCATAAGAGCCCTGAGGTTCTCATTTCCTACCAAAGCAGCCAAACATGGAGGTGACAGGTTTGTGAGTGGATTTGCTGAGAAACTCCATCCCCATTATAAGCCATGAAGATAAGAACTGACACAAAAACTTCCTCCATGAATTATGAGTAAAAAAACCTATTCAAAGTTTTAAAATTTTCAGCATCTATTTGAGGCCTACAATTACTGTATAGAAGTTTGGGAAATTGTACCAAGACTGAGGGAATGGCACAAAATGAACTGATAGCCGAAGATGTGATTTATTTGTGAAAGATTCTGTCTTTTGAGTATGCCCTTAACAGAGATTAAAGTTTTTGTTTGGGATTAGTTAAGGTTTTGATCTGAATTAGGGTCTCTTGAAAAGAATAGAGTGATCTTGAAGACCTCCTTGTATCAATGCAGGCTTAAACAAAACAATTAGAAAATATCCAAATGTCCAGAGTAGATGATAATTAATGATACGTAACTTAATAGTGATAAATACTATGAATAGTTATAAATAGGTATAAATTCAACCAATTCATGATTAATTCATAAAGGTGACTCCTGTTGATAGAACAGGAGAACTAAATAAACTTTTCTGTGGAACTCCACCATTTGTGGAACTCACCATTTCACTTAGAGGAAGGAGGCCATAAGCTACTTGGAATATGAACTTGTTGAAGTGCAACATTTTCCTCATTCTACTATGGCAGAAAAAAAATCATAGAACTTGAAGTTTTCAATATGATCATTTGTGTATATGAACATACATGTATGCATGCATATGTCACACAAATGTTATATGTGTGAATATGTAACATACATATACCCATATGTGGCTTCCTTTCTTTCTCTTTCCTTTTCTATTTCCTTCCTCCCTTCCTTCCTTTCTTCTTGGTAATGAAGAAATAAATAAACATTCAGTGCTGTAATACAGTCAACTTTTGTGAGAAGAAAACATTTAATCAATAATTAGTATTTACTGAAGTTTTACCTAAAGTTATCATTTAAAAACATAACAATTTTATTTTTTTGCAGGAAAGGAGGATGCAGGAAGTATGGGCTATTCAAATATTTTATGTACTATATTTGAATACAGTACATACTATGACCCTCTCTAGCTGTTTTTCATAGACTCATAGAAAGCCAGACCTGGAAGAAACCTAAGATAGCATATAAATTAAATTCCTCATTTTATAGATGAGAAGACTGAAGCTCTTACTAGTTAAGTATCTTCCACAAACAACCAGGATTTAAACTCAGGTTTTCTGACTCTAAGTCAGTAGCTCTTTCAGCTCTACCAAACAGTCAATTTAAACAAAACAAAACAAAAACTCTGAGTCCACAATTCTCAGCATAAGGTTAATTAAAAAGAAAAAAAGATCCTTTTCATTTGGTGACAAAGTCAGCCAGAGTAGTAACATACAGTTAAAGAGAATATATTTTTGTTCATTTGTTTAAATTTTCCATCAGTAGTTTTAATACAATATATATCATTTAACCCATAATTCCCACCATAATAAAGCAAGAGTGGCACTGGGCAAATATTGTTCTTGCTCAAAATGATTAGCTATAGTCAGGTAAGTTAGTTCTGATGTTCAAGTTCGTTGCTACAAAGTAGGTTAGACTGGAATATTGAATGCTGTGTTATAAAGAACTGTGGATAGAACACATATTTGGCATTAGCAAACTCTAAGTTCTGATCCTACCAGGTACTTACCAACTGGGTGACCTTGGGAAATGTAAACTTTCTGAGCTTTGGTTTCCTCATTAAATTGGGTATATTAGCATATATCTTAGAGGTTTCCTCTGAGTATTAAATAAGATGATGTGCCCAAAGTGCCTGGCTCTGATGCTCACTAAAGTTCAATACTTCATCTGTGAAATTTTAACAGCAATTGATAAGAAGGTGGTTGATGAACTTTCTGGGGTTATACTGAGATGACTGGTTGATGTCTGAAACTACTTGGAAGATTGGACACCCATAAAAGAATACCTGCTTATTTTTAAGTTTTGTTTCACATAAGACGTGGTTCTAGGTCTACTGGTCATTTGGAAGGCTTTTTTGTACTCATTGTTAGCTTACAGTTTCCAAGGTAAACTTTATCTTCCGTTCATTTCCCTAGTCTGAATCATAAGGTGGTTATTAAATGCTTGTTGAATGAATGTCATCGAGCTTTCCATTAGGCATGTGCTTAGTGCATATATTCACACACAGGAGCACGTGTGAATGTAAACTCAGGGACAGACTCTTGGCCCATTTTGTTCACAGCTCTACCCCCAGTGCTTATAGCAGTGCTTGGCACATAGTGAGTGTTCAAAAAATATTTGTTGAATAAATCAATAAAAGTGTATGTGTCTACCATCCCATTTTAGGCACTATAGGAAGTAAGCTATTAATGGTTCCTGTTTTTTAAAAGCACTTGCTTCAAACACATGAAAGGATGCTCAACATCACTAATCATTAGAGAAATGCAAATAAAAAACTACAATCAGGTATCACCTCACACCGGTCAGAACGGCCATCATCAAAAAATCTACAAACAATAAATGCTGGAGAGGGTGTAGAGAAAAGGGAATCCTCTTGCACTGTTGGTGGGAATGTAAATTGTCACAGCCACTGTGGAGAACAGTATGGAGATTCCTTAAAAAACTAAAAACAGAGCTACCATACAACACAGCAATCCCACTACTGGGCATACACCCTGAGAAAACCATACTTCAGAAAGAGTCATGTACCACAATGTTCACTGCAGCACTATTTACAATAGCCAGGACATGGAAGCAACCTAAGTGTCCATCGACAGAAGAATGGATAAAGAAGATGTGGCACATATATACAATGGAATATTACTCAGCCATAAAAAGAAATGAAATCGAGTTATTTGTAGTGAGGTGGATGGACCTAGAGTCTGTCCTACAGAGTGAAGTAAGTCAGAAAGAGAAAAACAAATACCGTATGCTAACTCATATATATGGAATCTAAAAAAAAAATGGTTCTGATGAACCTAGGGGCAGGACAGGAATAAAGACACAGACGTAGAGAATGCACTTGAGGACACGGGGTGGGGAAAGGGTAATCTGGATGAAGTGAGAGAGTAGCATTGACACATATACACTACCAAATGTAAAATAGCTAGTGGGAAGCAGCTGCATAGCACAGGGAGATCAGCTCTGTGCTATGTGACCACCTAGAGGGGTGGGAAAGGGAGGGTGGGAGGGAGATGCAAGAGGGAGGGGATATGGGGATATATGTATACATATAGTTGATTCACTTTGTTATACAGCAGAAACTAACACACCATTGTAAAGTAATTATACTCCAATAACGATGTTAAAAAAAAAGATTAAAAAAAAGCACTTGCTTACACCAATGCAACCAATGAAAGATTAAGAAACAGCAGAACAATTGCAAAAATTGTCTGTACTTCTGTTCAAGTATTCAAATTTGTATACTGTTTTTAGCTTGTACCATTAGGATAGAAAAAGTGAGATCATTTCTAAAACTAAACTAAAGTTTAAAATTCTGTTCTTAAAGACTTTCTGAAAAGAAATGACACCACATGTCCTTACTGTCATATCAAAAAGTTGGTTCTGCATGTTTGTGACCTTTCCTAAGTTCATAAACAATAAGTAAGAAATGTTATTCAAGTTTTGCTTGGTTTACATGTTTGTCTCCCCTGTTTAACTGCAAGTTCATTGAGATTAGGGACTGTGACTAGTTTGTGTCTGTATCTTCATTACCTAACACTGTCTGACATATACGTAGGTGCTCAAAAAATGCTTGAAGGAGGATGATGTTACCTAAGTGCCAAAACCTATATTTGTGAATGCAGTTTTTAATGTCTCTCTTACCTTTTCTTCACTTGCCCTCTAAAGTCAAGATCATTTTTCTTTTAATACATAACTACTTTTGGACTGCATTTGGTCATTTTATGACAACTGAAATAGATGAATGCACAGAGAGAGCATCTATAATAAGGACAGGATTCTTCTGAGTGACCAGAGCATCATGTTGCCATCAAGTGTACAGTGGAGAGGACTAGCAGGCTCCCTTTCCAGTTCTTCTCTTACTCTGTGCCAACGGGGCCCTTGGTCTTATCGGTATCCAATAATCAGCCCGATTACAGCTAGCCCTGGGAGACATGACAGAAAGAGAGTCCTCATCTCGCATTAATTGCTCCTATTGAAACTATGCCACATCTCTCCAAGCTAGATGTTGCTTAGTATCCCTTTGATATGATAATGACATGCTTCTTAGCAGATGAATATGCAAATTAAAAGCAGTAATTTGGTGGCATGCACCTGCTGACACTGCACGGCTATGCTTATGTGCTCTGCTGTAACACTGCAGCCACACAAAAGCATCACAGAGGTAAAATTAAATTCTAATGTCGTATATATTAAACAGATGCTTCCACTTTTCTTTGTATATCTACTTCTACAGATTTTGCCATTGGAATCTCAGTTCTCTTCATGCAATTAATGGACATTGATGTGTCATACACACAAGCATACTCAGTGCCATTTAAGGGGGCTGATTTTAAAGAGGTGGCTTACATATATGCACATTAGAATATGAACGTTTCTTCTTCATAGCATAGAAGCTGATGACTTTACTTTTGTTGCACAAAGACCCTATTTATACATGGAATGCATTCTTGGGCTGCAAAGCCGAAAATCATGTTTCTATAGCAAAGATGTGCACTGAAATATACGGTTACTTTATATCGCCTAAAAAGGATTCCAAAATGACTTGAAGAGGCTAGCAGAATACCCAGAATCAATACACTAAATTTCTCTGCTTCATGAGGCTAGCTGCAATGAATGAGAAAGCCTAAATGGTGATTGCTTAGATGTGACCTGTAATTACCCTGGGAACCTGAAGGTCTTTATCAATGTGTCATGTGCATGTGGCTTAACCAGTCAGAATTAAACATTCTTAAGACAGAATTTTATAAGGGATGCTACTTCTCTGGTTTTGTTTTCCCTACCCTTAAGCCCAGGTAGCATTCACACAGTTATACACACACACACACACACACACACACACACACACACACACACACACACATATGACAGTAGCTGGACTGATTGGGATTCAACTGTTTAATGATACACACACAGATTAAACACATATTTCTTTACAATGAGCATTTTATACTATGAATTTAATGATTATATATTATATTAAGTGAATAGACTCCAATTTAATTCAATATCTCCCTATTGTTGGACATCTAGGTTTTTCCCAATTTTCCAATTATATACATAATACCACAATGAACATCTTCAAAACATATAGCATTTTCCTTCCTTTTGTTTATTTCCCTAGAGTAATCTTCCAGAAGAAAGTTTACTAGATCTAAAAATGACACCACTTTTAAGATTAAAAAAATCTCTGGGAAACTATTTGTTTTATTTCACAATGTTATGGTTTTTGGAAACTTAGCAAGAGGGACATTTTTATGATTACATGATTGGAGACACAATTTTCAATTTCCTTATACAGGCATGTTACATGTCGCCATCTGTGTTGATTTAGACCTACTTTGTATATTTTTGTAGAAATCGTCTAGTAATCTCTCTATAATTAACTGGAGACTTCTATGAATTAGCTTCATTTTATAGTCCCTGGCCATTCTAAAAATATTTCTACAGTTCTAGCTAGTTATTTACAGAACTACAAAACAGCTTCATATATATATATATATACATATATCTGAAGTTTTACATATGGATGAAGTGATTCATTACTGCTTAATAATGCTGCTAAATATCTAAGAGTAAATACTACAGAGAAATACAAGTCTTCTCTTAACCTTTCAATCTTATGCTGTATATAGTTTATTAAACTGAGGAATAAGAGATTCAAGGTTATTTCTAATTACATAAAAAGTCCTATTACTGGTGAGTTTTGTGGAAATTAGTATCTGCTACATTTATACACAAATTAACTTTTTACCACGAGGAATTATATTCTTAAAATTTCAACTGTAGTCCTTGAAAAATACGTAAAGTGTGTGTGGTAGGAAGAAGGTCAAAATTTGTGGTAATTTTCAAAATTTCATTTTCATTTGTATTGTTAAATAAATGACTAGTTTTGTTAGATCATTTATAGATTTTTCAAGACTTCTATTTTAATTATTTAACAGCCACATCATCAACAAAATTTAACTTTTCAACAAAATAAAAAGTGTTTGCAATGACTTTGGATAATCTTGAAAAGAAGTGGGAAGCCATTTTACTCTTTTCTGCCTCATTTCAGCCTTTGAAATTGCTGTAACTTTCTTTAATACTGCTTTGAAGAGAAGGATATAAATTCTGAAACCCAGCTTTTCCTAATACTGGAATGTTCACTGTACTGGAAACCAGGAGACTCAGGTTTTAGATACAACTCTGATATAATAATCTGGGCAAGCATGTTATTTAACTTTTCTGGGCCTCAAATTTTCACTGAAAGTAGTCATTAGTTTAACAAATATTAACTGAATACCTACTGTGTGCTAGGAACTGTTCAAGGTGACGGAGATATAGCAGGGAATAAAATAAGAGCCCTCTCTTATGGAGCTTACATTCTAGTATGTGTAAGGTATATAATAACAACTAAGCACACTTAGTATGAGGTGCCTGGAGCTCAGTCACTTTATGGTGCTCCACATTCCTCCATCTTCTCTGTCCTCCACCAGCAAGCCTTCAGATTGACTCCTCTAAGGCCAAGCTCTGATTAGAGGTATATTTAAAATAAAAATAGAAATAGAAAACATGAACAGACCAATTACAGGTACTGAAATTGAATCAGTAATTTAAAAACTCCCAACAAACCAGTGTCCAGGACCAGATTACTTCGCTGGTGAATTCTACAAAACATTCAGAGAAGAGTTAACAGCTATCCTTCTGAAACTATTCCAAAAAATTGCAGAGGAAGGAACACTTCTGAACTCATTCTATTATGGCCACAATCACCCTGATACCCAAACCAGACAGAGATACCACAAAAAAGAAAATTATAGGCCAATAACATGGATGAACATAATGCAAAAATCCTCAACAAAATACTAGCAAACCGAATGCAACAATACATTAAAAGGATCATACACCATGATCAAGTGAGATTTATTCCAGGAAGTCAAGGATTTTTCAATATCCACAAATCAATCAATGTGATACACCACATTAACAAACTGAAGAATAAAAACCATATGATCCAAGATGTGATGAACTGAGACAGTGGCATGGACATATATACACTACCAAACATAGGGTGGATAGCTAGTGGGAAGCAGCCGCATAGCACAGGGAGATCAGCTAGGTGTTTTGTGACCACCTAGAGGGGTGGGATAGGGAGGGTGGGAGGGAGGGAGACGCAAGAGGGAAGAGATATGGGAACATATGCATATGTATAACTGATTCACTTTGTTGTAAAGCAGAAACTAACACACCATTGTAAAGCAATTATACTCCAATAAAGATGTTTAAAAATAAATAAATAAATACAATTATGTTGGAACAAAAAAATAAAGGAGGGGATATGGGGATATATATATATATATATATGTATAACTGATGCACTGTTATACAGCGGAAACTAACACAACATTGTAAAGCAATTATACTCCAATAAAGATGTTAAAAAAAAACATATGATCATCTCAATAGATGCAGAAAGAGCTTTTGATAAAATTCAACATCCATTTATGATAAAAACTCTCCAGAAAGTGGGCATAGAGGGAACATACCTCAACAAAATAAAGGCCATATATGACAAACCTACAGCTAATACCATACTCAACAGTGAAAAGCTGAAAGCATTCCCTCTACGATCAGGAACAAGACAAGGATGACCACTCTCACCACTTTTATTCAGCATAGTTTTGGAAGTCCTAGCCACAGCAGTCAGAGAAGAGAAGGAAATAAAAGGAATCCAAATTGGAAAAGAAGTAAAATTGTGTCACTGTTTGCAGATGACATGATACTATACATAGAAGATTCTAAAGATGCTACCAGAAAACTACTAGAGCTCATCAATGAATTCAGTGAAGTTGCAGGATACAAAATTAATATATAGAAATCTGTTGCATTTCTATACACTAACAATGAAATATCAGAAAGAGAAATTAAGGAATCAATCCCATTTACCATTGCATCAAAAATAAGCAAATACCTAGGAATAACCCTACCTAAGGAGGCAAAAGACCTGTACTCCAAAAACTACAAGATGCTGATGAAAGAAATTGAAGACAACATAACAGATGGAAGATATACCGTGTTCTTGGATTGGAAGAATCAGTATTGTTAAAATGACTATACTACCCAAGGCAATCTACAGCTTCAATGCAATCCCATATCAAATTACTAATGGCATTTTTCACAGAACTGGAACAAAAATTTAAAAATTTGTATGGAAACACAAAATACCCTGAATAACCTACATAATCTTGAGAAAGAAGGACAGAGCTAGAGGAATCATGCTCCTTGACTTCAGACTATATTACAAAGCTACAGTAATCGAAACATATGGTACTGGCATAAAAACAGACACATAGATCAATGGAACAGGATAGAAAGCCCAGAAATAAACCCACACACTTAAGGTCAATTAATCTACAACAAAAGAGGCAAGACTATACAATGGAGAAAAGACAGTCTCTTCAATAAGTGGTGCTGGAAAAACTGGACAGCTACATGTAAAATAAAGAAATTTGAACATTCTTTAACACCATATACAAAAATAAACTAAAAATGGATTAAAGACCTAAATCTAAGACCAGATACTATAAAACTCCTAGAAGAAAACTTAGGCAGAACACTCTTTGACATAAATCGCAGCAATATTTTTTTGGATCCATCTCCTAGAGTAATGGAAACAAAAGCAAAAATAAACAAATGGGACCTAATTAAATTTAAAAGCTTTTGCACAGCAAAGGAAACTATAAACAGAAGTAAAAGACAATCTATGGAATGGGAAGAAATATTTGCATACAATGTGACTGACAAAGGCTTAATTTCTAAAATATACAAACAGCATATTCAGCTCAGTATCCAAAAAACAAACAACCCAATCAAAAAATGTGCAGAAGTCCTAAATAGACATTTCTCCAAAGAAGAAATACAGATGGCCAATAGGCACATGAAAAGATGCTCAACATTGCTAATTATTAGAGAAATGCAAATCGAAACTATGAGGTACCATCTCACACTGGTCAGAATGGCCATCATTAAAACGTCTGTAAATAATAAGTGCTGGAGAGGGTGTGGAGAAACGGAAACCCTCCTACACTGTTTGTGGGAATGTAAGTTGGTGTAGCCACTATGGAGAACAATATGGAGGTTCCTTACAAGAACTAAAAATAGAGTTACCATATGACCCAACAATCCCAATCCTGGGCATATATCCAGAAAAGATGAAAACCCTAATTCAAAAAGATACATACACCCCAATGTTCCTTGCAGCACTATTTACAATAGCCAAGACATGGACGCAGCGTAGATGTCCATCGACAGATAAATGGATAAAGAAGATGTGGTATATACATATTGGTACAATGGAATATAACTCAGCCACACAAAAGAATGAAATGATGCTGTTTGCAGTAACATGGATGGACTTGGAGATTGTCATATTAAGTGAAGTAAGTCAGAAAAGACAAATACCATATGATATCACTTATATGTGGAATCTTAAAAAAAAATGATACAAATGAAATTATATATAAAACAGAAATAGACCCACAGACATAGAAAACAAATTTAGGATTACCAAAGGAGAAAGGCAGAGGGAGAGATAAATTAGGAGTTTGGGATTAACAGATACACACTACTATATATAAAATAGATAAACAGCAAGGACCTACTGTATAGCACAGGGAACTATAGTCAATATCTCGTAATAACCTATAATGGAAAAGAATCTGAAAGAGTATAGGTATATATGTGTGTGTATGTGTGTATAACTGAATCAGTTTGTTGTACACCTGAAACACTGTAAATCAACTATACTTCAATAAAAAAATAAAATAAATACACTCACTATTTGAAAGCTGTTATTTCTCCTATAATAAAAAAAAATCCTTTCTTCTCAATTTCTTCCTATAGCTGCCAATTTATTTCTCTGCTGCCCTTTTTGTTTTTCAAGAAAAAGTGTTCGAAAGAGTTCCTGTACTTATTGTCTCTGGTTCATCTTATCCCAATTTCTTTTGGACATAATATCACCTTAAACAAGCTTTTGTTTCCACCATTCTGCCCAAATCGCTCATTGTTAATGTCACAAATGACCTCCACATTGCTAAAGTCAATGGTTGGGTCTCAGCCCTTTCCTTCCTCTTCTCCTTGCTACTACATCCTGCTACTATTACTATTAAGTGTAGTAATAATCATAGCTGTTATGGTATATTTGAAAGTCGTTAAAAGAGCAGATCCTAAGAGTTCTCATCAAAAAAAACCATTTTTGGGGGGTAACTATACGAGATGATGACTGTTAACTAAACTTACTTGTGGTAATCATTTCACAATATAGGTAGGTCAAGTCATTATGCTGTAGACCTTAAACTTATAGAGTGCTGTATGTCAATTATATCTCAATAAAACTGGAAGTGAAAAATAATAAAAATGTCCAATGTTAAAAAAAATCGTAGCTGGCATTTATTGGGCACTTATTCTAAGTGTGTTAAACATAGACACTTTCGCTTCACGATAACATATGAAATCAGAGCCATTATAATACCCTTTTTACATATGGAGAAGGAGACACAGAGAGGTGTAGTGACTTTTTCAAGATCACATAGCAAATAAATGTGAGAGCTGGATTTGAATCTGGCAGAATGGCTTCAGAGCCGTTATCTTAGCCATTACATTATACTGACTCACTAGCATCTGACTCAGTTGATTGCTTCCTCCTCCTTAAAACACTTTCTTCATTTGGCTTTCAGGACACTATGCTTCCCTGGATTTTTTCCCTATCTTCATGACTGCTCCTTCCCATTCTCCTTGCCTGTTCCTCCTTCTAGCTTTCCTAAATATTAACATTGGAGTGCCCCAGAGCTAAGTCCTTAAATGTTCTCTCTTTATTCACCTCCTTGGTGATCTCATAACATTTCTCATGACAAAGTGACATGTGAATTCTGACAACTCCCAAAGTTTTACCTCCAAACCAGTATTTTCACTGAAAGCCAGACTCGAGTATCCAAATGTCTACTTGACATCTCCACATTGACAGATAAGTATCTCAAACTTAACAAAATTGAACCAAACCCCTTATGTCTCCCAACCACCTCCATAAACCAGTTTCCCTTCTCAGTTAAGGAAAACTCCATTCTCAGGAGTTGCTTAGGCTCAAAATTTTGGAGTCTTCCTTCACGCTGCTCTTTTTCTCACACCCCTATCTTGTCCATCAGCAAATCTTGTTGGCTCTAGCTTCAACATATGTTCAGAATTCAACTATTTTCACTCCCTCCCCACCCACTCCTGCCACCATCCTGCTCCAAGCCATGGTCAATTCTCCCTGGATTATTGCAGTGAACTCCTAAGTACTCTCCCTACTTCTGCTCTTGTCCCTTGACAGTCCAGCCAACCCATCAACCAGAGTTATCTTGCTAGAATGGAACTAAGACCATGTCACCCCTCTAAACCCTCTAATGGCTTCTCATTTCACTCAGATCAAAACCCAAAGCCATTACAATTGTCTACAAGGTCCCCCACAATCTGGCCCCCTATTATCTCTCTGACCTTATCTATTTTATTACTTGCTCACTCTGATCCAGCCCCACAGGGTTTCTTGTTCTTCCTTAGATATGCCAGGCATCCTTGGGCCTCTGTGCCTTTGCACTGACTTTTTCCTCTTTCTGGAATCTTTTCCTCTCATATGTCAACACACCTTTCTTCCTACCCTCCTTTAAGAATTTGCTCAATGTCCCATTTTGGGGGAGGCCTTCCCTATTATATTTAAATTGTACCCTAACATTGCCAATTCCCTTTCCCTGCTTTATTAGTTGTCATACTATGTATTTATAAATTCTTTTTATTTCTGTTTCCCCAAGTAGAATGTTTTATGAGCTGTGAGTTTTGTCTGTTTTATATACTGTCTGTTCCTAGAACCTAGAACATTATCTGGCATGTGGTAGGAAAATTATCAGTCCATATAAGAGGAATTTCAGTGGGGGGAGAAGCTTCTGGGCTACATTTTGCCTTTTTCATGTCTTGTGAGAGAAAGTAAGTTTGTCTTCTTGATAATCTTCTTAAGAGTGAGAAAGAACCTTTTCTGAAAACTTCCAGCATAATTCTCCTTGCCTCTCATTGTCAAGAATTCTGACCAATCATTGATTGAGAGAGCAGGGCTTGAGATTACCTTTTGGTTCAATCAGACTCACCCCTAAAACTGAAGGTGGGGTCAGCTTTTCTTGAGGCATATGGGCTGTGGAGGTGGGAGCAGGGGGAGGGCAATACTGAAGAAATCAGGGTTCTAGAGGGATGAAATGCTGGAGAGGCAGCCAACAGTATTCACCACAGACATCTCAGAGTGGAAGTGCTGGCTCTAACAATATTACATTACACTGGAACTCTGCCATTAAAAAAAAATTACCAATCTGATGACTCAGAAATTATATCTCACTTCTGATTTAATTTTCATTTCTCTGAGTACTACTGAGATGGAATACATTTTTATTTGTTAATTAATCACATATGCTTCCTCTTTTTAAGATTGCCTGGTGATATTCTTTTTTTCTTTCTTTTCTTTTCTTTCTCTTTCTTTCTTTCGTTTCTTCGTTGGGTCTTCGTTGCTGCTCACGGGCTTTCTCTAGTTGTGGCGAGCGGGGGCTACTCTTCATTGTAGTGCACGGGCTTCTTATTGTGGTAGCTTCTCTTGTTGTAGAGCATGGGCTCTAGGCGCGTGGGCTTCAGTAGGTGTGGCATGTGGGCTCAGTAGTTGTGGCTCGTGGGCTCTAGAGTGCAGGCTCAGTAGTTGTGGCACACGGGCTTAGTTGCTCCACGGCATGTGGGATCTTCGGAGACCAGGGATCAAACCTGTGTCCCCTGCATTGGCAGGCGTTGCGCCACCAGGGAAGTCTCAGACTGGTGATATCCTTTGCTGATTTTTTCTATGGATTGTTTACCTTTTTCTTGTTAATTATTAGGACTTCTTTATATATCCTATATGTAATCCTTTGTTATATATATATTGCAAATATTTTCTCCCAATATACTGTTTGTCACAAATTTGTTTGTGGATTTTTATTGGATCATACATAGGTTTGAAATTTTATCAAATCTATCAATAATTTGATTTTTTAGCTTCTAGGTTTTCTCTTAACAGTGCTTGTCCTACTCCAATATTATAAAAATATTTTCCTGTATTTAACAGTTTAAAATACAATCTTTATTATATCTTAAATTTGCTTTTCTGGACTTGCCATTCTATTTCATTTATTTATCTATTTTTCTGCCCCTTAATATCACTCTTTTTAAATTTCTTAACGTGCTTTGATATTTTAGAAGGTTTAAGAAGATATTTTACCTCCATTTTTCTTTATATTATTGACTACTCTCACCTCCAGATATATTTTTAAATGAATTATCTCTTAAGTTTTTGCTTGGTATTGCACTGAATTACAGATTAATTTGAAGAGAATTGTGAGCTTTACTATACTGAGTAATTCTATCCATTGCTGAGGCAATGTTTTACTACTTTCTCCATATAAATCTTGTATATTTCTTGTTAAACTAATATCCTATATATTTTGTGGGGTTTTTCCCTTTTTGCAATTGTGAATAATATTCAAGATTTTTCTAATTGGTTATTATTGGTGTATAGGTAAACTATGAGTTTTTAAAATCTTATTACTATAGTAAATTCTTTGATCAGTTCTAGTAATTTTAGTTATTTCTTTTGGATTTTCAAAACATAAAATTATATTATTTATAAATCATATTTTTTCTCTTCCTTTCTAACATTTATAGCTCTTATTTAATATTATTAGTCCTATATTAATATATTATTATTTTTTATTGCATTGCCTAGGACAGCCACTACAATCTTAAATACTGAGACTTATTCCTGACTTTAATGGTAATACTTATAGTGTTTCATTATTGATTTTGGTGCACTGTGAGATGCAGACATAAATATTCTTTATTAAAGTGTGGAGGCTTGCCTCTATTCCTAGTTTGCTAAGAATTTTAACAAAAAATATGGTATTGAATTTTATTTTTTTTAAATTTGGAATGTATTGAGATGACCATATTGTTGTCCTTCTTTATTGTTATTAGAGTCAATGACATAAATTTCTAAATGTTAAATTATCTTTTCTTGAGACATTATTCTCTAAATATTTTCCTATGTATTTACCTAGTAATATACCACATGTTTTTATATAGTGTCTTCATTATCATTCACTTGTAAATATTTTTTATTCCTTCTTAACTCAGGAATTATTTTAAGAATTTTAAAAAGTTTACCTAGGTAGTTAGATTGTTTCTAGCCATCAGTTTGTTATTGATTTCTGATTTTGTTGAAGTCAGCACATATCTGTGTAATTTCAGTTTCTCTTTGAGATTTGTTAAGGTTATTTACTGAGGCATAATATGTGATAAATTTTTAAAAATATGTTAATGCATTTGAAATAAATGTGTATTCTCTTTTTATTGGACATGTATGCATATATAATTTGTTATATGTATTATTAAAACCCTATGTATCTTTATTATTCTTTTGTTACTTTAGTCCTCAGATTCTAAGAGAGGTGCACTAAATTCTTCCACCAAGAATATGGACTTTATATCTACTTGCATTTCTAATACTTTTTGTTTTATATATGTCAAAGCTGGATGGTTAGGTACATAAAATTTGTGACTTTTGCATCTTGACAAATGATACTGTTTAATGTGTCAAATCTTCCTCTTTGTCCAAATTAAGGATTTTGATCCCTAAATCTGATTTATATCATATTAATATTATTATTATTTTACATCTTTATCGGAGCATAATTGCTTTACGATGGTGTGTTAGTTTCTGCTTTATAACAGTGAATCAGCTATACATATACATATACACCCATATCGTCTCCCTCTTGTTTCTCTCTCCCACCCTCCCTATCCCACCCCTCTAGGTGGTCACAAAGCACCGAGCTGAACTCCCTGTGCTACGTGGCTGCTTCCCACTAGCTATCTATTTTACATTTGGTAGTGTATATATGTCCATGCCACTCTCTCACTTCATCCCAGTTTACCCTTCCCCCTCCCCATGTCCTCAAGTCCATTCTCTAGTAGGTCTGTGTCTTTATTCCCGTCTTCGATTCCATGTATATGTGTTAACATACGCTATTTGTTTTTCTCTTTCTGACTTACTTCACTCTGTATGACAGACTCCAGGTCCATCCACCTCACTACAAATATCTCAATTTCGTTTCTTTCTATGGCTGAGTAATATTCCATTGCATATATGTGCCACATCTTTATCCATTCATCTGATGATGGACACTTAGGTTGCTTCTATTTCCTGGCTATTGTAAATAAAGCTTCAATGAACATTGTGGTACATGACTCTTTTTGAATTATGGTTTTCTCAGGGTATATGCCCAGTAGTGGGATTGCTGGGTTGTATGGTAGTTCTATTTTTAGTTTTTAAAGGAATCTCCATAC
>NC_041214.2:74472814-74491030 GCF_002837175.3 Physeter macrocephalus | reverse complement strand
GCAAAAGCTTTTAAGTTTCATTAGGTCCCATTTGTTTATTTTTTTTTAAATTTCCATTTCTCTAGGAGGTGGGTCAAAAAGGATCTTGCTGTGATTTATGTCATAGAGTGTTCTGCCTATGTTTTCCTCTAAGAGTTTTATAATGTCTGGCCTTATATCTAGGTCTTTAACCCATTTTGAGTTTAATTTTGTGTATGGTATTAGGGAGTGTTCTAATTTCATACTTTTACATGTAGCTGTCCAGTTTTCCCAGCACCACTTATTGAAGAGGCTGTCTTTTCTCCATTATATATTCTTGCCTCCTTTATCAAAGATAAGGTGACCATATGTGCATGGGTTTATCTCTGGACTTTCTATCCTGTTCCAATGATCTATATTTCTGTTTTTGTGCCAGTACCATACTGTCTTGATGACTATAGCTTTGTAGTATAGTCTGAAGTCTGGGAACCTGATTCCTCCAGCTCCATGTTTCTTTCTCAAGATGTCTTTGGCTATTCTGGGTCTTTTGTGTTTCTATACAAATTGTGAAATTTTTTGTTCTGGTTCTGTGAACAATGCCACTGGTAGTTTGATAAGATTGCATTGAATCTGTAGATTGCTTTGGGTAGTATAGTCATTTTCACAATGTTGATTCTTCTAATCCAAGAACATGGTATATCTCTCCATCTGTTTGTATCATCTTTAATTTCTTTGATCAGTGTCTTATAGTTTTCTGCATACAGGTCTTTTGTCTCCCTAGGTAGGTTTATTCCTAGGTATTTTATTCTTTTTGTTGCAATGGCAAATGGGAGTGTTTCCTTAATTTTTCTTTCAGATTTTTCATCATTAGCCTATAGGAATATTAATATTATTTTAACAGATCTTTTTCTTGGTTACTTAGCATCTTTCTGATATACCTATGTCCATCGCTTTATTTTAATTATGCTGTGTCATTTTGTTTTGGAAGTGTCTCTGGGAAATAGTACATAGTTAAAGTAAAATCTGACAATCTTTACCTTTTAATAGGAGAATTAACATTTTACATTCCTTGTAATTATTAAAATGTTTGGCCATATTACCACTATTAAATATTTAACATTTAGCTTTTTAAAAAAGTAATTTCTTCTTTACTTTCTCTATTGGGGGGTGGATTTAATTGAGTTTTCTCCATTTTTTCCTTCCCCAGAGCTTTAAAAATTACATATTTGGTGTCTATTCTTTTTTTTTTTTTTTTTTTTTTTTCCACAGGCTCCGGACGCGCAGGCTCAGTGGCCATGGCTCATGGGCCCAGCCGCTCCGCAGCATGGGGGATCCTCCCAGACCGGGGCACGAACCCGCGTCCCCTGCATCGGCAGGCAGACTCTCAACCACTGCGCCACCAAGGAAGCCCTTGGTGTCTATTCTTGTATTGGTTAGCCACGAATTTTTTAACTCCTACATTTAAATGTATATAACCTTCTCCTAAGAAAAGACAATGAACCACAGCATGCTATCATTTTCCCCTTCACTGACATTGGCTTCACCTTCAATTTTTATGTTGAACTCATTTGGAGTTTGGTTCCAGATTATCAGTATTTTTAAAAGTTTAAATGTTTGTCAGGATCTATACTTAGCCATATGTCTCACTGGTTTCTCTTCTTCTCTTATTTTTGATATTTAATGTATTTCTTTCTCCTAAAGTCTTTTTTGTTTTCTTTGAGTACTTCCTTGAACGTTTCTTTCTGAATGGATTTCTTAAAATACCTTTGTTTTCTCTTCATATTTTATGCTCATTTAGTTGGATTTAGAATTCTGCATTGTTCAACTGAGAAGGTAACATTTGAGTAAAGACTTGAAGATAGTGAGGGATGGAGCTATGTAGGTATCTGGGGGAAGAGCAGTGTAAGCAAAGGCAACAGTAAGTGCAAATGCCTCACAGCAGGAGCAGGCCTGGTATGTTCCTGAAATACATGTAAGTGTGATATTTTACTTAATGTCTGTCTTTCCAATCAGCCTGTAGACCTTCTGACCATGTCTGTTTTATTTTCAGCTGTAGCCACAGCACCTTTCAAAGTATTTAGCATATAGCATTTGCTCAGTGTTGGCTGAGTGAATGAACAACCTGAAATTTAAAATGAAAGCCCTAGATCATGCCATCCGAGTTCAGTCTTACGTTTTAATATCAATAGTAGTAACAAAGAGGACATAACCATCTCCTTTACTTTACTTTTTAAAATTGAATGTTGAAAAGAATAAATTAAGTCTCTGCCACTCTGCTACCAACATACACATACACACACACATGCACACCCAGAAATCATTCTTTGAAAATGCACCTACTTCCAATAATCTGCATTTTTCACTTTTCCAACTCCCTTTCTATTAAAGACCTTCTTATTGGAGATTACATTTGCTCTCTGTAAAGTACACTTTGCTTCTCTTTAACCCAGTAATAAAATTCTGTGTAAATAAAAAAGACCTAAGATCATGCGCAAGGAGAATGAAAACTAATGTAGAAATTATTTTGCAGGGTCATTTTAGAGATCCAATATCCTGTAATGAAACAATAGGTTTGGCTTCGTATATTAGAAGGTCTCAATAAAGATCTTTATGTGATGAATGAAGAACATAGCAGGGATTTCAGATGGGCCTCATCTGATAGGCACTTGACTGTCAAAAACAAGTTTTAAAGGAAAGATGGAGAGTTGACAAATCATCAATATTCTTTCTAAAACCCATTTCTAAGCATTTATAATTCATCTCTTGAGTCTTCAGTTTATATTACATGAGGTAGAGTTTGCTAGTACTTCACGTAGTTACAATTCCAAGAACTATAAAATTCTCCTTCGGGAGCACTTACACTAAATGGATGGACCCGTGAAAAGAGTAGTTACTGCATCATTGCCTTCATAACCAATCACTAAAATCACCAGGCAAATGTTCATTTCTACGAGGTACCATTTTCCCCATGTGTGCTTATGGCAGTTTCTCTTTTAAAAAAAAAAAAAGGAAAGAAAAATATTCACAGGTTTTGTAACTACTCAATTTCAATGAAAGCAGCAGAGCCCAATTGTAGAAAAATCCCTCACAGGCAATACCAATGTATGAGTAAATTTACGAACAAAAAGTACATTTTTAAATGACATAATATCAAACAGTTTACTGTCCCCCTCCCCCAGTTCCTCATCCCCAGATCTCCTACCTTCCCATCCTCCCACCCCTTAACAGAATTTGAAATCCAGGGATGGCCTGTATGTTGGGTATCTTTAAGAAGGCTCTGTTTGTGATATTGCAGCAGTTCTGATGTGGGGTACAGATTTCGTGATCCTGGCTGGGCCAGGAGGCAGCTTGAACCCCTAGAGTCTCGACCTACAGAATCTGAGGTGGGCAGAGGAGGTGCTTCATGTAAGGAAGGAAACAGACTCAGGGGGCAGTAGGGGCGGGAGAGGTAATATCACTGTGGGCAGTGGGCCTGGTATTAGAAAAACATGTCTCTCTGGCTTGTTTCTATTTCCACACTTTTGACAAAGATGTAAGAAACATTTCACTTTCCTTTTGACTCTGAGTTTGGAAAAATAACAGCAGGAACACAGGGAAGTAGCAATTTGCATTCAACCCTGGGGAGAGATTGAGTGTGTCAGGACCTGGTGACTGGAGGACCCCTGCACCATCGCATCGTGGAGGCCAGGGCCAGCAGACGGCTCTCATGAGCGATTGTGAATGGTGATGTCAGATCTTTTGATTTTTAAAAAGAAACTGGAAATCCAAACTTTTTAAAATGTGAACTCTCCTGTCAGCTTACTTTAAAAATTATAAACACTCTGCAAGTTGATAGTGAGTCAAATGCACATATATTTGGACTAGATCCTGCACTTAGGCCACAAGTTTGCAGCCTCTGCAAGGCCAGCAATTCTGTCTCCATCTGCAGTAAGGTGAGGGTCAACTGCCCTCAACAACAGAATTATAACTGCAACAACAGAATTATAACTGCAACACTGTCTCCTTCCTTCTTCACTAACCAATACCCCCATGTATAATGTTTTGAACAGGAGACAAGAACACTGGAGACAAGAGTCCTGGACGTAGAAGGACTGAAGGAAAAAACTCCAGATTTGTTACATGGAAATATATCAAGTTCTAACACAAATAATCTCTAATTCTTGCTTTATAAACATATATCTTATTGCCTATATGTCAAATATGGCAATAAGATATACGTTTGGCCCACACTACTTTTTTTTTTTTAACATCTTTATTGGAGTATAATTGCTTTACAGTGGTGTGTGGCCATTGTAAAATATGGCCCACACTACTTTTTTTTTTTTAACATCTTTATTGGAGTATAATTGCTTTACAATGGTGTGTTAGTTTCTCCTGTATAACAAAGTGAATCAGCTATACGTATACATATATCCCCATATCTCCTCCCTCTTGCGTCTCCCTCCCTCCCCTCTAGGTCGTCACCCCCACTACTTTTAAAGCGCTGAAATTTGTCAGAGAGAGATTGTCAATGTGGTGGGATAATTTCTCTCCCTTGTTCTGTTAGGTCAAGTGTTAATCTCATAATGAAATGCCCATATTTGTGTGTTAAATTCCCGTTGCAGAAGAACAAAACAAAACTATAAAACACAGAGTCATTTAATCCAAGTGTAAAATTACAAAACCAATTGATCTGGCACTAGTATTTAGTGATTTCCAGTTACAAGAAAAGATTTTAAAACAGAAAACCCAAAGAAACTACCCTAATACTATCAAACATTAAGTAAATTTTCAATCACAGAGCATTCATTGGTTTACTGTTAGTAATTCACTAGTGGGGTGAACCATGAAACCATAATCTCTTAGGCTACTTCTTTCTGAAAAACTGGACCATTCAATTGACAGAACCATGTTTATCCAACACTATGTTAAATTCTCTTTTCATGTTTTTATTTTCTTAATACCCTTTCCTCTTGCCTATTTTCTAGGGCTTCTGCTGACATGTCAGAGCCTTGTGATTCACTGTCAATTTTCTTGGCCTGGATTTTTTTCCTCTTACCTCTTTTAAGGGGGTCTGGTGACAAGGCGGGTGGTAGACAAGGATGCAGGCGTGTTTCTTGATTTAGTCCACCCAACTTCACAGAGCTAACAGTTTTTCAGCGTGTGGCTTCCTATACACCAGTTCCATCTGACTGCTTCTTACCTGGTGCGTGATCTTCAGTTAAAAATTCCAGCAGAGTGCAACTTGTCTTTGGCAAATGAATTGTAAAAGTATGCCAGCTGCCAGATGTCTTCATTTTTTTTTTTTTTTTTTTTTGCGGTACGCGGGCCTCTCAATAAAAAATAAAAATACATACATAAAACCAATCTCTAAATACTGAAAATAAAACAAACGAACATAAATGTGTAACTCGTTGGTGACGCAATCATACAGGGAAGATCTTCCAAGTGACTTTATTATTATTGTTGTTATTTTTTTGCAGTATGTGGGCCTCTCACTGTTGGGGCCTCTCCCGTTACGGAGCACAAGCTACGGACGCGCAGGCTCAGCGGCCATGGCTCACGGGCCCAGCCGCTCTGTGGCACTTGGGATCTTCCCGGACCGGGGCACGAACCGGTGTCCCCTGCATCGGCAGGCAGATTCTCAACCACTGCGCCACCAGGAAAGCCCCCGGATGTCTTCATTTTTAAAACAACTTCAAAACTGCTTCTGGCACAGTTCCATAAGCAAAACAGGCTAAGCCGTAACTCTCCTAACCATGCTGTGAGCAAAAGAAAAGGGGGGGCTTTCCTGGTGGCGCAGTGGTTGAGAGTCCGCCTGCCGATGCAGGGGACACGGGTTCGTGCCCCGGTCCGGTAGATCCCACATGCCGCGGAGCGGCTGGGCCCGTGAGCCATGGCCGCTGAGCCTGTGCGTCCGGAGCCTGTGCTCCGCAACGGGAGAGGCCACAACAGTGAGAGGCCCGCGTACCGCAAAAAAAAAAAAAAAGAGGTGTGAGGGAAGCAGATGGAGGCAAGAGAAAAATGTATTGCCTTCACATCTTAGAAAAAGAGATAAATGAAACTAAAAACAGAATCCAGCTACCCTTATCAGTAAATGTTTAGATGAAGAGTTATCTGTGACCTATGATATGTTCAATATGTACATGAATAGTTACTTTAAACAATATAGTCATTTGAAATACTATGGTTTTTGTGAGTCCAACAAAATAATGATGATATACTTTCCTAAAAAAGAGGACTTCTGGCTCCTAAGATAATAAATAGATGTAAGCCTAGGGAAAGCTATCAAAACCCAAATAATTCTTTTTACTTCTTTTTCACCTTCGGCAATACAAAATTTTCTTGCTGTCAAAAGTAGGATTTTGAGGGACTTCCCTGGTGGTGCAGTGTTTAAGAATCTGCCTGCCAATGCAGGGGACACGGGTTCGAGCCCCGGTCCGGGAAGATCCCACATGCCACGGAGCAACTGAGCCCGTGTGCCACAACTACTGAGTCTGTTCTCTAGAGCCCACGAGCCACAACTGCTGAGCCCCCATGCCACAACCACTGAAGCCCACACACCTAGAGCCCGTGCTCTGCAACAAAGAGAAGCCACCACAGTAAGAAGCCCACACACCAATGAAGAGTAGCCCCCGCTCGCCGCAACTAGAGAAAGCCTGCGTGCAGCAACGAAGACCCAACGCAGCCAAACATAAATAAATAAATAAATTTATATATAAAAAAATTAGGATTTTGAAGTGAGAGAGTCAAAAAGAAGCTTCCAGATGTGGAGGATGGCCCTCAATTCCTATCCTGTTGTAAGTATCCTTCAAAATCTCCTAATGGATTAATTAAGCCATACTCTATAAGCGGTCAAATTTAAAGAATAAGGCACTTTGCATACATTTAGAATGACTGACATTCCTAAAAATCTGTGATATCCACATTACTTTGGAAGTAATTGCAGCCCAGAGAATGGATACAGCTTAGATGTGATACCAGTCAGAATTATTGAGAATGTAGTGACACTGAATTTGAATCTAACAACATTTATAGAACAAAAACAGATATTCACACTTGAGCCTAGAGGAAAGTCAGAATATGGCAATTTAGGATCAAGTCAAATTAATTCAAAGAGAATTATTTCAATCAGTAGCTTTCAGTAGCTCTCCTGATAGAAATGGAGACATCCTATATGAACCATACAATGGAATAAAATTAAAAGTAAACTGAGCAAGGAAAAGACATGTCAATGACTTATATTCTTCTTTCATTAAGCCCTGATTATAAACTGTGTTATCCGTCTCATATTCACAATACATAAACTTATCTTTGAGTGACTAGATGACCACACTTTGAAAGAATATGGACATGCCTGAAAAGTGATGGGGGATTATAAATATATAAGAGACACATTGCTATGAAGCCCAAGAAGGAAAATAATACCTCTTCTTTAAACCTATCAATGAGTAAAAAAAATCTCAATTTTGACTCTTAATCGAGAGGCCTTACAGAAAGGAAGTGGGCTTACAAAAATAAGTGAGAAGCACTGGTCTTAGAGGATTTACGCCACTGGTAAAAATTATGAAAAGGGAGGTTTACTTTTCTAGCTTTCAGTTCTATAGTCCATCATGCACGTTCTTCCATTAATCACATTCTCTGTGATTCTCTGTGCATGCCTTTCACCTTCCCACCTCTGTGGATGATAATAGCATAAGCTATTTTCTCTCTCTAACTATCCTTACCATTCATTCCTGTTTATTGAATTCCTGTCCATCCTTTAAGTTTTGGTTCATATGAAATCATCTCCATGACCTTTTCCCAGTTTCCTCTACCTCCATTGAAAGGAATCTCTTTCCTCTACTATTCCCATAACATTACTCTTTGATTTGTGTCTTCTAATCTGTCTCCCTATCCAGACTGTGAGCATCTTGAAGACTGAAATAGAGTCTTACATGTTTTAAACCCCAGAACACTTTGTATACCCTGCACGGTCTTACTCCTCAGTAAATGCCAGAATAATACTTGATGCCTTCTATCCTTTGGGTTAGTCAACAGTGCCCTCATCCTGCCCTCTCCCTACACAAGTTTATTACACAGTAGGCCTTTTTTATTCCTTAAGCCTAACTTCTCAGATAGATTCTATTTTTATTCCATTTGTTCTATCTGGTACACTATTAATTTGTGGGTAAACAGGCATTATAATGGATAATATGAAATGTAGCTTCCAAGTAACATAAATTGGATTTTAAAAGAAGTGAGGACCTTAATTTAAACTGCACTGGAGTAGACTAGAGGGATAAATTTTCTGGGTCTTTTAGTGCTTTTAATTTATAACAGAACAAATGCACATAGAGCTATGTATGAACACATATAGAGAAAAGTAATAGTAATAGAAAAGGAAGGAATAATAAAAAATAAACAAATGATAAAGAAAATGAACTGAAGTTTAAATGTATTATACCCAATTTGAAAACCATAAAGTATTAAAATTCCAACTCCTAAAAGTTTTTCCCCAAACTGAGAAATGTAAACTGGTTTCTTGAAACTGGTGGACTTTTTTTTTAAAGCAATCAATCCATATTTTAATTTGGCTCCAAGTTTCCCAGAAGAGCTTGAGCACATCACCCTGAAACCTCACAAAAATTGCCCAGGGATGTCTGGCCTGAGCTTCGTGAATGCTGCTCTAAGTGATGGGACTGAAGGAGAACCTTGGCAGCAGCTGGGAGAAAAAAAGACACCCAGAAATTAAAATTGAAGTTAATTACAGTACTTACAGATTTTTTCCCCAGACCTGATTCTTGACGTTCAACAAAGAAGAAAAGCTCTCAATACAACTTCAACATGACAATGCCAGCCCTACACCTAAGCCTGTTCTTGGGGGACTGAGGAGGGGGAGACTTGTAGTTGCTCATGTCATTATGGTTGTTTGGGGTCTGGAGGTAGTGAGAGTATTTCTTCATCTATGGCTAGTAATGGAAAATGGATCAAGAATTATCTCATGTGCAAATAGATGGTTTTATT
Organism: Physeter macrocephalus; assembly: GCF_002837175.3. Lineage (NCBI taxonomy): Eukaryota > Metazoa > Chordata > Mammalia > Artiodactyla > Physeteridae > Physeter > Physeter macrocephalus. Next base: position 74,482,087 of record NC_041214.2, on the reverse strand, counting down.
TTTTCCAAATACCCAGAGACGTCATTGAGTTTTATTCTCCCAGACTTTAGGGGTGCTCTGGGTTTGGGATATTGGTTCATGTGATTAGTAGTAAGCAATGCTTGTCTTAGGCACCCTCATCAGACTTTTGTTCTGTCAGTTTTTTATTGTTTAGAGTCTGATGATCCAGGTTAGGGAGGCAGCACTTAACTACCTACCAGCTGTTTGACCTGAGGCAATTTACCTGTCCTCTCTGAGCCTGTTTATCTATAGAATGAAGATAACCATATCCGCTTCATACCTCTGACATGTGACTCTATAAAAATGTTATCAATATCTTACAGAGTGTGAAGTAGGCACAGTGACAAGATGTATCTATGATAGGAAACTTTAGCTATCTGGACATTTATTTCACTATGAGCAGAGTCTTTGATAAATTATTGGTTTGATGTATCTCCAATTACATCACTTGAAAAAGCCTAGGAAATAATATCATTCTGAAATTTATTCTGTCCCCAAAGGAAGAACTGATTGGTAGAGTGTCATGGAGCTAAGTGAGCTAAGCAATGTTGGAATTAGATAGGATTCTCTAGACTCTTGCAACACGAAGTATGGTGAGAGGACTAGCAATATTGCATAATCTGGGAGCCGGTTAGAAATGCAGAATTGCGGGCCCCACCCAGACCTACAGAATCATAATCTGCTTTTTAACAAGATCACTAGTGATTTGTATGCACATTGACATTTGAGAAGCACTGTTTAGAATTCAGAAAAATGGATTTTTAAAAGTTAAGGTACAAGATCTAGATTATTCTGTGGACACAGATCTTAACAGAGATTAATTCAAAATGAAAAGAAAATCCTTAAAACTAAGAAAAGTGTCTCTTACTGGGGAAAGAAAAGTGAGCATCTGAAAATTAAAAGAAACACTGTAGATGTCTGGGCTTTCTGATGAGCTCAGATTTTTAAAACAAATATACAGAACATGGAAGGAGGGTGTGTCAGATTAAAGATGGCCATAAATTCTTTTCTACTTCTCTTATTGAGGGATGGAAACTAATCCCCTTCCCTTGAATTTGGGCTGGAGTTAGTCATTAAGTCTAGTTGATCTGTTTTCTAAATACATTTTAAAGTTGTTCTTCCATTTTCCTCTCTGGGTGCTGACTTAGTTCAGGTTCCATTATCTCTCATCCGCACTAATAAGAAAGCCTCCGAACTGGTCTCCCCACTTTCAGTCTTGTTACTGTCTCACTGCTCATTCTAAAGAGAGAATTGGCTCAATACATATATCATGAAGGAAAGGAAATTTGTAAATTGAATATGCTGCTTTGTGAGCTAGACTTACTGGCACTGGAAATGTTGAAATATTGAATGAGTATACATCTTCTCGCATTTTAAAATAGCAACCATTTTTAAAGTCTTACGTGATTTGATTCTATTGTTACATCATTAGGGTCCTCTTATTCCTAAATGAGTTAAGAGAGCACATTGGAACTGTGCTTAAATTCTCAAAGGGTCTACCTGAAATTATATATATTGAGCAAAACATATCTCTTCTTCACATCCTAGGTGGGAACAAGCAAGAATATGTACAGAATGAGCAGGAGAAAACTTTATGAGAAGTAAAAATATTTATAGGCCTTTTTAGATTTGTTATTTTTATTGTTTAATTTTATTATTATTGTTAATCAAAATATTACAAATGGAGGGAAAACCTGCATATTCCTGTTCTAATACAAAATCTACTTTGTATATTGTGTGTGTGTATGTGTGTTTATTCCTCCAAAACTTATCCATGCAGAGACATACACTCAGTTTCTCAATCATTGCATACAATTTCACATATTGCTTTTATGGATATATCATAATATCTGCTCATGAAGTTATATGGGTTTGATAATCATCATCTATTCAATGTTTCATCTATTTGGCCTACCACAATTTTACTCACCATTCCTCACTGATTGGACTTTAGGCTGCTTACAGTTTTTCTAGTTAAAAATAAAGTTGTTGGGAGCATCCTAGAGCTTACAGCAACTTCCTTTCCGAAATGATGTCCTCAGGCTTCCTAGTAGTGGGATTATTGGCCCCAAATGTTTCCATGTTTTGAGTTTATACTGTCAGCTGTCTTTTCACAAGGTCCCTCACAGCACCCATTTCAAGGAAACCTTAATAGCATTAATTATTTTTTGAAAAAATATCTTTTTTGCTAACTTGGACAGAAAATAGCACCTTATGACTGTTTTTATTTTGTTTCTAATTAAGATGAACATTTCCCCCCATTTTTGGTAATTCCTTTTTTTGTTTGAATTGCCTGTTGATGTCGTGCTACATATATGTATACATGCCTGTTTGCCATATATACCATATATTCAGATGTTGAGTATTAAAAATCTACAGACAAAATCATCATTTGATGAAGCACCTGCTAACTAACCAGTTAATTGATGCCAGCTGCAGAAATCTGTGACTCACACTGTGGGTTCTACAAACCTATGACTGGTAGGTACTTTCCCTTTTTGGAATGATTAAGGTCACGATAGATCAGGACACGTTCTGGAAACTAAGGATACCACCCTGACCCCTGACTCTTTTTAATTCCCATCCCATAAGGAACAAATGCCAGGCTCCTCACTCATTTTCCTAACCCTGGTCTCTCTCCTATTCTCTCCTGCCCACAATCATACGGAGTGGACCTATCTTCTAGGAAAAAGTGTTCCTGAGCTATACCTTTGATAAAGATATAACATAACAACATAAGAACAGATGTGGCAAAGAAAAGAGAGAGCAATATAGTGACCATGGTCAATGAGGTGGAGGTCTGAGAGGAAAAGGATGTGTCTAATTATCCATCTCTTTTAGCATATCTGGCAGCTAGTGCTGAACTTCTATAATAGTCTCTAGAGGGCCCCTGTTCACTATGTAACTTACCCTCCTTGGACCTCAGAAATTGGAGTAGATAATTTCTAAATTCCTTTCCAGCTCTAATATTCTTACAGATGTAATATAAGAGGTTATGTCCATAAGAAATGATACTATGTAACATCTCACACGACATAGAAAGATAAACTCAAAATGGACTAAAGACCTGAGGTACGACCCCAAATCATAAAACTCCTAGAAGAAAACATATGCAGAACACCTTTTGACATAAACCGTAGCAATATTTTTTGGATCTCTTTCCTAAGGCAAAAGAAATAAAAGCACAAATAAACAAATGGGACCTAATTAAACTTAAAAGCTTTTGCACAGCAAAGGAAACCATCGACAAAATGTAAAGAAAGACTACTGAATGGGAGAAAATATTTGCCAATGATATGACTGGTAAGGGGTTAATATCTAAATATATAAGCAGCTCAGAAAACCAAACACAACCCAATTAAAAATGTGGGTAGAAGACCTGAATAGATATTTCTCCACAGAACACATACAGATGGCTAACAAGCTCATGACAAGATGCTCAACATTGCTAATTATTAGAGAAATGCAAAGCAAAACTACAATGAGACATCACCTCACACCTGTCAGAATGGCTAACATCAAAAAGTCTACAAATAACAAATGTTGGCAAGGATGTAGAGAAAAGGGAACCCATGTACACTGTTGGTGGGAATGTAGATTGGTGCAGCCGCTATGGAAAACAGTATGAAGGTTTCTCAAAAAACTCAAAACAGAATTACCATATGATCCAACACTTCTACTTCTGGGCATATATCCAAAAAAAAAAAAAAAAGAGAGAAAATAGTAACTCAAAAAGATACATACACCACAACGTTCATAGCAGCATTATTTACAATAGCCAAGATTTGGAAGCAACCCAACTGTCCATCAACAGATGAATAGATAAAGAAGATGGAATATTAATCAGCCATAAAAAAATTCTGCCTTTTGCAACAATGTGGGTGGACCTAGAGGACATTAAGATTAGTGAAATAAGTCAAAGAAAGACAAGTATTCTAGGTTGTCACTTATATTTGGAATCTAAAAAATAACACAAGTGAATGTATATAACAAAACAGAAACAGACTCACAGTTATAGAGGACAAACTAGTGGTTACCAGTAGGAAGAGGGAAGGAGGAAGGGGCAAGATAGGGGTAGGGGATTAAGAGATACAAACTACTATGTATAAAATAAATAAGCAACAAGACAGGGAAATATAGCCATTAGTTTGTAATAACTTTAAATGGAGCATAATCTTTAAAAATATTGAATCTCTATGCTGTATACCTGAAACTAATATAATATTATAAATCAGTTATACTTCAATAACAAAAACTTTCTATGCGAAAAAGCAATTATACTATGTATTGATAGTGTCAATTTCTTTCTCTTTTTGTTTTCACTGAGATATAATTGACAAATACCATTATGTTAGTTTCTGACAGCAAAATTTCTAGATAAAACTATATGTGAATTTCAAATTTTGTTAAGACATAATCAAATTGCCCTTCCAGAAGTTTGCACCAATTTGCACTGTCACTACCAGTATTAGAGTTTTTGCTTTGACATGCTTTTGAATGTTGAGTATTTTCATTCCTCTTAATCTTTGTGGGTAATATCACTGCTAACAATTATCCACTGATATTCTTACAAAACTGTGCCAAGGTAGGTAAGCATAAGGATGTTCACAGTAGCATCGTTTATACGAGCAAGAAGATGGAAACAACCAAAGTGCCCCCAAACAAAGGCTAGGTTAAATGAATTATGGTGAAGTCATAAGGAGGAATGCAATGTTGTTAAAAAGAATGAAATAAATCTGTTTATGCCAATATGATGAGTTCTAACATATATTATTTAGTGAAAAAGATAAGGTTCAGAACAGCATGTATGGTACGATCCTGTCTGGGGAATAACAAAAATATATATAGGTCTGGCATATGACAGACTTTTCTTCACAAAGGATTAAAAACAAGATACTATTAACCATAGTTATCTTGGGGAGTGGTACTACTTGTTGAGGGTGAGATTTAACAGGGAGATTTCACTTTCAGTCTCTATCTTTTTTTTACTGCCTGAGCATTTTTATCAAGTGCATGGTTTGCTTTATTTTACAAAACACTGTAAATACAATTTTAAACATAATGGTAGCTAATCCCTTCAAGTAAATCTCACCAAGTAACAGTTCAGTATAAATAAACTAAAAATATCCTCCATTTGATATCCCACCAAAGGGGAAAAAAATGGAAGAAAGAAATGACACTGTGGAAAGAACATTTTCCTTAATTCAAAGATTTATCTTTATCTTTCTTATGGATCATGATTTTGAAAAAGACCTAGACCTTACAATTGTAAGATTCTGTTATCTTGTTTTGGAGGGTTGTAAAGTCTTCCCAACACCCACACGTTTAATTTATAAAAACCCCGATTACTCAGATTCATGAGTTAGGGAGCAATTATTTACTTTTCAGTAGAATTCTTAGATGTAAAGTAGAATTTTTGCCAGCTTTCCTTTAAATAGTAAATCTCTTCTAGTGCATTTAAAGTGTATTTGTTTTGCTAGATAGCTAGTGGGAAGCAGCCACATAGCACAGGGAGATCAGCTCGGAGCTTTGCATCCACCTAGAGGGATGGGATAGGGAGGGTGGGAGGGAGGTACAAGAGGGAGGAGATATGGGAATATATGTATATGTATAGCTGATTCACTTGGTTATACAGCAGAAACTAACACACCATTGTAAAGCAATTATACTCCAATAAAGATGGTAAAAAAAATAAAGTGTATTTGTTTTGCCAAAAATGTGTTTGTATAGAATGCAGTTATGTAAGTCATGTGGCACACTTATAACTAATGCATGAGAATACATCCTCGTGTAATAATGTGCTAAGGCATTATTAACTAACCAAGTGGTACCTGGATATTTCGGCAAACAATTCACTTATGAGAATTCTTTTAAAGATTAGGTCCAGGTGTTATTACTTACATAGCTCATGTACTATAAAAATTGTGAAAGGTGCACAGGAACCTCAGAGCCCTATTTCCAGGGAACTTCAGAAACCTGAGACTATATATTTAATACACAAAAGTGGATTTTAGAATAATACGTGATGTTATCTTTGTAAAAATATATACTTATTTTATATATTATATATTTGTGTGTGTGTATGGGTGTAAACACAATATAGAAAAAAATATAGAAAGAAATGCAGAAACACTCCTAGGAAATGAGACTGGCATGATAGGAATGGGGAATCACTTTTGGTTTTTACTGTGTACTTTATATGCTTCTGTTTGATTTGTGTGTTTTTAAAACATACATGTAGCTTTAATAATGTAAAAGCAAGTAAAGGCAAACTGAAAAATAGCAATGAGACAGAGACCAAGATGATAATACTGAATTATTTACCGAAATTTATAACAAAATAGTTGAATTGGTTGAGTTTGCACTTTTCTAAAAAGAAGTAGAAATATTTATCAGGATTCTTACCTAAAGTCTGGTATAATCAAAAAAACTCAGGATTGCCTCTATTTCCTTCAGTATAGGTCAAGCCTTCCAAGAGAAACTTCAGGGCATGGATAATCTACCAGAAGCCTTTTATCCTTTACTTCTTTAGCAATGGTTGCTTTAAAAAGGCAATAAACGCACTACCAGCAAATTCCACCAATTATTGATTGCATGTTAGTATGTTAAAAAATGTCATTGTCATGTCCACTTTTTCTAAAGGTGCTCTCCAGGATAACAGATACTCTTTGAAGAAAGGATACATATGTGGGTAAATATGTTTGGAAAATGGTGGATTTAACAATATCTAACAAGTTTCTTTAGAGCAGGAATTCTCTAATATGCAAGAACAGGGAGGATGAAGTATGCAGAGTCTCCCAAATATGACAACGGTCATGTATCCCAGGCCAGCCTAGTGGCCGCACATTGTAGAAGAATCAGCTAGTGTTTGATGAATGAAGAAAAGGGCAGGAAGAAGTTAACATGAGGAAAAGAGGATAGAAGAAAATAGTATATGAAATATATCATTAGTATTGCCCTACTTCTCTGAAGTTTTGTATTGTCTGTCTAAATCATTATAATGAGTATTGATTTCAGAATCTAAATTTTGGGCAAATGAAATTAATTTCTACCACAAATAACCTTATTAGTTTATAAAATGAAAGATAGCTTCTCCAGGCCCTGACCTTAGAAGTTTGATTCAGATGATCTAAAGTGGGATCCAGGAAGTATATTTTTTAACAAGCAAGTAATTCTAATCCTTGTGATTTAGGATCAGGTTAAGAAACACTGATTCAGAGAAATAAAATTTAGATGTTTTATATACAGGCTAAAACAAAATGGAACAAATTAATTTACCTCCAAATGATCAGGAATTTCAAAGTGGAACACACACAAATAGGAATCAATATCATCTTGAGGATAGTTTAAACACTCACATGATACAATTCCAAATGAAAAATCAAGCTTCTTGGAGACCTCTCCTTTATGGTAAAACTTCTCATTCTAATCTCATTATGTCATGCAAACCAACCTGGCCACAAAGCTTTGGCCTGTGCTTTATTCATATCTCTTGATCTGGGATTATAGTTCTTACAACTGTGAATCCACAGCATCTGAAAGTTAGGTAAAGCCTTCACTTGTTGGAACTGAAGTGGTCCAGGGGAGTTGAGAATGACATTTAGGTGTGCCTCCTGGTTCTACTACTTATTATTAGTTGCATGATTTTGATGGAGTTACTAAATTTCTCTAGTTCTCAGTTTTCTCATCTGTAAAATGGAGTATTTGCAGTTATATAAGTAATTGTGAGTATTAAATGAGGTAATTTATTTAGAGTGCATTAAGTAGTAGCTATTGTTTATTACATATGCATTGATATAGTACCTTCTGTGTGGGATTTCTTTTGTGTTTTTAGTGTTTGTCAAAAATGCTAATGGAACACATTCCTTTCTCCAACATAGCTGAGCGATTTGGTATGTTACACAGTATTATTTATTTATTATATTGTTATTTATTTATTCTTAATAAATATTTCCCATTATTTAAATTATTAATAAGAATCTAACAAATTACTTAGAACCAAGCCTACTTTGGGAATAAATCTGGAGGACAGTTTGATTTCAGATGTTTTATTCATTGCCCCTATAACCTCTGAAAATGCCCTGTGCGATCCAGTAATTTAGTATGGATGCAACATTTTCCATACTTCCTCTTCTATGTAGAAATAGGGCAAACGTTGTTTGTTAGACTTTATAGCCTCATTTGAAAAATGCAGCTACTATATTCCCTGTTGTCTTTGTAGCATCAAAGCATAAATGCCAACTGACCATTTTATGTTAATGGCATCTTGTAACTGTCTCCTAAACCCTTCTCCTCAATGGAGCCCAGTACAGAGTTGATCTTTTCTGACCTTAGGAAATAGAAATGACCAGTAAAAACCTGTAGACAATCCAAATATTCAGTCAAGGGAGGAAAATAATCTCAACTCTCTTTGTCTCTCTATTTTAGTAGTAATTATCTGGAGATGTATATGTATACATATATCTATATTTCCACACTGGAAGAGAGTCAAGATTATGTGATGGCTAAAGGTCTTGATGATTCAGTGACTGTAATTTAATTGAATATCCAAATTTCAACCAAAATAAACCTATCTAAATCACCAGTGCCTTCTAGCCATGTGGAGAGGTAAACTTTAAGTGAAGACATGCAGTATAATTATGAAAAGGAAGGAATTATTTCAGATTCAAATCCATATAACTCACTGTTAAGCCAATTTCAATTTCAGAATATTGGGTCACATTCAGTATCATTGATTTACAGCTCATAATAGCATGTGAGATGTTGCTTTGAATTCATCCTATTATGCGAAAAATTCTTTTAAAAAGTGTTTTAATTTGCATATTTAGTACATAAAGATTCATCTGTAGATTTATCTAATTTAAATCATTAGTGCTTGAACTTGATAATTACAGAATAGGTTGCCTTCATCCTATTCTCTTGACTATAGCACCCTAAGACTAATATAATAACAAGCACTGAACCACTAAAATACGCATTCTCCAACCAAAACTACAATGAGGTACCACCTCACACCAGTCAGAATGGCCATCATCAAAAAGTCTACAAATAATAAGTGCTGGAGAGGGTGTGGAGAAAAGGGAACCCTCTTGCACTGTTGGTAGGAAGGTAAATTGGTGCAGCCAGTATGGAGGTTCCTTAAAAAACTAAAAATAGAGCTACCATATGATCCAGCAATCCCACTCCTGGGCATATACCCTGAGAAAACCATACTTCAAAAAGAGTCATGTACCAAAATGTTCATTGCAGCTCTATTTACAATAGCCAGGACAT
>NC_041214.2:74455499-74472756 GCF_002837175.3 Physeter macrocephalus | reverse complement strand
AAAAAAAAAGGTTCTGAAGAACCTAGGGGCAGGACAGGAATAAAGACTCAGACATAGAGAACGGACTTGAGGACACGGGGAGGGGGAAGGGTAAGCTAGGACGAAGTGAGAGAGTGGCATGGACTTATATATACTACCAAATGTAAAATAGATAGCTAGTGGGAAGCAGCCACATAGCACAGGGAGATCAGCCCGGTGCTCTGTGTCCACCTAGAGGGGTGGGAGGGAGGTACAAGAGGGAGGAGATATGGGGATGTATGTATATGTATAGTTGATTCACTTTGTTGTAGAGCAGAGGCTGACACACCACTGTGAAGCAATTATACTCCAATAAAGATGTTAAAAAATTAAAAAAAAAATATGTAGAGGAAAAAAAAGATACATGTACTTCAGTGTTCACTGTAGCACTATTTACAATAGCCAAGACATGGAAGCAACCTAAATGTCCATCAGCGGATGAATGGATAAAGAATATGTGGTACATATATACACAATAGAATATTACTCAGCCATATAAAAGAATGAAATAATGCCATCCACAGCAACATGGATGGACCTGGAGATTATCATACTAAGTGAAGTAAGTCAGACAGAGAAAGACAAATACCATACGATATAATTTTATGTGGAATCTAAAAAAAATGATACAAATGAACTTATTTAGAAAACAGAAATAGAGTCCCAGACATAGAAAACAAACGTTTACCAACGGGGAAAGGCGGGGCAGGGATAAATTGGGAATTTGGGATTAGCAAATACACACTACTATATGTAAGATAGATAAACAACAAGGACCTACTGTATTGCACAGGGAACTATATTCGATATCTTGTAATAACTAATAATGGAAAAGAATCTGACAAAGAATCTATATGTATATATATGTATGTATAACCAAATCACTTTGCTGTACACCTGAAACATTGTAAATCAACTATACTTCAATAAAAATAAATAAAAATGTGCATCCTCCTAGACATTTTCATCTACCTCTTAACAAAATTTGAAATCAGTTTGGTGAAACTGAAGCACTTTCATGTATCCAGGTCATGCCCCAAGAGGTCCTTCAAAAGGAAAAGGAAACATTCTTAATGATTGGCTCTCAACGTTGGTTGCACTTTGGAATCATCTGGGGAGTTTTCAAACTATCCGACACCTTGTGAGCCACCCCAGCAAATTTGAAGTACTTTGTTTGGCGTACATCCCAGGCACTAGGATTTTTAAAAAGCCCCCCAGCCAAGGTGGGGAACCACTGATCTCAGCACCATTTCATGCCCAAAGAAATAGAAAACAATCCCCTATTCTTTCCTGAGGGTCAGGGGATGTGTTAGGCTGAAAAATGGTCCTTAAAGGTGTTCACACCCTAGCCTCTGGAACCTGTGAATGTTACCTGGGATGGCAAAGGGACTTTGCAGAGGTGATCAGGTTAAAGATATTGAGCTGCGGAGTTTATCCTGGATTGTCAGGTGGGCCTGAGATGTAACCGCAGGGGTTTTATGAGAGGGATGCAGGAGGAGTCAGAGCCAGACAGAAGGTATGTGACAAGAAGGCAAGGGACAAAAAGAAAGAAATGTGGACATCCTTCGCTTTTTGCTGCCTTTGAAGATGGAGGCAGGGGCCACAAGCCAAAGGGTGTATGTAGTCTCTGGAAGCTGGAAAGGTCAAGGAAACAGATTCTCCCCTGGAGCCTCCAAAAGGAATGCAGCCCGTGGACTCATTTTCAACATCTGGCTTCCATAACTGTAAGAAATAAATTTGGGTTGTTTTAAGCCACTAAGTTTGTGGTAATTTATTACCACAACAATAGGAAAATAATATAGGGGAGGATGAATTCTGTCCAGTAGCAATTTGCAACGGTTTTATGGGGAACTCTGCAGCTCTTAAATATCCAAACACCAGAAAACTCAGCAAGAAAAGCCGAGACCAAACTGCTATGATCCACATTTTTATTAAATGTTAAGTATATTTCTTAAACATTGTCTAGTCCTTAGTTTCTTTGTATGCAACACTACTTTTTTTTGTGTAGAATCTCCTTAAATAGAAACTAACTAAATGTCATGCTATTACTGCCAAGCAAAGCCTCAGATTAAAACAAATAAATGAAGATCTGGCCAAACATTTCTGAAAAGCTGTCCACCATGGGGAGATTGCCTGACTTTTCAGGTTTTCAGGTCCTGGCTTGGTCACAGTAATTTCAAAGTTCTTATTTAGTAGATTCTTAAGATTACGAACATTTGCTTTTGTAAAGATACCCTTTTGGGGGCTGAATATTCTGTATATAGAGTCTATGTTGCCTTTCCATCAACCACCAGCCACTTCTTGTGAACAAAAAGAGAGCCACCAGATCTCAAGCACCAGTCATATTTTGATCTCTCAGGACTGTCCTCTGACCACGGTGTCAACTCAGGTTCCAACAGTTTGAATATCAAGAGCCTAGAAAATGCAGCTTTTTCCTTAGACTTCTATGATGATTCTCTCTCAATTAGCTTAGACTATTAACTCTAAAATTAATTTCGATCACTTACATAAAGTGCCTAGGGAGGTGGTCCACTTATAAGAGTTCAGTAAACCTTAGTTCTCTTACTATAGACTATAAATAAAAACATTAAGAGATAAGAAGGCCTAGATAGAAGCCAAATTAAACCATTACAATTTGGGTGTTTAAGGACAACTTCATTAACTTCTTTGAGGTTTGTTCATTTCGCAAGTATGTGCAAGACAATATAAAAATACATCCCTACAGTATTTTTGCAGCCTGCATATTTTCTAATATTTTAAGAATCAGTGGCATTATTATCAGGGGTCAATGTGGGGCTGTCAGCCAGTTCCAAAGAGGCACAATCTCCATTACTGGCTCAACACTATGAGTACATTCCTACCAGAACAATCACCCGTCAACCATGGAAAAAAGGTTTTCCAGCATATTTCTCTAGGAAAACGTTCATACTGCTTAACCAAATAATCTCCCCACTAATAGTATTTTATTTTGTGATATTCAAACCCTGTGGACTAAAGATGAAAGAAATATCATTAGAATCTCCTCCTAACATACCTAAACTATACCTTCCAATGAGGTTTTGGGTCTATCAACAAACGTACGTCAAAGCCTTGGTGCATAGAGTCAGAGAAGGTAGGAGACCACAGGGCTCAGGGAGGTTTCAGGCTGAGCCGAGGAGTCAGACTTGCTGTGGGAACTTCTGGCTCACCAGTGACCCCAAGAGTGTTACAGAATTCAGTAAAAACAAATGACAGAAAAACCAGCAAAGCACATTTCTTTATTGTCTTTAATTACATTTTTACGTGGGTCCCAAAATGCTGTAGAAGAGTATGAAGAAAGTCTAAGAAACAGAATGCTGCGACTCCAGTCTGTGATCGGGGCAGGTAATTTGGACAAAAACAAGCACACATACATATTTCTAAAGGAAATGTACCCCTACCCACCCATCTCGAAAAGTTCAGCTTCTCAAGATTGATCCAATCTACTCAGTAACAGTAACAGACATGTATTTTATGCTAACTAGTTTTCTGAAGCAGTATGGGAACTTGGATCGTTCAGCCACTATTCCCACCCTCTACAACTAGACCCCCTTTCTCTCACCAGAGGAAATTTCAGCCTGATAAACCTTTCTTTTTTTAATTGTTAAACGGTATATTTTCTTCCCGGGTGTGTTTTACCCCCCGAACACCAAGATCCAGTTACAACAGTTTTTTTAGGTGCTCATATGTCATTTGTATACTAAGCAAAGTCCAAGAGATTATTTTTGCCATTAATCTTTGCAACTAATAAAGATGAATGTAAACCAGCAGCCTTAAAACCAGAGGTGGGCATTTCGCCGGTAATGCTTTTTCATAGCTCCTTGATGAAGATGATCAACTAAAGCAAAACTTCTGCATGATCTATTAATAGAGAATGAGGATTAATGAAGGATTATGTCATAATGAGTCTGCCTGCAGAGTAGCTTCAGTTCTGGTCCTTTGCTGCCAAAATACAGTTCTCATTTCCAACAAACAAAGTCTATCTGAGAGAAAGCACAGAGCCCCTTTAGAACTGGAAAGTCCTGTGCATAATAATGACTGTCTAACTCTTCTTTTGCCAAAGAGCTTCAGCACTTTCAATGTCATAGGTCAATGCAGTGATTCAGAGGGGGCCTGATCCTTATCTAAGCTTTTGCAACAAAATTAGAATGTGCTGTAGTCTTATTAAAGAAATGTTTGTTCCTCCATCAATGAGCTGAAAAGAAAGCAGCTCAATGTACTTTTGCAAATTACAGCAATAAACTGCTTGAATTAACTGCTTTATTACAAATATTTAATTATTCTGAGGGTTAAATATCCAACATTTTGGAAAGGCAAAATTAGCAGTCCACTTGATAATCTACTTCATTTAAAATCTGTTAGGACGGTGTATTTTTGTTTTTATTTTTAAACAATTCCAATTTTCAGTTGTCTTTCTTGTAAATTCAGTTAGTTTCCATTTGGAATGAAAAAGATTAATACTTACAGCCCTTAATTTTGAAGTAAGTTGCCAAGAAAATCAAATTTGTAATCTGGGAAAAATTACAAAAGGTAGAACTTGTTTTCATTTCCCAGGAACACGAACAATTACAAAAATGAAATAAGACTTGAAACACCAAGTTAAGGTCAGTCACATTTTAAGTAAGACCTATTTCAAGATTTAGATAAAATAATATCATCATCATTGTCGTTATTATTAAAATAGTTGTTGTTTAAATGTTAAAGTGCACTTCCCTTTAAAATAAAAAAGATGACGAATTAAAATTTTATATTAAAAGAAGATTCGACAAATACATGTTGACCAAAAGCAAACGTTCTCAAAGGAAAGATTTTACTCCAACAAAATAAGATTCATCAATCCAAATCTGTTTTTCATTTATTAGTTCAGTGGTATCAAAGCAGATGAAAATTATTTTTAAAAACTGATCATTTTATCTGGGTTATATTCTTAAAAAATAAGAAAGTAGAGAGCATTTTGCCATAGGGCAAAGAAAAATAGATCAACAAGGATATGCTTCAACAGAGGGATATATCAAAGCATTATTATAGTCTCTCTCCACTTACTGTTTGGATTCACTAATCTACATCACTAAATTGACCATTCAGTGCCAGAAAATCTGCCATGTAGGTCTCGACTTTTCATAGCAGCTCTTAAATGTGTATTCGGAAACTACAAAGTACTGAATATATTTTCAGCCTTTTTATACTACGATTTACAGCTAATGACCTTAAGCAATGTCATGCATGTAAAACAAAATTATGAGACCACCCTGGTTTAGAGCCGAATAAAGGTATAGAATCAAACTTCATTATCATTCAAATTTAATAGGGAAGGACAGCAGCAAAAAAAATTCATAATACTATAGATAAATCTATTTTGTAGTTTTACTTTATAAAAATATCCTCCACTTGTATTTTGCTGTTACCGGCTCAGGGTAAGTAGACAATTATCTAAGCTTAATGCCACAAGTAATAATGCACTGCACACATTCAAAACCCTTGTGCCACATCAGCCAGTGCCTGCAGGGATAAACCATTTATCAGTTGCTCCTTAGAGCAATAGTGGGTTTGAAAATTTGGCTGCCCAGGCTGACATTAAGTGAAATCATAGTTTTTGCTTGATTCAGAACCCAACACAGGAAACCCTGATACTGGGATGACTCCACTGGCAGTGTGCCTCCTGATATCCACTGAACTGTGGGCTACATTCTGTCCCACTACTTCCCATGAAAGAAGGCCTTTTACTTCCCTGCTATAGTTGGCACACTGCCCTTTTCACAGACCCAACGAACCGTCATCTTGGATGTAACAAATTAGTACATTCTCAGAATAATAATAAGTACAGGCATGAAAACACTATTGTTTTTATTTGGAAATGAAGTAACTCATTTTAGCTGGGTGACTTTTTCAGTGTAACACCACAGGCCAAAAAAAAAAAAAATCTTTTCTGAAAAGAATGGCCAATTTCAGGAGAGATATGACACATCATTTGCTGTAAAAATCAGAGAAAGGCAAAAGAATAGAAAAAAATGGCATTTGCTGCAGAGTAGTTATAGAGAAATTAGGGGGTTTGAGAGAAATACAAATGTAAAACAAGTAATGTGTCCATTTCAAAGTACAATTAGAGAAATAAGATTGGGAATGAGTACAATATGGAGTTGATTTTTGATACCAGGTTAAGATCTATTAACTGATCTTTCTGCTTGTAATTGCAAAAAATATATAAGTAAGAGTTTTTTAAATGACCTTCAGGTATCTGAGGAAAAATAATTAAATGTAGAAAATGTTAAAACATAAGAGAATAGCATAAACGTGTTTTCATATGTTAATGAACATGTCAAAATTTACTTTCAGTTTTCAAAAAGATCCTTTTCACACTGTGTGTGTGTGTGTGTGTGTGTGTGTGTGTGTGTGTGTTTCCATTTTCAGGATTTTTTTACTATGTTTATAAAGAAAAGGAAAGATTTGCATATAAGTCAGATCTACTACAAATCAGAGCCATGAAATTACAGGAAAAACTTTTCCTCAGTATTTTGGAAGGGCCATCACCACCTTTCAATGTCAGAAACCCTGAAAAATACGACTATAAAAACTATTGTTATGACAGTCTCTATGACAGCTTCAACTGAGATTTAACTGAGATTTGAATAGCAAGTATACCTTTCAGCAGACAATAAGATGAAATTAGAACTGCCAAGAAGTATGAAATAAAGTAAATAAATATATATTTTCGATATTCTAGGTTTTGTCCAATTTAAATGTCAGCTCAAAATTATAATCTAGAAATGAAAACAATCATTAATCTACTCTCCCTTTGCTCTACCCTGATCATTTTAAACAAATCATGATACTTCATGAAAAATGTACCGCAAATTTACTAAACTTTCTGGTTCAAATGAGTTCAAGAATATCTCATTATAAATGGAGACAGTCCTGAAAAGGCAGCCAAGCATGACTAAAAAGATCACTCTTTTACACAAAAAAATAGCCTTCTTATTTTACCCTTTGTTGAAAAGACATTTGGCCAGCCACAGGGGAAATACATAATCTACTTTTATATTCAAATAATTTATTTGAAAACTCTATGGCTACAATGACCCTAAAACAATTCTGGATTGAATATACATATTACATGGGTTTATGTGATCTTAATCATTGACTTGTTTTCATGTGTTAGCAATGATTTTGGCAATTCTTTTTAAGAGAGAAAAACACATTCATATGCTTTAACAAAAATTTACCATTAAGTAAAATTATTTCTGAAATGAAATAAATGCTATTAATGTGGTATAGTTCTGTAAATAATTTTAAACGTGAAGTTGAATTTCAATACTGCAGTTCTTTTCATGTAGCAATCTATCAATTTGATCTAATATACATTCCAATACACAATCTACCTGGTAATAACATGTCAGAAATTATGCCATCATAATTTGCCTTTTTATAAAGACAAGCAGCAATACTTGAACACTTCAAGATTTTAAAAATCTCCTTCCACATAGATTTGCTCTTTTCAATTCTGTGAATTTTTGTTTCAGTCTTTTGACAATAAGGTTGATATTATGAACTCTAAGTTATGGTAAATTTAACTACAGAATGTACCCTCCCACCCTCACCCCAGGAGCCAGAGAAGATGCCAGCAGCAAATAATGTTTGTCCATTTACTTTAAGTAAGACACTGGTTCTTTCATTCGGTTGCTCAGTATCCAAGATTATATAACAGCAGAGACTAGCATACACTGAGGAGGGAAAGTTTAAAGCAATTAGTTTCCTCCTAAGTACTTTAGCCCTCCTTATTTAGGTTTTTAAAAAACAGGCAATCATACAATGAATTTCAAGCAGCTATACAAAGCATTTAAAAAACTGTTTCTACAGTCTTAATTTCCTTTCATCCTTGTACACATAAAAGAGAGGAAGTAGCTATCACATTCATGTTCTAAAATTGATCACTTAGAGAGTCTAGAAAGTTTTCTGTGCTTTCCACCTAGGTTTTTTCTCTGACTTTTCAAGGTACAAATGAGATATTTCCAGCTCTGATACAGAAGACCAAAACATAAAATGTCGACTTGTCTTGCACATTCGGGTGCTTCCCAAGACTCCGCCACTCTCCCAGCAGAGCAGAATGAATATCTGTGCTAACCACACATTTCAGGACAAAGGAACTAATTCATGGGGGAGGGGAGACCACACACCATTTATAAGGTTTGTTCAGTTTACAAGAAAACTATTGTCAACGCTTTGTTGATTCATTATGAATGACCCTGCGTGACAAATAACAAGCGTCTACCTCCTTGCTGAGCCTCACCAAAATGCTTCCTGCATTCGAGAGCAGCCCAGGATCTGCTGGGCTAATTGTTATTTAAGGAAACTGGAGCTGTAGGTACATGAGATAGTTCTGATCACAGATACAGCCAACGGGTTGAAGATTTGATGAAACTGTGGCTCTGGTCCCCAAAAGATCACGCACAATAGCACAGTGCTTGCTATTTGCTGTATAAAACTCTGATGTGAAGAACCAAATTCCACTAGAGGGAGTGAAAAGAGCCCAGAAAGGATTATAGCGATGCTGACTCTACGCAGGGTCCCACCACTAGGACATTTCAGTCACTACGAAATCTTCTTGTCTCCCCACCTACAAAATGGGACTAAAATATTTTTTGAAGGAAAATCACCTTAAAATCTTTTGTTGGAAAATGCTATACAGTGCACAAGTATTATCTTCATCATCCATTGAACCTCTGTACTTTTTTTCTCTGTCCCGAGGGAAATAATAAATTGACATATTTTCTATCATCAGAGATCCTTTTAAGACCACAATGTGATTGCACTCCAGTACATCTCACACTTATCCCCATTAAAAACACACAAAAGGGTGAAAGCAGGGAAAGAAATAGGTAGGCATAAAGGGCAGCTCAGATATCCTGTTGTACAACATGGGCGCTCTCTCCTAACCTGCCCCTGCCTCTAAGACGGGGAGCGTAACCACTGCACAAAGAAGCTGGCAAATGGGCTCTGCATATGTTCCAGTTGAAACTGGCTGCTCTGTGGGGAAGAGCACACAGATTGCTCTCCCGAGTGGCCATTTGATTGCTGATCAGCTACATGTTCCCCTACTGCTCCAACAACCCTGAACGGTGCCCTGTATCTTTTTAAGTGGTTGGTTTAGTTGGAAACACGGAAAGAAATCTGTTCCTCTTTGAGGCACATGCACAGTAGCACTGTAGCATTTTCTTTCTTTAAGGAATAAAGGGACCTTAAAAATAAGCTCAGACTTCCATGAAGAAAGGTTCCTTGGTGGCCTGAGGGAGAAAGAATTCTTCCGCTTCCCCTTCCCGTCTCCTTCAGTTCTCTCAGCTGTGGGATTTCCCAAGGCCACCAAGTGGATTTCAGAGGAGAATAAAGAGAGCGTTTCAAGGTGGTGGGGAAACCGGCACTCTGACAGGTTGCTGATGAAATGTTATTTGCTAAACCTCTGTGGAAGGAAATTTGGCAATTTCTACCCAAGCCCTGCTCCCAGGAATCTATCCTATGACTCTGTTCCCACATGTGTGAAATGACATACGTACAAGGTTGTTTATTGTAGTACTGTTTACAATAGTAAAAGATTAGTAACACCTTAAATGTCCATCAGTAGGGGCTGGGTATATTATGACCCAAGGACACAAGGACATAATACACAATGTAAGGAGGAATGAGGAACTAATGTAAGATGATCTCCATGATATAATGTTGAGGAAAAAAAGCAAGCCACAGGAGAGTATGAGCTGTATGAGACCCCTTCTGTTAAAGAAGGGAGAACAGATTGATAGGTACTGCTTGTAGGCTCCATGAGAGCAGGGCTCGTGCTTGCTTTAGTCCCCCTTGTGTCCTTAGAGACAAGAAACACTTTATTTCCGGTGAGGAAAGGTCTGAAATAAAGTTGTAGTGAATGAGGGAGAGTAACAGAGTCAACAATAGATTTGAAAAAAAAATTCTTGATACTAAGTGAAGTACATCAGACAGAGAAAGACAAATATTATGTGTTATAACTTATATGTGGAATCTAAAAAATAACATAAATGAATTAATTTATAAAACAGAAACTGACTCACAGACATAGCAAACAAACTTATGGTTATCAAAGGGGAAGGGGGGAGGGATAAAGTAGGAGTATGGGATTAACAGACACATACTACTATATGTAAAACAGATAAACAACAAGGATTTACTGTATAGCACAGGGAACTATATTCAATATCTTGTAATAACCTATAATGGAAAAGAATCTGAAAAATACATATGTATCTGAAAAAATCTGGATTCAAAGTTGCATACAGAACTTGATAGAAAATTTCATGAAACAATACTTGTAAATATTAATAGTGGGATCAAGAGTGATTTTCCCCTCCTCTTTTATCTTTTCGTCCGCTTGACAATTTTTCTATGAGGAAGCATTTATTTAGTAATTTCACAACAAAACAAAATACTACATTGGACTTAACATCAGCTGTACTTGGTGACTCTTTAGATGTGTTGTTTGGGAGAGGGAAAAATCAAGGATAGTTCTGAGGTTTCTGACTTGGAAAACTAAGTGGATATTGTTGAGAGGAGCTGAAATGAGGAGGTGAATGAGAAGATGGCAGGCAGTGCGTCTCACTGTTAAACGTTCCTCAGGGTTCACGCTGTGAGCCGGCCTTAGGGTGCCCTAAGAAATCTTTCTGGGCTTCAGTTAACTACTGCATACCAATTCCACTGTGAAGAACATGCAGCCATACTTCCACTATAGAATCACCTGGGAGCTGCCCTTAGGACACAGTCAACCATGTTTTCCAAAGAAACTGACAAATCATTCAAAGCAGTGTTGACTTTCACTAGTATTGTTTCCATTGACTTGCAAATAAGTACACTCAGGTAGGACAAAAATTCCTACACACACTGCCTCTGGTTACACAGAAACAGCTGAGGGTAAACAAGGTGGTGCTTAGCAAAATCGGGATCCTCTGCTTGGCATCCTCAGGATACCCCTCCTTGTTGATTCTCCAGGGTTACAAGGACATTTTCCACCTTTCCTGGCACTCTCTGCAACCTGGAGCCCATCCTGCACGCATCTTTCCAGCAGGCCTCCGCTCCCCAGAAACTTAAATTTAACTGGAATGCATAGAATTGGGGTTTCCTGACTAAATGCTCTGGTTATTAGAAAATCTGTTTTTCTTCATTTCACACTGAAAATACTTCTAAATGATATGCTTTATTACAGTTATTTTACAAAATAAAATGTAACATTGATTAATAGAGAAAAATCTAAAACATTGACAAATATTAAAAAAGTGAAAACCATGCTTAATCACAGTTTGCTGTGAGAACCCTGTCAACATTTCGGTGTTTTCCATAATTTTCATAAAATTGGAATCATACCGTTCTATATACTGTTTGATAACTTTGCTTTTAAAAAGTAATATTAGGGGCTTCCCTGGTGGCGCAGTGGTTGAGAGTCCATCTGCCGATGCAGGGGACACGGGTTCGTGCTCCGGTCTGGGAGGATTCCACATGCCGCGGAGCGGCTGGGCCCGTGAGCCATGGCTGCTGGGCCTGCGCGTCCGGAGCCTGTGCTCCGCAACGGGAGAGACCACAACAGTGAGAGGCTCGCATACCGCAAAAAAAAAAAAAAAAAAGTAATATTATATTGTGAACATTTTCCTGTCATTAAATATTTTTCTAAAATATATGAATGGCTAAATGAAGTTCCTTTATATGCATATACAAACATTTATTGCAATCTCCTATTGTTGAACATTTATGTTGTTGCCAAAATTTTAGTATATAAATAACTGTGATGAAAATAGTCTTGTACGTAATTTCTAACATGCATTTCTTTTTATGAATTTAAAATTCTAGGGGTGGAATTATTTGTTTTATAAAGGATATGTACATTATAAATACAGCTGACCTTTCCTTTGCCAGTTTGACTCTATAATAAAAAAGAAAAAAAATAAAAAGTAGAAAGGTAAAAGAGCCCAAATTCCATAACACCTAAGTCCCTCCATAAACTAGACCCTGAGCTACCTTTTCCGTTTTAGGTCTAAATTCTCTCCCTCCCCTCTCTCCTTCCCTCCCCGCTCCCTGCTCACACTCCCCAAAGCCACTTGAGCCCCAGGCACAGTAGCACTTGCTACTGTTGAATAATTCATAAACTTAATAGATCTGGGTTTTTGTTCCTTCTTCTTTCTCCACCCAGAATGCTCTTTTCAACATGGGCAAGTGCCTGCCCATTCCCCAAGGCCTGTCCAATCTTGAGTAAATGACTTCACCTCTCTCGGCCTCAGATTCCACACCTGTGAAACAGATACAGTAACATTACTTTCCTCCTAATATTCTTTTTTTTTTTTTTTTTTTTTTTGCGGTACGCGGGCCTCTGACCGTTGTGGTCTCTCCAAGGCCTGTCCAATCTTGAGTAAATGACTTCACCTCTCTCGGCCTCAGATTCCACACCTGTGAAACAGATACAGTAACATTACTTTCCTCCTAATATTCTTTTTTTTTTTTTTTTTTTTTTTGCGGTACGCGGGCCTCTCACCGTTGTGGCCTCTCCCGTTGCGGAGCACAGGCTCCGGACACGCAGGCTCAGCAGCCATGGCTCACGGGCCCAGCCGCTCCGCGGCATGTGGGATCCTCCCGGACCGGGGTATGAACCCGCGTCCCCTGCATCGGCAGGCGGACTCTCAACCACTGTGCCACCAGGGAAGCCCTCCTAATATTCTTTGAGGATCAATGAATTAATATTTATACAGTCCTTAAAATAAAGGCTTGCCTAAATTTAAGAAATACTCAACAAATATTAGCTGTTTAATGTTATTATTACCTGACATACTGTCTCATCTGTATTATGCAACCAGTTTATACCAAATTCCACTTGATTTCTAGGAGACCCGCCAGCTCTAGGATTTCATGAATTGATTGCAGACGTCAGAATCTAGATGGGACCTCAGAGATCATCTAACTCTGTGTTCATCAAAGTTTCTTATAGGAATATAAGAAAGAATCACCTGGGGAGCGTGTTAAAAATGGAGATGCCTGAGGCCCACCCCAGTCCAATTAAACCAGAATCTCTGGTGGTGGGCCTAGAAAAATGCATTTTTATCAAGCTCCAGATGATTATTAAGCACGATAAAGTTTGGGAACTATTCATCATAGTCTAAAACCATAGGTCTGCCAATGAGAGTGCAAGGCCATAAAAGGTTAAGTAATTCTCTTTCGATGAAAGCAGAAAAAAAGCCCATCTAGTTTGTGGAATGAAAGAATGGCCATACCTCACATCACCAGTGAAACACAAATGATTTCAAGGATGCTTCAGTGATGCTGCGGGTCCAAGCTTTTGTACTGGATTAAAGGAAGAACATGAGCTCAGATCAAGCTTAACATTTTATTCCAGATCTGTTGGCAGGAGGATTGATCAAAGTTCTACCTAATTGTGGTCTCTCCTTTATGGTGAAAACGTGAATCCCAATGAAGAATCGATCTCAGTCGCTGAACAGTGAGTGACACTACTGTAAACACACATCCACACCCTGCAAGACAAAGCAGCTTGCTCCTGATGAAGACATTTCTATTTTGTCTTGCCTATATAATTTGACATTTGTCTTTTGGCAGAAGATGTATTATTGAGACAAGGAACAGAGATGATGTCTCCTTCTTTTTGGAACCACATGAAGAAATTTCGTTTTATTTTATTTTAGGGGTGAGCGGATATGTGAGTTGAGGGAAGATTTCCTGTATAATTACTTCTGAGATACATGTTTCCATTTGAGGAAAAGCCATACAAGAAAATGAAGTCCATTCTTAATAAATCAGACTATTCATTTTATTCAAGGACCACTTCTATTTTTGAAAGCGAACATTGTTGATTCTGAGGTCAAACATAACAGTGGTATTAGACTACCACTCCCACTGATTAAATCATGTGACTGGAACAGAGCTCAATTTTAAATAAACAAAATTAAAACCTTTTAAAAAAAGATAATGGTACTGTATTTTCTGGTGAAGAACATATTTCCTAAATGAAAAAAAAAGACTTATCCACAATTGCTACTTGGAGAAATAAAAAAATTGTAGCATGTACAGAAAAACTCTGAGACTGTCTATTTGTTATAGTTGCCACAGTATTATTATTAAAGAGAAAAATTAATTACTAGAGTGTACACA
This sequence comes from Physeter macrocephalus, assembly GCF_002837175.3. Taxonomy (NCBI): domain Eukaryota; kingdom Metazoa; phylum Chordata; class Mammalia; order Artiodactyla; family Physeteridae; genus Physeter; species Physeter macrocephalus. The sequence goes on along the minus strand of NC_041214.2, from coordinate 74,458,563 downwards.
GTGAAAATGGGCCACTGTCTTGTGCCATGATTGCCTTGTCCCTGCACACCAGTGGGACAGGTTCCTGGGAGGGTGCGCCATAAATACATGCCCACGACAGGCTTGGCCCGGTGTCTGCATTGTGGAGAGGGTTTCCAAAAACAGTACTTTATCACTTTTCCTTTCATTCACAGGTTTGAGACAGAATCCTGCTGCCTTTTGGCATCCTCTCCACAATACCAGCAGTATATAAGAGTGACATGGCCCACAAAAGAGTGACCACAATTGCAGTGTTCATAAGCAACCAAAGAATTTCATCTTGGGGTACACAACCTTTTGGGAATCACTAAGAATATCCTTTCATGTTCTGCATCTTCCTCACTTCCATCTCCACCATTCCCATCTCATCAAATTCCCTCTTTACTCTGTATCACCTCTTTCCTTCTTTCTCACAGACTCTATAGCAAGCGTTTCTGTTTGGCTTTGGTTTTGAAATACTGTTAAGGCCAAAAGGTTGAAATGACCAAACACCTTGGTTTTGCTTTCTCATTCAACATAATTTTAAAACTCCATTTTAATCTTAAAGATCTCAAAGATACAGTGGTTGTTGTATGATTTTTCCTAGCTATGCAATTCATTTTGCATACTTCCATGGGGCCAGGTTGTTGGATTATGCATTCCTTGCACAAATCACGGTGTACATTTCCCTGTGTGCTGTACTTCTCAGGCAATGGATCCATCTATAGCTACAATATATGAGGATGATTTCATCAAAGTTTGGATCATCTGCATTTCTTATATTCCTAGCACAATACTCACAAGTGGTATTCTGTGCCATATTTTCACCTGATTCAAAAATTTTATCATAAGTAGAATTAAACTGTTCATAATGGAGCCAGGACAAATACCTTGCAGATACTGAAGGGTTTAATAATATGTGTGATGCATATATTATATCTATGAACTTTGATTTTAAAACAAATTGGAAATTGACTTTGGCATCACCAGTTCTTTACCAACCAGTGCTTAAGATAGTGAGACCTATATTCTGCATTCTCATCTATGTATTTCAGTATTAGCTTTGCTTAAAGTAAAGGTCTAATGTGAAGTCTCACATTTAGCTATTTTCCACAATGACTTAGTACTGTTTCTGCCTTACTGGAAAAGACCATTCCTGTCCATCTTCTGTATGTGAATGAAATTGCCCTGAATCTCAAACCTCATCTTGTTAATGTGACCCATTCTCCGAATTTATTAAAACAGCGTTCTAGTTTTGTCAAGCTTAACAAACATGTTATTCTAGTAGTAAGGTCATTTATACAACGTTAAATCATTAGGACAAATCTTGGAAATATATTTAATGTGCAAGACTGGAAATACACTAATGTTAGTTTGCTTTTTCAGTCAACATCCCAATCAGCTGTGCCTTCTTAAGATTTTATTAGTTTTTATATCACCAAGTTATATAAGAAAGAAAAATTGTCAAAAATATATTGTGTCCTTTGCTTTTTTACTTTAGTGTCAAATTAAGACTGTTATAGAGGTCAATTAGATTAACCTGATAAGTCAGATGATATTTGTTATTGATATTTCAATAACGTTTGTAGCAATATTCTAAATGCTAGTAAATTGATGTCTTGGTGGAAACTACCTGCTTCGCAGATTGTTTGCAAAATAATTTCAGGCAATTAATTTAATTTTCTGTCATACTACTGTCACATGACATATGGGCACATTTAAATAATATTTAATTATTCATTTAATGATTACATACCTAATTTGAAAACCTTAGATAAAATATGCAATAAAAACGAAGAGAAAAGAGTGGTTTCCTGGGTATTTAATAACATAAACTGCTCATGATAAGCAAAAATTAAAAATGACAATTCCAACCCTTTGAAATGTTATCTAATGCGTTATGTGTTAGAGAGGCTCTAGTCTATTTTAAAAATCATCAATACATGAATTATAAATAAAAAATTTAGAAATAATTTCATTTACTTTCAAATATCAAATAATCTGAAGGAAAAAACTACAGAGATTTATTTTTTATGAAATAGGTATTTGTAGTTACTTTATCATCCACTTTTTCAGTAAAAAGTGAATTAAACTATTACAGGACACCTTGTTAAGTAATTATATAGCAACATCACTGTGCAATTAAATAGCCATCAGTCCCTGCAGCTGAGAAATTTCAGGTAATTATTCAAAGATAATTTAATAGGAGAATTACTGCATTCAAGCAAGCATTAGCTAGTAATCTACCTCAATTAAAGCATCCAATTAATTTCAGAACCTTGATAACAGTTGCCTTTGGCAAAACTATCCTTTCCCCTCATTTGATCTTACATACACAATATTCCTTAAACAGTGTATAAAGTTAATTTACTTCTTCTAAAAGAATAGTCTATTAATTCTCCTAAGAAATTAAACAAATGCAAGTATTAAAAATATTCCTTTTTCTTCTCTCTTTCTCCTTTCTACCTTCTACCTAATCTCTTATGCAGAAACTGAACGAGGTAGATTCAGATTCTGGAGCATCAGCTTCCTCAGTTTTCAGAGCAGAAAACTTCCTAGCAATCGAAACTCCCAAAGGGGACTTTTGTTTTCAGATTGACTAGTTTCATTAAACAAACTATCCTTGGGAAATGTGCCCTGTGAATTTGGTGGTGATGATGGTGGTGGAGGAAACACATAGGAGAAATACATTTTGGTTTTTTGAGAGGCTGCTAATCTTGCTGACACTTCAAGCTTTCAAACTGTTCCTTAACAGCCTTCCCGGGTTGAGCTCGTTCAAGTTCTACCAGTTTCTTGGATAACTCATTCAGCCTTTTTGAGCCTCGGGTATGGAACTGCCTGGTCCAGTGCCGGACATTACTAAAAGGCCACGCTCAACCCAATTGTGAGTGTCCCCCTCGCCGAGTGTCTCACACTATTGGTCTTCCAGAAAGGAGAGCACATGGCCAGTATCTTTTTTTTTTTTTTTTTTTTTTTTTTTTTTTTTTGCGGTACGCGGGCCTCTCACTGCTGTGGCCTCTCCAGTTGCGGAGCGCAGGCTCCGGACGCGCAGGCTCGGCGGCCATGG